>NC_062289.1:80644075-80962713 GCF_902655055.1 Lutra lutra
GGGTTAAAAAATGCCTCCTGATTGGTCGGAGGGCCTTGTCCTGATTGGTTGATAATGGCAGGTACCTGTTTTTTTTTTTTTTAAACATTGATTTTTTTTAAATTTAATTTCTTTTCAGTGTAACAGAATTCGTTGTTTATGCACCACACAATGCTCCATGTGCTCCATGCAGTCCGTGTCCTCCATAACACCCACCACCAGGCACCCCCAACCCCCCACCCTCCTCCCGTCCAAAACCCTCAGATTGTTTCTCAGAGTCCACAGTCTCTCATGGTTCATCTCCCCCTCCAATTTCCCTCAACTCCCTTCTCCTCTCCATCTCCCCATGTCCTCCATGTTATTTCGTATGCTCCACAGATAAGTGAAACCATATGATAACTGATTCTCTCTGCTTGACTTACTTCACTCAGCATAATCTCTTCCAGACCCGTCCATGTTGCTACAAAAGTTGGGTTTTCACCCTTTCTGATGGAGGCATCATACTCCATAGTGTATATGGACCACATCTTCCTTATCCATTCGTCCATTGAAGGGCATGTTGGTTCTTCCCACAGTTTGGCGACTGTGGCCATTGCTGCTATGAACATTGGGGTACAGGTGGCCCTTCTTTTCACTACATCTGTATCTTTGGGGTCAATACCCAGTAGTGCAATTGCAAGGTCATAGGGAAGCTCTATCTTTAATTTCTTGAGGAATCTCCACACTGTTCTCCAAAGTGGCTGCACCAACTTGCATTCCCACCAACAGTGTAAGAAGGTTCCCCTTTCTCCACATCCCCTCCAACACACGTTGTTTCCTGTCTTGCTTTGGCCATTCTAACTGGTGTAAGGTGGTATCTCAGTGTGGTTTTAATTCGAATCTCCCTGATGACTAGTGATGATGAACATTTTTTCATGTGTCTGATAGCCATTTGTATGTCTTCATTGGAGAAGTGTCTGTTCATGTCTTCTGCCCATTTTGGTGCCTGTTTTAAACCCACCTTGGCCCTGGGCCCAACCTGGCTGTAAGGGACCTGGTTTAACAGCAACCTCCAGCAGATAGTGGCTCAGCTGGGCCTTGTTTTTCACATGGGCCTTGCTCCCATGGTCTCTAAGTGTCTCACCAGTGCCTGGGATTTTGCTGGTTCCCTCTGCCAGGGTGGGGGTGGGGTGTTGAGGAAGAGGAATCACCCTCTCTCCCACCTCCACGGGAGAAAGTTTTACACACAGCAGACATTTTCACATTTAATTGCACTGTTGTGCACTGTTTCCCCACATCTGGATGCCACCACCCAAGCAAGATGTTTGGGGTGAACAAAGAATTACACCAGCGGAGACTTCGGCGTCTGGCCAGGCTCCTTCCGGCTGCCCAGTCGAGCTCATGTTCTGCAGGAAGCCCACTGAGTCCCTGCACCTGGAGCCGGCCACCAGGGAAGCAGACACCCCTCCCCGGCTCAGGGTCCCCGGCCCCTTTCTCTCATCAGCACTGGACTTAGGTCGTTCTGCGGTCCGGCCAGTGATGCTAGACGGCACAGTTCATCAGCCAGAGGAATTCGACTCATGGCTCTGCGAGCTGGATCCGGTGAACAAAAGCTAGTTTCCTGGTGGTTTTCAACTGGGCTTCCCTGCCTTTTTCCTCGTAATTAAAAGCGTCCTTCAATGCAAGCGCCCCAGCAGTTACAGGCGTGGGTTGGACGCGTCTGGATCTTCGATTCAGTCTCTGTTTTCTCAGTTCCCGTGAATAAGGACCAAAACACCTTGCAGAAGGTCCAGCTGGGCAAGACCACGTGGCGATCAGGACAGCCCTCGAAGACGGCTGATCCCACACCCCGCCATGGGGGTTCATCTCGGGGCTATGGGACATTGGGTAGATTCTGTTCTCCTAGGCAGAGGAGAGCCACTCAAAAACTCCAACCGCTCCAAAACTGGAATTTCCCCTGACACTGCAGGATGGAGCAAGTGCTTGAGGCAAAAGGTCAGAGGCTCCGTCAAGACCAAAGATTCCTATTTTATTACGCAAACAGACCCAAAGGTGAAAGTGCTTGCTCCAGTGAAAAGAGAAGTTCTTGTCGAGCCACTGTGCTGAGGCTGCTTTATGTAATAAAGATCAGATCAAGCTCTGATTTACTCAGATAGCTCCGGAGCGTGGGAGAATTACATTACCTGTCTGACCTCGTTAGGCTCTGGGCTAGCAAAGGGATCGAACAAGAAGATGCAATTTGCTCTGTAAGGCAGTGCTCTGAATTCAGACGTGCAGTCAGAGGGCAGACGAGGAGAGCACAGCATGAGTCCGGAACGTGGGCTAGACCCCAGCCTTAGCAGCAGGGGAAGGAACGTCTTTTCTGTTCTCCAGGCTGTGTGCGCCGTAGCTGAGAACGTGGAGCCCGGGAGGAACAAAGAAACAGGTCTGGTAGTTGCTGTCACCGCCTGTTCCACCCCTTCCCAAGAAAACACGCCTGAGCTTGGGATGGCGAAGGTCACCTGTGGAAAGCAGAGAGGGCCAGCCCTGGTGTATCACATAGGATGGTGTCTGAGAGGATGAACATGACACTTAGCTTGTTGTAGCTTCAGAGAACGAGTTTATTTGAAGTATTTTGTAGAGATTGCAGACTGCGCGGTAGCTTCATTTTGTCTCAGAGATCGGGTCCTATCGTTCAGCCATAGTCCTCAATGCTTGGCGGCTTCATGGTTGCAAAATGGTTGCTGCGGTTCCAGGTTTCACGCCTGCATTCTAGATGGGATGAAAGAGGAAGGGGGAGAAAAGCAGAAGGCCTTCTGTGGTAGGCGGCATTCTGAGATGCTCCCCCAAGATTTTCTGTCCTAATCCCAGACACTGTCAGTGTAATATCTGCCTGTGGTTATAATTACAGGGTAAAAGGAATTTTGCAGAAGTAAGCAAGGTTACTCGTCATTTTGCATTAATCAAAAGGAGTTTATCTTGGCAGGCCAGGTGTAATCCAGTCTGGGCCACCTCTAGGGGCTGAGAGTGGGTGGCCCTGGGAGGAGAACCCAGTCCCCGACCACACACCCCTGGATCCCAGTGACCTGAGTGACCTTGGAAGCTGGTAATTCTCCGGAGCCTCCAGATGAGACTCCAGCCCGACTGACAGCTTGAGCTCAGCCGTGTAGGGCCGTCAGTACGGGACCTAGTGGAGCCCACATGTGACCCCCCCAGAGCCAGGAGCTGGCTGTCGTGATGTTCTAAACTGCTGTGTTTGTGGTATATGCTGTGGCTACAATAGAAAATACACCTTCTGAGGAGGGCTGGACTTTCTTCGGGGCAGGGAGCACCCCCCGGCAGATTCTGGGTCCCAGGCCTAGCAGTGGTTACATTCGGGGGGGAAGCCCACGTGATGTCTCAGTGGGCTTCCTTTCTCAGACTTCGCACAACCCGGGAGATCGGATGGACACGGGTCTTTGCTGAACCCTCTGCCTGGCATGCAGAGGACTGGTGTGCTGCTTTGCAAGCGCAGCTTCTGAGAGGGTGTGGGAAGGAGGGGGTCTCAGAGCAGAGCCAGGTGAGAGAGAAAGGAAGAGGAATTCTCCTTCTCTCCCACCTCCTGCTGGGCAGATGCTCACGTCCTGTGTGTGAAGTCTTGCACTCCTGGGTGTGCACGTGTGCGTGCTGGGGGGTCCTCACTCAGCATCTGGCTCCTGGGGGCAGCAGGTGTGGCCCCCGCCAGAGGGGAGCCAAGCGGTGAGCAGGTGGCACCGCCAGATGAGGTAGGTCAGTTTCCACCCACAAGAAGTCAGACGGGACTGGGACGGAAGATTCCAGATGTGTGCTGGCAGGGTGGCTCTTTTGTCCCCAAAGACGGGGCAAGAGCAGGGCTTGCGGGGCGGTGGGAGGGGAGAGGGTTGGCAGAGGCTGGAAGGGAAGAAAGGAAGGGTGTGGGCAGGGTTGCCAGGAGGCGGGAGGACAGGACAGGCAGCAACGCAGGGGCTGCACAGCAGGGACCGAGTGCGGACGGCCTCCTGCATGTGCCCCAGCCAGACACAAGCAAACACAGGGAGCAGAAGGACAGGGTTTGGACTATCTGGGGGTGGTGGGGGTGGGAAGAGAAAACCCCATCCTCTGACCGAAGTGGACATTCTGTCTGAGCGTGGACAGCGGTGGCCACGCCCCCACGCTCACGTCCACACCCCCTGGGGGCGTTCCACCTGCTCCCAGCAAGGGTGATGTCAGTTCCCGTGGCAATTTCACAGGCTGTTTTGAAGATCCTGCTGAAAAAGAAACATCAAAGTTCTCAGCAAAGGTACAAACACTCTTCAAACAGAAGATCTCCAGGAGGGAAGCTCTTTTCAGAACGGCTTTGTTTTTCCATAATGATGGCAATAGTTACGGGGCTGGAGGTCTTGGAGGGGACATGAACCTGGAGACCCGAGGGACCTTGGGAGGCCCCTCACGCTCCTGTCCTTGAGATGGGGTTCTGCCTGCAGTTCTCACGACGGGAGTGGGTTTCCAGCCAACCGTTGAGGGGTATGTGGCTCTATGACCGTGTGGACGGTGCAGGGACCCTGCTGAGGCCTCTCCATGAACCCCAAGGTGCGGGCGGGTGGGCTGAGAGCCTCCTGCTGAAGACCAGCCCTCCGGATAGGGCCGGTTTCAGATTTTACTCCAAGGCTCCTAAGGTTTCTACATAGAGTGGGCGTTGGAAGGCCCGGGTGATGAACATAAAAAACAACAACAAAACCCCGAAACAGTCTCCTAATTAAAGCAACCATGGATTAACCCTAAAACGGGTTATTTTCTCAAATACAGAAATGCTATCTTCCCCGGTGAGGAGCTTCTGTGAGGAACCCTCACAGTGAACAAAAGAGTTGATGTTGAGTTCCTGCAGGTTGGGGAAGGAATCTTAACCAGATGAGAATTTTCATTAGTGACAAGGTCAAAACTTGCATCCTTTTTTGGGATAGATCATCTGTCAGCTGGAGTCACGAGAAGTCCAGAAGGTACAGGACGATGCTGGGAATTCAGGCAGGTGATTCAACATTCCTGAGACCAGTGAGAACCTCAAATACAACCGTAATCCCACTATTAACCTCCCAGCCTGAGTGCAGCTTTGTACCTTGTACGCTGGGGAGTGAACATTATACACAGCAAATCCTATTGGGCAAGTCCTAAATCTTGGAGATGACATAGCAGGTGTTTGGTTTTGTCCCCTTGTCCCATAATGCTAGGACCATGGTTGTCGACTTATATCCAAGTCCCCAAGGAAGGGACCATGCCTGTGTTGTGCACTGTTGCATTCCTAGGACTCAACGGTGTTTGGCTGGACTTAGTGCTCCGTAAGGACTTGTAAGTAAGATGTCTCTGCCTCGGAGACTGGGAACTCAGATCTAGAGAGACCTGCTAAGCTGAGTCACATAGAGCAGGCATCAGACAGTTGGGAGAAGTGGGGACTGTGGCAAATTGTCATGCACCATCTGGGTTAAAAGGCAAGATTTTTATATATTTATTTGAGAGAGAGAGAGAAAGGACCAGGGGGGAGGTGGAGCAGAGGGAGAGGGGGAAGCAGACTCCTCGCTGAGCAGGGAGCCCAATGTGGGGTTCAATCCCAGGACCCTGAGATCTTGGCCTGAGCCAAAGGCAAATGCTTAACCCACTGAACCACCCGGAGCCCCTCAAATGCGAACCATTAAAAACAACAACAGCAACAACAACAACAACAACAAAAAGACTTGTGGTCTATGAGTTTCTCTGGCTCCTACCTTGTGATTTCCATCCTAGAGAAGCAAGCAAAACCCCAAGGGAAATCTCTGCATTAACATCGCCCAGAGAGCACGAGGCCTAACACCGTGAGCAGCCTTGGCCCCACAGCAAACAAACTCATGGACTCTCAGAAGCACCACAGTGGCCACAAACATCGTGAAGTTGGAGGATGATGCGTGGGTTCGGGCTCTGGAAGGAACCTGGGCCTCCTGAGACTTTCATATAAACGAAGAGCAGACAGAAGGACACTTTGGAGTCGGGGGCACCAGGGACAGAGACTGGGGGCTCCACGCAGACGTGGTCTCGATAGCGGCCATGCTATGCCCCCTGCCGGGCTGGGCCGCGCCGGACGGGAGGCTGCAGTCACCTTGCAGAAGAGCAGGTGCCATGGAAAAAGCCCATCTCTTGGGAGCTTATCACCTAAGTGTCCCTGAACAAGTGGGGTGCTCGTCATCGGGGTCACCAAGGGGGGGAAGGGATTTTGGTATGTTTTGTGGAAGTTCCAGAAGCTGTCCCACGAGATGTCAGATGTCACTCATCCGTTAGGTTGTGTGTCAGTGTCCTCAGGCTGCTCTAACAGAACACCAAACTGGGGGGCTTAGAACACAGCAACAGGCCCTCCCATAGCCCTGCAGGCCACACTCCCCAAGTGAAGCTGTCGGCGGGCCTCGTTCTTCAGAGGAGGACTCTTCCTGCCTCTCCTTGCTTCTGGGGGTCCCGAATGTTCCTTGGTCATAGACACCTCTCCAGTCCCTCCCTTTGTCTTCATGGGGCCTCTTGCCCTGAGTGTTCTGTCCTGTCTGTGATCAGGACACTTTCACTGGGTTTAGGGTGCACCCCAAGCCACAACGAGCTCATAATCTCCATCCTTCCCTTAATCACACCTGCAAAGACCCTGTTTCCAAATAAGGCCATATTCTGAGGTTTCAGGAGGGCATATGGATTTGGGGGCATAAGTTGACCCACCGGAGGACCCGAAGGCAGGGTCAGGGGATGGGGAGGGAGAGGATTCATTATATCTTTGTTTCTCTGGTCACAAAGATATTAGGCCTTGAGATAGCAGGTATGGCAGGGAGATGGGGCCCGGCCAGGAAGACCTGGGAGGGAGGGAGGGATAACGCTGAGCCTGCTCCTATCCCTCATTCTCATGGCCCAGCTGCACGCAGAGGACAGGGAGCCCAGATGCCCCGTCCCTGGGACAGAGAGGGGAGGATTAGTGGGGACAACAGAGGACACCAGTTCACCCTCCCCATTTGGAATCAGCTGAGAAGGAGATCCAGGAGCCAGAAGGATGGGGAAAAAATCTCTGTGCTCTGTTACTGCAAGAGCTGGCCTAGAGAGTGCAACAGACCTGAGGCCTCAGGGCAGACTCAGGTCCTCCCCTTTCCTCCTGTGGGAACCATGCCACCTGGAATGCCGCTGACAGAAGGGGAGGGCACAGGGCTCTGAAGACGAGTGGGCTAGGGCTGAGCTCCATGGCTCTGTCCTTCCGGTCGGTCTCACCCATCAGAGAAGTCACTCTTTCTCAGTGGACAGGAGTCAGTGAGGGGCAAGGAGCAAAGTGCATGGCAGCTCCCAGCCCTCCTGGTGTGTGGGGGCTGAGAGGGACCTTCACACACCCTCCGTAGAAAGGGGAGCTGTCTAGGGTAAACAGCCTCCCTGTGAAGACAAATCCATTAATTGTATATAGCAGGAGTTGGCACATACAGACAGTGGACCAAACCTGGCCCCTTACCTGTTTTTTTAAATAAAGTTTTATTGGAACATAGCCATGCCTATCATTTAACATATTACCCACGGCTCTTTTCCTACTACAATGGCAAGGCTGAGGAGCTGTGGCAGTAACCTTGTGTCCCACAAAGTAAAAATACCACCTGGCCCTTGGAAACATTTTTCCAACACCTATTGTACGAAATTTGAAAACTCGTTTCAATTCCTCCCTAAATACAGTGTAAAGAGCAGAGGAAGTGGGTTACTGATTTATGAAAGGCTCTCTGGAGATCGGTGGGGATCTCCAGAGGGGCCAGGAGAGCCCCCCTCCCACCCTCACCCTGGGCTCAGAGAGAGGGCCCTTATTATTTAAATGGTCTTTTTCTGTCTCTCTCTCTCTCTCCCTCTTAGCAGAGAGGATATTGTCTAATTTGTGCAAGCTAAATGGGCATCCGATGCAAATCTACTTTTTGTTAAAACTTTGTGAGATTTCACTGGAAGGGAACAGTCAAGATAGCCATTCGGAAAGTATGAGTGAGTCAGAATGAATGAGGAAGAGGAGGGAGAGGGCCGAGGTCCTGACAAACCCTGGGTGGGCCCCGCCCCCACTCACCTCCCCACCCACCTCCCTGCTCCCTTAGGGCTCACGAACCTGTGGTCTACGTCATCATGGCTGGGTTGTGGTCAAACAGAAAGAGATAAATTCTCACCATGGGCCCCACTTGAATACCTATATGTAAAATGATATGAAACAGGCTATCAGTAAATATACACAGAGAACAATACCAGAAAAAGAAAAAAATAGTAAAAATGTGACAAGTGGCTAGAGCGTGGGTGTTTTTTTCTTTTTAATCTCTCTCCCAGGTTCTTCATGTTGAACATGTATTTATTCTATAATCCAAAAAAGGAGGAAGAAAGGGAATTGTGTGTAATTAAACATCATTTGTCCACCAGTAAAGCTAGCTGTTCCCTGGGAGGTCTGCCCTCATGGTGGGTGTTTTGAGGGCGGTCCTGCCTTCTCCTAGGAAGTGTCCTCTCCAGAGAGCTGCACCTGATGAAACGAGGTCTCCAGGGACGATTTAGTAAGTGAGTGGGGAGGGTCAACGCCACTTCCCTGAGAACTCTGGAAAGATCCAAATGGGCTGATGTCCCGGCTGTGCAACGGCAACGCTTAACAATTTGGCATTTTTTTTTCTTTTATTTTCCAACTCGATGCAGTCAAGTTTGGTTGTTTTCAAAATGTCTAATTATTCCCTGCCTGGCTGTGATAGAGACTGAGAATTTCAGCCCAGGACGTCCCTGCTTGGAAGATGGCCATGGGTCTCTCCTTACAGCAGGGTCTGAGGGATGCAAGCAGTTTAGAGAAGAAGTCTCTCCCTTTAAAAAAGGGAAGCAAGACCCGGATGCATCTACTTTCTCATTCACAGGATTACTGTGCTCCTGTGATGCCATTGTCACGCCTCATCGTCTGAGGCGGCCAGGTGTCTGGGCTTGTGTTGCCCCAGGATCTGTCCCTTCATTTTTAAACACTGTGTTGTGACCCGTTAGGAGGTCATAGCATTGATCAGATGTGTCGCTGCCGGCATTTAAAGCAGGACGTAGAACTGAGCGAGGTAAGAAGTTCCTGGGAGGGTGGTCCACGGTGCCCGTTGCCGACAGGAGGCAGGTGACAGCAGCCACAGGTGCACAGGGTCTGAGCTCCAGCCCCTAGCTGTGGCCAGATCCCGAAGGGGCCTCAGGGATGTCAGTGACCCCCTCCCCCCAGCACACGGTCGCTCCTCAAGGCCCACACGGGGTGGGTAAGAAGAAGACGTTTCGGTAGGTGCCACTGGGCAGAAAGTGGTCCGGACTGGTGCCCACAGTGCACGCCCTTGAGCACTGCGGAGTGTGTGAGCTGATTTCTGCGGGCTGGATGGAAAACACACGCACAGGCTCCTGATATGACAGCCGAGAGCCCAGCGGAGGGAGAATCCCCACGGAAGCCTCATGGGCCTGGTGTGGGGCACTGGCCACTAGGGAACCCATTGCTATGGCTGGGGCTGTGGGTCACGTGCGTGCCTGGATCTGGGTCACCTTCAGCCTCCCCAGCCTCACAAACGGACTATGGAGTGGGTCAGGGTCCCAGAGGAAGGCGGTGGACAGACAGCCCAGCAGGTGTCAGTGAGGCCGTCAGGGCAGGATGTACCTCCAGCCATAGCCCAGATCCTCTCCTATTCCAGGGACGGAGCAGACAACTGAGCTCTGCAGGAGTGCAGTGGGGACAGCGGCTAGGTCCCTGAGGAGACCATGAGAAGCAGGACTGCCGTCTTCCGGGCGTTGGCTTCTGCTGAGAGTGGCTTCCTTCCTTCCCTGCACCTTCAGCTATGCACACACGCAGGAGAGGGTCGTGTGTGCATTAACAGACAAGAATAAATAGCTTTTGCATCATTATTGTTAAAGCATTCCTGCCGTGGTGCTGTTTGGAGCTGCCTTTACATGGGGAGCCACAGCTGCAGGGCACCCAGAAGAAGCTGGTAATCAGCTAACAAGGAGAAGTGATTTTTAGCTCCCTCCTCCTCCTGGTCTGTTCTTCCCCTAACCAAGCTTTATCGTCCCTTATTAAAGAAAAAGGATATGCACATTCATCCAAGTGAAGGGAGATAATGAAAGGAAGGGAGGAGGAGGAGGAAAGGCGGAGGGCATGGAGGGCTCATGGTGGGACTCTGGCCAAGACCATTGGGGGTCTGAGCGCCATCTTGTTCTTGGACACCAACACGCTTGGACAGCTGCCTTTGTTTCTGTGAGCCTCAGTTTTCCCTTCTGTAAAATGGGGATGGTCGCAATTCTGACGTCAGAAACTTGCAGTGAGGATTAATTGGCTTATAAATGGAGAGTCCTAATGGCCAGCAAACAATGGTAACCATGAGATTGGGAAGAAGAGACAGAAAGGAGGGGAGAGAGGAGGAGAGGTGGTCTGGGGCAGGGGAGGGGCTGGAGGGAGGACTCCAGTGAGGCTGAAATGTCAGGAGCCCCTGCTTTCCCCCTGGCGTTATCTGGCCATTTGCTTTTGGAGCCCAGAGCATGTCAGAGGCATTATTCGGTGAGTAGGAAATGTAACAGCTGTTGCAGCTGCTGGTTTCTGCTGGGAAGCATGGAGAGGCCCATCGTGCCCCCGGGCGTTTTGTCTGCACTCTAGGGGTCGAGGACTGGCCAGGAGGAGGCAGGATGGCAGGGCGATTCAGAGGGTGACTCTTGCAGCCACTCTGTGGGACCCGGACCAAACCCTGGGTGGGACTTGTGCAACCTCCAAGTGAAGGAAGGCGGGGCTCTGGCTCTCCCTGCCAGGGTGAGGACTGAGAGGCTCCCCACAGGACCACCAATGGCACAGCTCCAGGGAGCACCCTGTGCAGAGGACACCCCAGGCAAAGCACCACTGCGGCACACAGGCAAATTCTTCTCCACCCTTGTGGGGACAGGTGCACACTTGCCTTCCCAGCCTATGTGCTGGGAACCTTGTCTCTGGCAGACACTCCTTCGCTTCAGCACGAAGCGCCAGGGCAAAGTGTCCCCGTGTCCCTGTGTGATGGGTGCCGTAAATGAGAGGCTAGTATGCTGGGGGCCATCCAACGTCACTGAGCCCAGATTCCCTGCAGGAGAGCCATTCTTTGGGGTTCAAATGCATTTCCAAAGGGGATTATATAAATAAGTGCATTTGGCATGAGAGGGAAGCTGTAGTTTCAACCCGTCCACCCGGGGGTCCTGCCTGGAGTCCCCTGGCAGCCATAGTGTGCACACACACACACACACACACACACGCAGCTCTCTTAGACTCTCCTGGTTGCATCCCCTCTGAGCACTACGCACTCCCCGAGATTCCCACTTTATTCTGACTTTACCATCTGTCGGGGCTGCGTCCCGGGTCTGGAAGGGCGCCTGGCACAGACGGGGTGCCTTGCCCACTGACCAGCTCTGTGAGGGGGTGCGGACCCATCTTTGCTCAAAGAGGCTGCGACTCTTTTTAGCACCTGACGTTTTATTTATTTTACGGTAGTCGAATACCCATAACATAAAATCTACCATTTTCATCATTTTAAAGTGAACGATTCGGTGACGTTAGGTACCCTCAAAGGACCTGGAACTGTTGCCTCCCGTCTCGTTCCAGAACCTTCCGTCGCCTCCAAAGGAAACCCTGTGCCTGTTAAGCAGTTACTTTCTGTCCTAAACAGAGACATGCCTTCGACTATGACAGCTTTGCTAAATGAAAAAGTTTAACAAATATTTTCAGGTGTACGCCTTCCCTTTCCCGAACACTGGCCATCTATCCTAATATTGTTACCGCACGGCGCTAAGCCTCTTCCGAGACAGAGCTGCACAGACTGGGTATCTAGATGTGGAAATTACACCAGCTGCATCATAAAACTTGCTGAAAGACGGTCTTAAGTAGGTTTCTCAAGTATTTCAAAATCCCTGGGGTTTCAGACCGAAGACTTTGTCATTTAAAATCAAACCACGAGACACTTTGTATTTACTGTTTGAACGCTCAAGAAGCCAGATTGGGGATTGGAAAGGCAGAGTCTCTGTGATCCCATAACAGCCCCGGTTTCTTGGCTGTGAGATTTCCCCCACCCCCTACCCCAAGTGGAGGAGACACAAGGGCACGGAGGGCAGCTCCTGCCTTTAGGATCTATACCATCTAGGACCTGGAAAGTCGGGGGTGATCCTATGTGGGTAAGGCCAGCAGGTGCATGATCTGCGACTCTGGGTCTCAAGTTCACGGTGGGTGGCTTCCTCACAGCTGAGATCAAGGCAGAGTGTAGTGGGGGAGACTCTGTGATGATAGAGGAGTTTCTAGCTGGTTCTGTGGGGCTTCAGAAAAGCCAGGCAGACTCCGTGGCTCACTCCTTTGTCCATCTAGTGAGGATGAAGCTGTCCCCCCACTTTTCCCGCATGCCCCAGGGGCCCCTCCCGGGTTAGTCTGCTGGAGGAGCATTCCTGACACCCAAAGGACCCCAGTGCGTGCTCTGAAGGGACGCCTCCTCTCTGTGTTGCCAGCGGGGCCAGCTGCCGGCAACACAGACCAACTCTGATGTCGGATGCCGCCATTTGTCATAACCTAGTGGAGCAAGGCAGGGATTTGACACCTTGTCTTCTGTTATGGCCCCAGAGCCTACATTAGCCCTGACACAGACAGGGGCTCAGAAGTCACGAGCTACGTGAAGGAGGCTGGTCCCTACCTAAGCCGCAGCAGCGTCCCCTGCTGAGTGTTGCCCTGTGGGAAGTTGGCTCTACAGGACGGGCAAACCCAGATTTTGCTTTTTATGACAATGAAAAAAATTAAAACACTGTGTAGGAAAACCAGACCAGAGCAAAGCTGCCATGCCACTCGGGTATGGATGGGCAGCTCCTGGGTGCTTCGGGGGACAAACAAAAACAGGAGGAAGGGACCAAGAGAATTTAAGAGTTGGAGAAAAGGGATTCTGGGGACAGAAAAGGAACCTGGAGATCTAGGAAGGGAAGCCGGCTGAGAAGACCTCTCTCCCTTTCATCCACGGGTTTGTTGACTCTGGGGTCTTCAGGAAGAATCTCGAAAACGGGGGCCTTCTAGCTGCTTTGGTGGAAGGAAGCGGCTTTTTTGAGGTTTCACATACACGCACACTCCCACGCACACACGCACTTGGGAGACTACGGGGAGATGACTGAATATGTCCAGAAGGAAAAACAGTAAGAAACGCAAATACAGGGGTGCCTGGGTGGCTCAGTGGGTTAAGCCTCTGCCTTTGGCTCAGGTCATGATCTCAGAATCCTGGGATTGAGCCCCACATCGGGCTCTCTGCTCAGCAGGGAGCCTGCTTCCCCCTCTCTCTCTGCCTGCCTCTCTGCCTCCTTGTGATCTCTGTCTGTCAAATAAATAAATAAAATCTTAAAAAAAAAAAGAGAGATGCAAACACAGCTAAAACTTCAGCATCTGGAGGCGCCTGGGTGGCTCAGTCATTAAGCATCTGCCTTCGGCTTAGCTCATGGTCTCAGGGTCCTGGGATCGAGCCCCACATTGGGCTCCCTCCTCAGCGGGGAACCTGCGTCTCCCTCTCCCTCTGCCTGCTGCTCCCCTGCTTGTCTCTCTTGTTCTCAAATAAATAAATAAAATCTTTAAAAAAATAAAAATAACAAAATAAGATCTCAGCATCAAAGCCTCTTCATGGGAACTAGAAATCTAGAGAAGACACTGCAGGTTCCTCCCTCCCCCGACCCCGGGGGTGTGCATGGGAGACGTGTTGGGGCACAGGTTCCCAGAGACCATACTGCCCACCAGACTCGTCCCCCAGGAAGGTGATGGCTCCATCCACGTTAGAACTGCAAGGAGGGCGCCTGGGTGGCTCAGTGGGTTAAGCTGCTGCCTTCGGCTCAGGTCATGATCTCAGGGTCCTGGGATCGAGTCCCGCATTGGGCTCTCTGCTCAGCAGGGAGCCTGCTTCCCTCTCTTTCTCTCTCTCTCTCTGCCTGCCTCTCCATCTACTTGTGATCTCTCTCTGTCAAATAAATAAATAAAATCTTAAAAAAATTAAAAAAAAAAAAAAGAACTGCAAGGAATAGCCGGGGTCGAGAGAGAGTGGCCAGGTGTGGAGACTGCTCTCCGGGCTGCAGGAACAGGATGATCAAGCCTCCCACGCGACATGGTGTCCCGAGCCGTGTCGGGGCTGCGTGAGCCTTGGACAGAGCTGGGACTACGGGCAGGTAGGTTTGGGTCCTGCTCCACCCCTTCCCATCCCTCTGACAGCCTCAAGACCCCATGGCTCTCCCTTGGCAAGGGAACTCAAATCTCAGTCTGGGAAGTCCAAATTCCAAGGTCACAGTCCAGCACCTCCTGTCTCCCTGACATCCCTGGGAAAAGCCCCCGGTGTTTGGATTCTCTGAGAAAAGGAACCTCAGCCTGGATGTTGTTCTGCTTTGAGAGGGACCAGTGAGAGCTCCAGCGGCTGTGAGGGGCGGGGTCCAGAGCTGTCCACACCCCGGTAAGCCCGCCAGAGACTGAGCCCCAAGAGCCCGCGGGGTGGCTGTGTGTTAGGAGCTGGGATGAAGGTTCTGCTCCCGCCCCACGGCAAGATCCCCCGCTTGGCTGCGGGAGCAGAGTCATAGTGTGGTGTGGGCTCTCACTGTAACTCAAAGCCTTGCACCCTTCCGCCCCGGGAGGGAGATCAATACTCTCACTTCATCACCTGGCAATGCTGAGCAAGCTGATTCTTCAACTCCAGGCCGCAGGGCTCCCGAGGGCTGGAGGATAACTAATGGGCTCGGTGCTCAGAGGGAAGGCTCGTGCCAGAAGGAAGGTGGCGTGACAAACTGGCGCTGATGTTGGAGGACAGCTAGGAAAGTCGATGTTGGGCGTCAAGAAACACATTGTTTGTGATGAGCCCTCCAGCGGGGGACACGGACTCCCCATGCACCGTGGTGGTGGCCCAGGGAAGAGGGCCATCCTTCAGAGGGAAGGGGGTTACCCTGTATCCTTCTATGTGTTCCCAGGGCTGCGCACAGGACATAGGGCCCAGGGCTGCCCTCGATGTCCCAAACTCTTTGCTCCAAGTGGGAGCTACCTCTTTGGAGGGACACGGAGCTTCCGCAGAAGAGACAAGTTCTTTCCCCCATTGCTGGTCCGGCGAGAAGAGCTTTCTTCACTCCTTTGTCCTGGGTTCTCAAGCCTCAGGCCTGGGCACGGAGCAGAGATGGGTCTCCCGGGCCCCGGGAGGGTTGTGTCCCCTCCCAGCACGTTCATGTACCACACGCTCCACCAGGCCTTGAGCCAATGTTCCAAAAACCCAAACTCAGATCCGTTTCCCTCTCTAAGTCCGTCAGGGGACTTGGACCTTCTCTGTTGGATGAGCAAGGCTCCAATCACGCGGGAACTCGGGCAGGGCTGGTGGCAGAGCCCTCGTCTCCCCAGTCAGGTGGCAAAAGGCGCCCCCTCGGGTCCTACCTCCACGGAGACTCTCTGAACTTCTCGTGGACCCGGCCCTTCTGCAGGCGTCTCTCAGTGCCCCCACTGTGCTCTCTGGCTGTGCCCAGCCCTCAGTCTCTGGGGCAGGACATCGAGCACATGGAGAGCATGGGTCACTCCGTATTGATGGAAACAGGCTGGAACGGAGGTGTCTGGTGTGTGCATGCGGGGCAGTGGGCAAAAGGAAGACCAGAACACCGGGGTGTCACGAGGTACGTACTGGAATTTATGACACCTGATCAAAGAGTCTTTCCTTCGGCTCCTCCCCTTGGAATTTCTCAGCAAATTCAGAAGAGCTCAATGATGTTTTGTAAAATAGGTTGTTGGGAAGGGCATGATCGATTAACTCGGGTTAAGACCATCGTGGAACAGGGACTCTGATCGGGGCCTGACCTGTATTACTGTGTGAAACCAACCACCAGCCCAGACCTGGGAGCTCTTACCTGCGGAGGGAGAAGGCCTGAGCTCGCAGCCACTGTCTTGGTGGCGTTGGAGCTGGTGTACTGGTTCCCTATTGCTGTCGTGCCAGTTACCCAAGCCTAGGAGCTAACCAACCCAAACCTACTCTCTTCCACATCTGCAGGCCAGAATTCTAAACCCAACGCACTGGCATGGATGTGTTCCTTCTGCGGATTCCTGGAGAGAAACTGTTTTCTTGCCGTTCCCAGCTTCTAGAGGCTGCCCACGTGCTGGCTCTGGGCCCCTTCCTCCAACTCCAGAGTGTGTCCCCGTAATCTCAGCTTCTGCGGTCACATCTCCTGTGTGACCTTCCTGCCTCCCTCCCACAGGGACCTTTGTGGCTACACGGGGCCCACCAGATAACACAGGATAATCTCTCCATCTTGAGATCCTCAACATAATGCCATTTGCCAAGTCCCTTTTGCCGTGTAACATACATGTTCATGGGTTCTGAAGATCAGGTCATGGACATCTTCGGGTGAGGGGGAAGGTCATTACCCATTCTAACAGAGCTGGGACCCAACCAGGTGTTCTAGCCCCAGAGCCCTCACCCAACTGGCCCCCTGTCATCATCCGGGGACAAGAGACACGCTGAGTCATAGTGACAATTGGTGGGTGTGAATGACAAGCTGTCGTCAGAGGGCGGACATTTGGGGCACATTCTGCATTCAGTGAAGGAAGGAGTTAGTGGTTAGTTAACTGGATGGGAGGACTTTCTTCCTCCGTGTTGTGTTAGTGCAGGTGCTTGTCACAAGTAGGTGTCTCTGAACTACGGTGGGCTCCGCGGCAGCCAGCCAAGAGCCTTTCTGTTTAAAGATGGTGCAGAGTTTCAGTAAACATCCATCCAGAAACACTGACTCAACGTAGCGAAATGACAAGGAAAATCTCCAGAAGCCCTAAGGTGTGGAGGTTCCAACAGAGGTTAGTTTATAATAGCTCAAAGTAGTGTTTCTTCTTGTCTCTCTGCTTCTGGGTCTTCAACTTCAAGCTCGGGTCTCAAGCTGGTTCCCCTCACTTTGCAAGATGGCAGCTGAAGCTCCAGGCATTCTATCATGATCTGGCGGCACCCTGCGTGTCCCCTCCCTCAGCAAGGGACCTTTTCCAGGGACTTCCCAGCACATTGGTCAGAATTTTCCTAAACCAACCACTGGCAAGGGAAGGGATGCCAGGACTGGCTTAGACCATTCTGGGTTTACCGCTGAGCTGGGTTGGACGCACCTGCTCTGAGGGGTGAGGCGGTGGTGGGGAGGAAACCAACACCCTGTGCCCCCCATAGGAACAAATTGCCTGAAACGGTGGGTGGAGGCTCGGTGCCTTCCCTCCAGCCCATCGCCCCATCTGTCACTAACACAGTCCCCGGGACACACACTGCGTTCCTTGGCTTCACTCGCCATCTGGTCCCTGTGCATGATGGATTGCTGGGGGCCCCAGGGAGAGCTCAAAAGTTGGACGAATCACTTCTTCTAGACCATCTCCACTTTGGAAGGGGAGAAATGTATTCTGTACATCTTCAACAGCAACTTTTTTATTATTAATTTTTTTATTAACATATAATGTATTATTAGCCCCAGGGGTACAGGTCTGTGAATTGCCAGGTTTACTCACTTCACAGCACTCACCATAGCACATACCCTCCCCAATGTCCATAACCCCACCCCCTGTCCCTACCCCCCTGCCCCCGGCCACCCTCAGTTTGTTTTGTGAGATTAAGAGTCTCTTATAGTTTGTCTCCCTCCCAATCCCATCAGGTTTCATTTATTCTTTTCCTACCCCCCAAACCCCCCATGTTGCATCTCCACTTCCTCATATCAGGGAGATCATATGATAGTTGTCTTTCTCCTTCAACAGCAACTTTTAAAAAGAGACTTAACAGGAACATTTCAAAGTATCATTTGACAGGTGCTCAAAAACACCATGATGGCTTCTGATACCGTGAGTGGGCCCGGAATGACATCACTGGGGGAAGGCGAGAACATTCATGTTTTTAACATTGGGGTTTTTTTCAGTCGAGTGAAACGTCTGTCCGCGTCTACGGTAGACGAGAGGCACAACTCTGCCCCCTTACGCTGCGTGTCGGTTCGGGGTTTTGAGAAAACAGACTTGAACTCGAGAGATGGTGACAAAACAGGGTCTGGGCAGAGGCGGTTTTCTGACCGTGGCTCTTAAGGAAGGAGGAAGGAAGTTGTAACAGGATCACCGATAATTGGCTCCTGGTGTCCCGAGGGGATCGTCATCTTCCGACGAGGATCAATGAGAAGAGACACCTCTAAAGTAGGAAGCCAGCAGGAAGGGTGTTGAGGAACCCGGTTTGAAGTCTCAAGATGTTCCCCATGAGAGCAAGGCTCAGATGCGACATCACTATGATCCTTCTTGGTTTGGTATTGTTGTCAGCGAAGGTCTGCAATCCGTGGAGAAACCCCTCCAGGCACTGGATATGCCTTCCCTACTCTGGATTCTGCACCTTCTAGCAAGTCCCCAGCATCCATCTGGAATTGTCCTGGGCCTCGGGTATCACGGCGTTGTGGGGTGAGCAGATCTGCTGTGTGATGGACCCCCCTCAGCTGGACGCAAGGGTCGGAAGAGCCTAAGTTGGAGAGTGAATCAATTCGGGACTGGCTACTTATATTCCGGAAAGGATCCTTCCCTTTCTTTAAATGCCAGCCCGTCAGAACCATCCCCTTATAGTCGTTTATAGGTCCTGAGCTATAAAAGTTCAGCCGGAGGCTCTACTCGTACATTTGAGTAGAGTGGAATTAAGAGACTGGACAGGCATGAGACATTGAGAAACAAAAGTTAGGTTTATATGGACAATTAGAGAAGGAGAGGAAGGTTTTTTGTTTGTTTGTTTTTTTTCTTTTTTTCCGACAGCTTAATGTATATTAATGGGGAAAGCAGAGTGTGATTCATCCAAATTTAGTGCCAAGGGTTTATCACTGACATAAAATGGTCTTTTTTGGAAGGAGGCTGGGAATAAATGGGAGCGTGTCCTCAGGGACCTTCTGTCCCTCAGCTCCAGGGAAAGCTGGGTCGGGGTCCCCATCAGCCCCCGGACAAGGCTCCCTCCCCGGCCTTGTCCACTCACCCTACACCCCCCCAAAGGCCATCCTTGAAAATCACCACCTCCCCCGCTGGTAGCAGTAATCCTGACCTGACCGAGCCCAGAAGTCTCAGGCTGTTCCTGGTCCTGCCTTTGCCTGGGTCTCGGGTGCGTCACCGGGCAGGTGGGCCTCAGTTTCCCTGTCGTGATGATCAGGGGAGGACAAGGATGATCCCCAGGCCGGTTTCTGCTGTGAACGTTCCATGATCTCAGTTGATAAAGAAATAATTGGAACACCTCATGAAGTGAAGCTAAAATGTCTATTTTATAATATTCCTTGGGTCATGATCCGAGAGACTGACAATGGCCTTGTTTTAAGATATGAGCCCCCAAATCTTGGGGTGCCTGGGTGGCTTAGTTGTGAAGTGACTGCCTTCAGCTCAGATCATGATCTCAGGGTCCTGGGATCAAGCCCTGCATTGGGCTCCCTGCTCAGTGGGGAGCCTGATTCTCCCTCTCCCACTCCCCCTGCTTGTGTTCCCTCTCTTGCTGTGTCTCTCTCTGTCAAATAAATAAATAAAATCTTAAAAGAAATAAGATCTGAACCCCCAAATCTCTATTTGGGGATTTTAGGCCTCCCTTTCCCCACCATTCTGTGGCATCTTTTTTCCTTAGTTCCTGGGATTAAGGGCAATAAAGAGGGATGGATGGAAACGGGGGTCCCCCTGGGGTTGCCAGAATGGCTGTTACTCTGATGGACAAGGGTCACCAAGTCTGTGAACATCCCTGTTGAGGTCAAGACCACCAGGTCAAACTACAGACCCAACTTGCCCATGACTAGGCAGAGGTGTGCTTTCCTCATCATGGGTCCTGCCTCTTTGCACCCACAAAAAGAGCTCCAGAGGCTAGTGGCCCTTCTCCAAAGCCACGTGCTGCCTCCTGAGGGGCACTGGGGCCAGGGTCAGAGGCCACGGTCAGAGAGCCGAGCGCCACCTCTCAAGTCCCGTGCACGACCTCAGCTCCCCTAAGATGGGCGTGATGACCCAGCCCCTGGGACCCCTGTCCGTGTCTGGGACCTCTGCTGGCCCAGTAGAGAAACCCCAAGGAGGCATGGGACAGAAACCACGTCAACAACAACAAAAAAATGTGAAGGGGTTGGGGTGCTGCTGGATTCGAGTAGGTGGTGAGGAAACACAGAAGCTGGGATGTCTCAGGGTAGAAAATGCTTTCTCTCTTTCATCTGCCCGGGGAGAGACAGCACAACAATGCAAATTCTGCTTTAAAATCACAAGGCGAGCTGAATCGTGTAGAAACTTTGAAGGGGAAACAGACCCCTTTCGCTTTAATTACTGACATTAACTGCTTCCACGTAGGAGGGAAGTCCTTTTCATGTTTGCCTGAATTGTGTCACCTCGGCTAGAGCAGACCGGGACTTATGAAAAATTCAAAAAAAGCCAGCTCTCCCCGATGACATGCTTACTGCCACCTGTCAGAGGAGACAGTCCCGCAACACCAAGCTTGTTAGAACAAGAAACTTCACAGTCACGGGGGAGACGTTTTCTGAGAATAAATAACCTTATTTTATCAACACTGAGATTCCTTCTATTGTAAGATGTTTCAATATTTTGCAGACCACTCTTTACGAATGCTTCCAGGGACAATCGGCCGGTGCCATTGTTTTAAATGGGTCCCAGGGAAAGGAGGGTTCATGGGTGGAGAAATGTGTATCCTGGAATTGGGGACAGGGGAGCAGACAAATACGTAATGTTGGTGGTAGATGCTGATCCGTTGGATGGGGTGGGTGTGGGGGGGAGCACGCCGAGCCCCACTGGCTTCTAGAATCTAGAATCACCGTTCTTGCATTTTTCTAGAGCTTCTTGATTCTACAAACTCCTTCCGAAGACAAGCTTTGAGTGCCTGTCCTGCAGAACAAATAAAGGTCACAAGGGAAACAGAGCCATTTCCCTTCGTCTGGGAGCTTCAGGTGACAGACCCTCAGCTTGAAGAATGAGGAAGTGGGAGCGTCCACAGCACCACCCCTGCCAGCTCTGTGCCCTTGGCCACGACCCTGGGTCTCCCCTTCCTTGGTTCTGCAAACAGCAATGGCAACAACACACACCTGAGTGGGCGCTCAGGTTCCAGGGCCCACCGGGAGGACTCAGGATGTCACACATGGTCACACTCATGGCTGTGATGACTTGTTATAGCAAGAGGATACAAAGCAAAATCAGCAAAGGCAAAAGCATGTGGGGTGAAGTCTGGGGAAACCCAGAACAAGGTTCCAGAGCTTTTTTCTAGTGGAGAGTCCCACTAGAGACCAACACCTAGGGTCTTTATGGGAGGCTGGTCACACAGGCACTCTGGCTGGCACGTACCCAAATTCCAGGTCCTACAGGAAAGCAGGGGTCAGAATGCCTAGGCAACCGTACATACAGTTTAGGTGCAGTGAGACTTTTCATTTCGGGTAAGTTTTAATCACCAGTAAAGTCTCAGATGTCAGCTCGGGGCCAACCTTGCAAGCAGACCTTTCTGAGAACGGCACTCTGACCTCTTTCCTCCATGCCATCCTCAGGGTTGTTGGAGGAACACATATTCCATGTAAAACTCTGTGCTCAATAAATGCTACTTAGACTCCTTTCCTTCGGAGTCTCCTGCAGAGGAAACCCACGGTTCCTCCAAGACATGCTCACTTAGACAAGCCAGAGTATGAAACACATTCTCTTTCACCAGGAGGTTTTTTGGGCAGGAGAATTAGAAGATCTAAATACTTTTCATCATATTGACATTGGAAGTGATTTTCAAGTGAGCTTATGAGGAAAGATACAGATTTTATTTTATTTTTTATTTTTTTTTGCCTGTGTAAATCCAACATACTTCGTATTGGGATGTGATAGGGAGCAGTTTGGGGGGACAGTCCTTTGGCCCTGGAAAAGATGTATAAAGCCACCTAGCTAAAAGAAGCAGAGGAGATGTATCACAAGTGGGGTGGTAAATGGTGTCTCGTGCCTTCTCCCTTCTGTTGTGAGAGTAAATGACCAAATGATATTGTCATAATGCCGAGAACGCTGGTGACAAACCAAGTCCCAACAAGAAATGCTGGAAATTAGAATGAGTTCCTTGACTCTACTCGTAGGCACAGCCTAACAATCATGATAACAACAAAAATCCCCATAAATTTGATGGAATTCTCACCCAGGCTGACCCAGGGTATGTAGACAAATCAATATTTCAGTAAAAAGCAATAAAAACATACAGGGGAAAGATTAAAAAAAAGAAGCCCAATCTCATGAATGCAGTGAAAACAAGTATTTCTTGGACTATTGGTAGACCAGGAAGTAGGTGATAAAAAACAGAAGACAATGAGTAGATTCTAACTGAAACTAGCAGAAGCCCCACATTCAAGAACATCCTAGAGCTTCCATTTTTCTTTGAGCTATGGGTTGTACCTTTAAGAAATTTAAGTCTAAAATGTTAGTACCTGAACATCCACCTCTAATTATCTGGTTATCAAGGACCTCTCTCAGATGGAGGCCCCATGAGGGCAGGCACTGGATCTGCCTCGTGTACCTCTGTATCCTCAGTGCCTAGAACAGCGGTGGGCTCAGAGAAGGCACGCAGTTAAAAACAGATTGCCTCACTACACACTTACTAAAATGACCAAGATCCAGAATGTTGACAACACCAAACGGTGGTAAGGATGTGGAATGATAGGAATGCTCTTTCATCGCTGGTGGGAATCAACACAGGGCAGCCATTTCTAAAGATAGCCTGGTGGTTTCTTCCAAAACTACACATAAAAGGACCATAGATCCAGCAATCGTGCTCTTTAGCATTTACCCCCAAAGAGCTGAGGACTTACAGCTACACAAAAACCTGCCCACGGATGTTTATAGCAGATGTGTTCATAATCACCCAAACTTAGTAGTAACCAAGATGTCCTTCAATAGTTGAGTCATTGAAACATAAACACACAACGGACTATTATTCAGAACTGAAAAGAAATGAGCTATCAAGCCATGAAAAGACACAGAAGAACCTGAAATGCATATGATTACATGATAGAAACCAGTCTGAAAAGGTTACAGACTGTATGATTCCAACTACATGACCTTCTGGAAAAGACACAACGATGGACAGAGTGAAAAGACCAGTGAGTGACAGGGCTGGAAGGGTAGAGATGAATGGAAAGGCAGAGCACAGAGGATCATTTGGGCAGTGAAAACCCTGTGTATGTTATTATCCATGGATATGTATATATTGTGCATTTTGTCCAAACCCATAGAACATCCAACACCAAGAGTGAAACTGAAGGTACAGTTTGGACTTGGGTAATTATGATGTGTCATTCCAAGTTCATCAATTGTGACAAATGAGATAATTTGTGTTTTCAAGAACTGGTCTGCTTCATCTGAGTTGTCACATTTATGTGTACAGAGTAGTTGGTAGCATTTCCTTATTATCCTTTGGATTTCTGCAGTGTCTGTTGTGATAGCTCCTGTTTCATTCCAGATAATAGTCATTAATATCCATTTGTTTCTTCTCTAATTTTTTTCTTTGTTAATATGATTGATTCCCCCCTCTCCAAGAACCAGTTCTTTGTTTCTTTGATTTCTCTGTATTTTTCTGTTTTCCATCTTTTTGATTCCTGCTGTTTACTGTTCGAACCTTCTGTTCGCCTTGAGTTTCTTTCGATTTTCCTTTTTTAGGTTCTGGAGGTGGAAGCTTAGATTTTTGATTTGAGACTCTCTCTTCTCCAATCTCTGTATTTAAAACAATAGATTTCTCTCACAGCACTGTTTGGGCTGCATCCCACCGATTTTGGTATATTTTATCCTCTGGTTCATTTAGTTCAACGTCCTGTTTGAGACATGAGACTTCTTCTTTGTCTATGGATTACTCAGAAGCATGTTATTTCATTTCCAAATGTTTGGAGGGTTTCCTGTTATCTTTCTATTACTGATTTCCAGTTGAAGTCCAGAGTGGCTGGAGACATGTTCTGTATGATTTCCAGACGTAAAGCCACGTAGTGTTGCCAGGGTCTGGGGGATGCCCTGCTTACTTGAGATAGGGTTTTATTTTGGTGTAATGGAAATGATTTGAAAGCAGACTGAAGAGGCATCACAAAACTTTGCAGCCATACTAAATGCTACTGAATCATGCACTCTAAGATGGTTAATTTTAAGTTATGTGAATTTCATGTCAATATGAAAATGGGTCAGCAAGGAGATGGGGGAAAAAAGAAAGCTGCTTAGCAATGATCTAGATACATAATAAAAGCCAGATAAATGATGACTAGGTTTTGCTTTTTCATCTCTTTCTCTTCTCCCTGTCTCTTCCAGGCCCGAACTTCTTTGTCTACCTCTGTTCTCTTGCCATGCTCTACATCAGTCAGCATCCTAGTGGGAAGCAGATGGTGCCCTTGGATTTGAGGAAAGCTCATTAAAGGAATGATTTGCAAGGGAGTGGGCAGGATGTTGGGAAAAGGAGGTGTCCCTGTACCCGTACTTGGTAATAGCAAGGAGTCCTCACCCTCATGTCAGAAGGGGAGAGAGAGCCTCTTGGAGGTGACACCAAAGGACTAAAGAAAATAAGATCCTTCTCTCTGCTCTCCTGCAGGGGCTGCTCCTTGACTGAATCCCACTGAAAGCCAGAGTCCAGGTTCCCTGCACGGTGGTGGTCCAGTCCCCATCGTGGGAGGAGCAGGGAACATTTTTGGGATTCTTACACTGACAGACATGCCCAGAGTGCTGAGGGGACTCCAAGGACAAGTCTCTGTTCAGTATGGTAAAGCAATTCTCATCAACAGGGGAGTGATGACCTGGGCTTTGGTGAGGCCATCCATGACTGATGACATGTGGCTTTGATCTCACCCGCTTGCCTCCCTGTCCACACCACGGGTCAGTTGAGTCAGCTGGGATCACTTATACCGCCGACCTCAATGGCTGCTATCATCTGGCACTCGTGGGGGATTGTTCTCCATTATTAATCTTCTTGGCCACCTCTAGTTCAAAGTCGACGGGTCTAATCAAATTTAGACAGATGTGAATTGACGACTTCGGGTGCTTGACTGTATCTGAGGGTCTGAAGTCTCTCTTCCCAGTCAGGCTTCCAGGAGATCATTTCTCCTGAGTATCCTGCAGCCTCACGGAGCCAGGGCACGGCCGAGGGAGGTCTGCCAGTTGTCAGAAAACCACTCTGTTAATCTCTGCACCATCGTTCCCCGGGGGCCCAGTAGGAATCAGGTGGAATGTTCAGGAATTTCGGAGCCTGGTGTCTCATCTCTGGAACTCAGAAACATTTCATAATGTCAGTGAGAACCAGCAAGAGGATGTTTCTAGGACTGTCGTTGGATCCTTAGGTGGGTCGCTGAGATCTGTGATGCTGATGCTCTTTCATTTTGCGTATTTACCATTTGTCATCTTCATCAAAATGACCCAGTTATTTTGTCAATTTGTCACCTGCTGAAGGCACTTCGGTCTTTGGGATAGACGCAGGACCTCCATGCCTCTGAGAGTGACTCAGGCACGCATCCTGCATCTGGCCTCTGCCCCGTCTCTGTGTGCCTTGCACCAGCTCTCCCGTCTGCCTCCCCGCATGTGCAGGAATTAGATGCCCTCTCCGGCTCCCCTGCTGCATCCATCACCCTTGTCCTCGGCTCTGGGAGGACTGATCCTGGGTGTCGGATTCTTTTTGCTTTCTACACAGTTCAGGGATTTTCTCCAAAGGTGGTCCAGAAACAACGTCCCTTAGACTCAGAGGTGGAGGCTAATGACAGCCACCGTCCACGTCCATTAATCACCATGGGAACGTGTCTGATGCACAAGGACTCCTGACCCCAGGCTGCTGAGGGGCAGGTGTTCCCAGATGCGCTGCTGGACGGGGCTGATGGTCCTCGTGGTGTATCCAAACACACCACTTTCCTTGATGACCAAAGTCTGGGGAGCTGCCCACTGCATTTCTCTATCTAGGTGGTTTTAATTTCCCCAAGCTTTAAGAAGAAACCACAACCATTTACAATGGCTGTTAGAATTCAGAGACAATGGCTGCATTTAATTCTACCTGCAGACAGAGCCGTTGAAAGCCAAAATCAAGTGAAACCCAGAATATATCAATATCAGAGATGGCACGGGTCAGATAGGGCACCTGCCTGACCTTCTCAAGGATGTAATTATCTCCAGTGCTGCAAAAGGTCTGAGAACATGATTCTGGAAAAGAGATTACTGGGAGATGGAGGGTTTATGAACAGGGAGTAAGGTTGCATTTTGTGTTGGACAAATCCGTAGTCAGGACAAGAGAAGGCACTTGTCACAGGGCAAACAGGTAGGAGGGGGAGACAGTGTGGCACCCAGCAGGGGCGAACCACCCCGCTTTCTCTTGAGAAATATGAACCTGGACACGCCCCAGACCCCAGGCCACTCTGTCCACATCACTGGCTGCGAGCAGCTTTTCCAGCCAGAAAGCAGGTGCCTCTTGCCTTTCTGGGGAAATGGCTGATCAGCTCAGGGACATGAGCTTCTGTCCTGTCCCTGTTGTCCACGTTGGTTCCCCAGAGCAAGGGCTGTGGATGACCATGGGGAGTTCACCCTGTTGGGCTGGACTGGGACCCAGTTCTTCCCTCCCAGGGTTGGGAGCCTCCTGCTGGCCACAGCTATATCCACCCTCAACCTGAGATAGGCTCCTGCAATGAGCGGTCAGCAGTCCCTCGGATGACGGGTGTGATCAGACAGCAGCCAGGCAAACAGGAGGGCACAGAGGATGTGGCCACACGGACACGGATTGACCGAGGGACCAGGCTTCGCTGGTGAGAAATGTCACTTCCACGGTTTCTTCCTGAATTAAAGGAACCCATTTGTCTGACTGGTCACCGGGCAGAGATGTGACAACAGGTTCTGGGGCTCCGTCTAGTCTGGTCCACCTGGACACAACCAGGAACACTATCTAGGGATACATTTCCCTAGTCAGAGCTTTCTTTCCCCAGTCTTGAATCTGTAATTATTCTATTAATGAGTTTCCTTACTTTTTGAATTGAGAAATTGTAATCGATTGTAGAAACTCAAAATGCAACTCATATGGTAAATTGCCCCACCTTAAAATTGTCAGAGGTCACGAGCACAAGTACCCCCAGGCGTGAGGGGATGATGTTACATGTGAAGGGGAAGAAGCAAGGCCTGGAGCTCCTGGGGGACAAGACTGTCCTGGGGGGCATCTTAGGCTGGTGGGGGCCCTGCAGGAAAGTGGCTGGGAGGTCTGGTCCCCCACCTTGAGGGACAAGGCTGTACTATTGGGGTGTCCAATAGGAGCATCCCTCCTGTCTGCCTGGCAAGGTGCTGGGCTTTGGGGGCCGCCAACAAGGCCTGCCTGCACTGACATTGGGGCTCACCGGGGTGCACAGTCATGGTGGCCCATGCAGATCTATTCCCATCCCTTCTCCTCACTTCCAAGTCCTTCTCCCTCCTTGCACAGAGGCTGAAGATGCCAGATGCACAACACTGCAGCTTCTTTTGGAGCCGGAACTTGGAAGCACCTCTACTTCTGGTGGGTGGGGCGGGGAGGAAGCCTCTGGGGAGCTCCTGGGAGTTACTGTCATCCCCAGGAGAGAGAGAGAGAAATGTGTGGCAGACATCCTCTCCCTTAGTTCTGCTCTGCGTGATGCTGCTTGAAGACTAGATGGCTGGAGCTGTGGCAGCCCTCTTGGCACCACTAGGAAAGCCCTAGACCATCCCAGAGAGGCCCATCCAGAGCTCTGATATCACAAATCATCAAACCATCTCTGGAACTAAGCGCTTCCTTTTGGGTTGAAAAACAGTGGCCTCCTTTAGCCAGCCATTCTATGGTCTGAAATCAAATGCTGGGTTTTGACCATTATGCAGACTCTTCTGTGTGCTGCTGTCTGATCTTCTAATCAGTTTGGGAGACTCCTCTGAGCTACCACTTCTGCAGGCTTGAAGCCATCCCTCCTCCACAGTGTCTGGGGCGCCACAGGAAGCCATCGCCCTTTGCTTGGAGTCCTAGAAAGACCCAAATCCTCTGTCATTCTGAACACATGGCTTAGAATCTCTGGGGCCATGGCCTGGGCCTCCTTCTCCAGTGTCGACATCCTCAAGATCCTTCCAGAAGTCAGTGTGCAGAAAGCCATCCCTGGGGGAGGGGGAGGGCCAGGTGAGCATGGGTGGAGAGTCCTCCTTCCTGCTCCTGGTGATGCGGGAGAGGGGGGAAGTGCACGGTGACTCAGGCAGAAGCCAGCTTCTCAGACTAATTACCGTGTGTCCATAAATGTCAAGGTTCTAAAAGTCTCAGTCCAAGGGGATATGTCAGAGACGGATTACTTGACATTCTGAACATGCTTGTCCACGCGGGAGGCTGTGGGAATGTCTCTCAGAGACTCTTAATCAGGGCAGGCATTTAGGCAGTGAAAGTAAGGGCTGGCAGGATGCAGGTGTCAGCTGGCGGATGGGGCGGTGGGATGCAGGTCTCGGCCAGTGGACGGGGTGGCATCCGAGCGCACTGACCCCCTGAGTAAAACACCGCAGGGCACCGGGCAACCTCACTGAGTGGGATCTTTCCATGTGGTTCCCTGCAGGACCCCTCCTGCTCAGTGTCTAGTCTCCTCTTTCTTCTGGGCCTGAAGGGCTCTCAGAGACGCACCCAGGTCCCCAGCCTGCTCAGCAGGTGAAGCGCAGGGGGCTGCCTGCATGGGGGGCTGCGGACACTCCCTGTTTGGCCAGGAGGCTGCCCTGCAAACCCTTTCTGGGTGGCGCCCTCAGCCTCACCTGGGCCTGGACATGGAGACCAGAGCCCCTGATTCTTGGTCCCCATGGAGTCAGCTCCAGTCCTGCACTGGGGAGCCAGTGGGGACCCTGCCTGGCCTGGGGGCAGCAGGAGCAAGGGGCTTGGGGTCCAAGCCCTCAGGGGGCACCTGTTTCAGGGCATTATGCTCTGTGTTTTAGGGACCCCGGGCCAGGCTGGGTGTCGGCTTCCCTGGGTAGGCAGCTGTTGTTCACCTACTTTCCAATTCCCCACGTCCTTATGCTCACATCTCCTTCCCTGTTTGCTCTGTCCTTGGGATTGGTGTCCCTGTCCCCCTCTAGTCATCCCTGTAGGGTCCTCATTTTGGGGGACGGCAGGAAGGAGTAAGGTAGTCATGTGTGCACACCTGACTTAACCTCACTTCTGGGTTACGTTGAGGGAGCTCATGGTAACAGGGGCTTTTCTCCCCAAATATGTGCTCGACAGCCGCTCAAAGGGCAGCACCATGAGCATTTGGGGCCTCATCTCCAGAAACAAGATGTCTAGGTCAGAGCCTCCCTCCACCCTTCCCTGGCTGTGGGACACTGGGTACGTTTCTGACCCGCTCCGTGTCTGTGTTTCTCAGCTCTAAGAGGCACGATGACGGAATCACTTCCTCACAGATCTTTCTGAGAATTAAAGCGTGAAGGCGGGACATGGACACATGAGTCTTCTTATTGTCCCTGGCCTCCAGGTGAGAGGAAGGGTCCTTGCCCGCAGTTCGAAAGGTGCCTCTCACTTGTCCATCACCAGCAGCAAACGGGTGGCAGACCTCTCAGGAGACCCAGCCAGCTTCCTACTTTCCTCCTTTTTCCTTCTTTTCTCAGCCAGGAGCCCCACCCTGTAGCCAAAGGAGTTAGGGGTACAGCATCGTGATGTTTGTGGGCTGGTCTTCCTCGGGTGCTGTCCCGCTCTGACATCAAATGTGCATCCTGGCCTTGGGAACTCCGCCCCGCGGACCTTGAACACCCCTGTGGATGGATGAGCAGACGGACCAGGTGAGAAGCCCCCTCCCAGCTGCTCCTGAGGAAGAAGACAGGAGCCCCTGACATCAGTCAAAAGGGCCATGCGCATCTCCTTTCTTTTAGAGATATGTCAGCTGCTCTGTTCCCCATGCTGGGCATTTTGGGTGTGACATCACTTCCTGTCCTGCTGGCTTGCCTGAAACCCCACCTAGGAGTGACCAGGGAGGGCCCCTCAGCGGCTCCAAGGATGAAGCCTTCCTGGGATGTTTGAAAGGCTCTGGGATCTGCTGCTGGGACCTGGGGTCGGAAGCTCAGATGTTTGCTGAAATTCAAGCCAACTAGTTAAAGTTCAGAAAGTGTTCTGAGGACTTAGGATGAACCGTTCTCTCTCGCACCCTCTGTCCACCCTCTCTGAGTCCTTCTCTCTTCCCTCCACTGCTACTGTCCCTGTTGCTCGAGTCCGGACGGTCGCCTCCTCTTTCGGGACGCACCCTCCGACTGTGTGTTCAGTTGCGGCTGCGGCCGTGAAGCAGACACAGTCCTGTCTGTAGGAGCTCGGTGTGTGCAGGGCTGGGAGCACAGAGGACGGCCTTCCTGCAGGGAAGCCAGGTGGAGATGGGTGTAACAGGGGCAAACGGGCAGCCGGAGGTGTGAACCCCAAGGAGAAGTCAGGATGTCCATTCAGGAGGGTCGGGGACCCCACTCGGTGGCGTGAGGCAGGAGGAGAGGGGGTGCCCACACAGGAGGAGCAGGGAACTCAGGGGAAAGTGAAGTGATGGGGAAATGGGGCTGTGGTGCCCACGGATGGGTCCCAGGATGACGGGGACGGAGATGGAGGGAGGCCCTCTTGGAGGGGTGGGTCCCAATGACCGGCAGCCCCGGGAGCAGCTCAGAGCCTCGCGGGCAGCAGGGGTACGCCTGTGCGGGATGACACCGGAGACCGAGGCGCATGGCCGTCTGTCCGTCCCGTGTGAAGCTGGGCACCAAGATGGCAAAGCAGAAATGTCCAGTGGGCCACTAGCTCATGGCTGCTTGGCACATTCCCCCAGAGACCCAACGGAACCGGAGGAAAACAAGACGCGGGGCCTCCCGTATTCATGCTCTTGGGCTCCTTCTGTGTCTGGGACCAACACTGTGACCCTGAAATGTGCGTCTGAACTTGAAGTCCTACCAAACAATCACTGGGCATCTCCACAGGCCTGATCTCTTCCGGGGTCGGGGTCCAGCAGCACCCTCCTGTCCCCTCCCATCCCCTCCTGTCCCTGGACACTGTGTCACTGTTGGGCAAATACCCCAGTCCCCCTCCACTGTCAGGCCTGGGGTCGTCAGAATAAGGCCGTAGGCCCAGGATGCCCGAGTCCTAACCCCAGGAGCGGTCAGTGTGCTCTTAGGAGGCCGGAGGGGGTCTGCAGGTGCGAGTAATCGAGGGAGCGGCCGTGGAGTGTTCTGGAAGACGCAGGTGCATCCACTGTAATCACTAGCGTCCTCAGAAGAGGGAGGGGGGCCGCTCAGGTCTAGGAGGAGCTGTGGGCTGGTGCCTGGGAAGCCGGGAGTCCGGGCGCCTCTGGCAGCGGAAGGAGGTCGGGAAACGGCCTCTCGGGAAGCCAGAGGGACGCGGGCGTTGATTTTTAACCTCCAAGACATTCAACTTTCTGAATTTCAGAGCCTTAAGGTAGAAACTTGGGTTATTTGAAGCTGGGAAGTCCGGGGAGCTCCCAGCAGCCCCAGCGCCCTTGCCCGGGGACCTGGGTGGGCAGAGTCACCCCTGGGAGCTAAGGGCCCGCTCGTCCAGGAGAAGGAGCCATTTGTCCCACGTCAGGCCGCCACTCGCCCAAGTGCAAGTGCTGGAGAGATTACAGTTCTGCTTCAGAGCTACTAGAAAAGGTAACTCTGGAAGGGGAGCCTGACGCTGACCCGACCCCTAAATGATGCCCACGCCGCTGTCCTGGCTGATGGCCACAGGGGACGGACACGGGCTGGGAGGACTTCCGCTTGGCTGTGACAAGGGGACCTGCATCTGGGGCCCAGAGGCGGGAGAGGGAGGAGGCCCCACTGGTGGGTGAGGGGCTGGCTGGAGGGGAGGCCCTGCCTGAAGGGACCCGTGACATGTCCCAGGGGGTCATTCCTGCTGCTTCGTCTGCACGTCCCTGCTGCGTGTTCTGGAGCCCCAAACGCCCACGGAGCTCCGTGTTTTGGAGAAGCTGCGGTTTCTGTGGAGAACTGCGAATTTCCACTGGCCTGGCAGCGGGGGTAGAAAGGCTGGGGTGGGTTCTGAACATGCTTCTGAGGGTGGAATTCCTCATGTCCACGGTGAGGGTGACTTGGGCGTGTCCCCTAAACTGGGGCACAGACCCTTCTCCCCAGAGGGCAGTGGTCTGGTCCTGCCTGTCAGGGTCTCCGGGCTCTCCTGGGACTCCCCTGATGGGGAAAGTGCTGGGCGGGTGTGGGGTTGAGTGAGGGCTGAGCAGGTGGGCTTGCACCTGCCTGGGGCACCTGCTGGCCTCTGTGGGACTTGGGGTTCAAGTCCCGAGGGTTCTCTGAGTTCCCGCTTGTGACTTTGGGCCAACAACCGTGTGCAGCAGCTGGCGGCGTGGGTGCTGACTGAGCACGGGCAGAGCGGGAGAGGGCCCTGGGCAGGGCCTGGGGGACATTAGGAGGTCCCCGTCATGTTAGCACCACTATCTGCAGGCTCAGGGTTGGGGGGGGGCTGCTGTCAGGGCTCCCTGAATGCCGACAGTTCTTAGTGTCCCAGAGACACTCCTGAGGGAGAGGGAGACGCGAACTGGGTAGTGGGTGAAGGCTGGATCCCAGTTGGACCCGTGTGGTGCCCCTTGTCTCCTCCTGTGTGACTCGGGGTAAGTTACTCAAATTCTCTGTGCCTCCACGTTCTGGAAAAAGGGGACACTAGGAGTCACTGCAGTGGGCCGCTGTGGAGACGACCCTAGGGGCTCTCAGAAAGCCCCCACATAGGAGGGGAATAACATGGTCCTCCTTGCTGTGGGTGAAACCTCAGATGCTGTGTGTGGGCTCCAAAGCCAGACGGTCTGGCTTCCCATCCTTGCCCTAAACCAGGCTTGCTGTGTGGACCCAGGCAAGCGGCTGCCGTTCTGTGTCTCGCTGCTCCATCCGCAGAACGAAGGACAGTCGTCCTATCTCCCTGTAGTCCTCCATTCCTCCTTCATGACCTGCCCCACGCTTGGGGGCCCAGACAACCCTGTTGTCGCTAGTTCTGGGGGTGGGAAGCTTGGTGAGTGTGTGGCAGCCTGTCTGTGCAGCAGGTCCCGGGGGGGGGGCAGGGATCAAGGGGGCGGCTGCTGGATGTCCCCCTATTGGGGATGGAGGATGAACCTGCTTCAGAGGACAAGGTTGGCCGAGCTCCAATCCTGCACTTGCAGACCTGAGCCCTGTCCCTCTGCTAGCCCTCCCTCCCTGACCCCTTGCTCAGCCTGGGGTCCCCTCAGCTTCCAGAGGTCCCTGCACTTCCCTGGCTGGCGGCCGCCTCGGACACGGGCGTTGGGAGGGGTGGTCCCGCTGATGTCTAACCTGTGGGTCTCCTGGTAACTACACAAAATCTCCAGAAGTTATCCACAGAACCCCACACTTAGGGTTTCCTAGGACACAGCTGTGCAGCCATGCCCTGCTTAGTGCTGGAACATTCTTTCTATAATGAACCTGGAACCCCCTGATGGGACTCTAGGGCTCACCTGTGTCACCTTGTGGCTTATGTTCATTATTGAGGAAGGACTTCATGGGCAAGTCCCTTCCCAGTGGTCTAGAAGTCCTGGAATAATCAAGTGATGGGAGGGGGTCAGTATTGGGCCTCACCTGCCCGACAGGCGGCTGGGATCCCTAACCAAGCTGGTGCATGGAGGACACGCAGAACCGATGCTGTGCAGACTGCCCGGATGCTGGCGGGGAATGTGCTGGGGAGAGGAGCCCCGGAGCCCTACAGGGTGCTGAGCAGTGGACACACCCTCATCCCTAACAGCCCAACCAGGTGGGGTTCCTAGAGCTCATCCTACAGGGGAGGGGACGCAGCCACCCCGAGACCCACGTGTCCATGGGGCAAACTTCGCCTGCTTTGTCTTTGGCCTAATGTCCTCTAATTAGGACCCATCACAGGAGCCTGTTTGCAAAGCGCCGAGCCCTCCCTGTCCTCAGCGGCTCGCACCTGCTGTGTGACTTCCTACAGCCCTCCTGGGCGGGCAGCACGTGGGGGTTAGGTTACCTGTGTCTGTAGCTCTCCCTCCAGAACAAGGGCTGGCAAACAGGCAGCCACACTCCACGGACCGTTGTTTTGCAAGCTTCCTAAAGAACGTCGCTGCACTTGTAAATAGGATTGAGACAAAGCTACAGGTGCGACTTGCTCAAAGCCTGAAGTATTTACGGTGCGGCCCCCGAGAGCGGGAACTCGCTCTTTGAAGAACATGGGCTTCGTGAGAGCAGACCGGTGTCCTCTCTCCTCCCAGAACTCTGAGTATATGGTCCCTGAGTGTGGAGGGACGCTGGGCAGGGGCAGGTCTGGGGCTTGGGCCTGGAAAGCACAGGGTAAGGAAGGAGCGTCACACATTCATTTCACTGCGCCTGTGGTCCTCAAATGTGGTGCGTGGAGACACGTGGAGAGCTGCAGAGCACGTGCCCAACGTTCCTCCTGCTCCGGGGAGCCAGGTCCTGTCCCCCATCTAGGGACCCATGGCAAGGCACACCTGCCCCATTCTGACCCCCTGGGCTTCACAGGGCAGTGTGGGTCCCGTGATTGGCAGAGTAATAGGGCCATGCCCCAATCTGTTGAATCTGGGATCTTGGCAGTCAGGGTTTAAGGTCAAGATGAAGGTGGCCCTTCAAACAGGGAGAGAGGATCCTGGGTCTCCAGATGAGCCCTTGAAAGCAGACAGCATGCACTGGTTGCAGGAGAGGCCGGAGCCGGAAAGACGGAGAAGGAGGGGAACTTGGAGACCTGAAGCAGGATGGGGACCCAGTCCCCTGGGGTTGGGGGGCATGGGGGCTCCATGCACAACTGGAACTGCAACATGGGCAGTTCTGGTTGCAAAGGAGGCCTCTGGCAGGCAGCAGGCTTTCACTCCTGGGACCGTAAAGAGCTGAACTCAGCCAACACCCTTCACCAGCGTGGAAACAGACCCCCACAACCTGCAGGAAAGAGCATAGCCCAGCAGAGGGGGCCTTCCTGAGACCAGGGACCCCACTGAGCCCCTAGACTTCTGGTTAAGGAATAGAGGTAGGAGGTGGGTACTCCCCTGAGCATTGAGGTGTCTTAGGGATAGAAATCCTACAGCCTAGAGAACCTGACAGGGATAAGGGGGACCAATCGCTGCTGCACTGCCTCTCCTGGAACAGATGGGACTGGGTGAGGCTGTGGGGGCTATGGGGCTGGATGGGGGTGGAGGGAATGTTGGGCAGAGTGGTCATTGTGGAGCTTGGCCAGGGCAGGTGCTAGGGATGCAGCAGCCGGTGAGGCCGTGTTGGGGGCTGATAGTGATGGTGGGGACAGTGTGGCTGGGGGCTCTTTGCTTGCTCAGTACCGAATGGTGCCTGCAGGCAGGGAACTCCTTCCATGGCCAGAGAACAGAGCAGGTGCGCTTGTCTCTGAGGGCACCTGGTCCTTATTAGGTCTCAAGGTCAGGGCTCTTGGGGTGAGGGAGGAAGGGGCGTGAGCAAACTGACCTGGGGGACTTTTTGAGGAGGAGCCTTCTCTGAATCAGTGCCACCTCTTTTCTTTCCTTAAATGGGCGCAGTGGGGCACAGCAGGGTCTGGTAGGTGTGTGACTACGATTAGATGGTAATGACCCTGCAGTCTGCTGGGGGGTAGTACAGCGTCTTTAGGAAGCTGGTCAAAAACTGGGTCATGGGGGCTGTTTGGGAGCTTGTGGCTTCTGGCGTCGGCCTTAGTTTCCGGTGGCCAGTAGCACCTGGAAGCAGAGATGGAAAACAGGGCTCTGGTGGACCCGGTCCCAGTGCAGTGTGGGGCTGAGACTCCCGGGCACCACAGCAGCAGAACCAATGGGGGTGCGTGGACAGGTGCATCTTGGAGGCTGATGACAAGGTGCCAGCTCATGTGATTGTGGAGGCTGAGGGGTCCCAGGCTCTACATCCTGCCTAGGGAGACCCCGGGGAGCTAGAGCAGCTCCAAGCCTGGAGAGCCGGGGAGCAATGGTGTCAGTTCCACTCTGTGTTCGAAGGTCTGACCCTGAGGGCAGGACGAGATCCGTGTCCTGGCTCAGCCAGGCAGGGAATCTTTCCAACCCATACCTTCTTGTTCTGTCCAGTCTCTGGCCTAGGAAAGAAAGCCCACCCACCTTGGGGAGGGCCATCTGGTTTACTGGGCTCTCCAGTGCAAGTCTGAATTTCTTCCACAGACACACCCGGAGTTAAAGTCTAATAAGTTAGCAGCCGCCCAGCGCTCCAGCCAAGTTGGCACGGAACACTGGTCATCCCAGGCTGTGTCTCAGGGACACCTGCCGGGCCTTCCTCTCTGGTGCCCTGATAGCCCTTCTGAGCAGACTGTGTTCCCTCCCCGGGATGCCTCCCCTCTGCATGAATGATGCCCAGGTTCCGTCCACACTGGTCTCCTGGGTGTCACAGAGCCATCCTGATTGAGTTCTCAGGGCAATGCCTGGCAGGGAGCAGTGGAGGGACTTAGTCTCTGGGAGGGGGTCATGATCTCGGGGCAGAGGAGGAAGATGGGCAGCTGCTGGCTTAACCCAACCCCCACCCCCAGCCCGGGTTCCCAGGAGGAGTTCCAGACTTGGCCTGACCTCACGATGCTGCTGATTGCTGGGCCCCTCCCACCTGTTAATGCACCTGTCCCCCGGGGTAAAGCCTGGCATGTGCTGCGTTAGCGATGCCCTCCAGCCGTTCCTCTCCCGGGATGATGGCGCAGATGTACCTGGTTCTGAGTCTACAGAGGTGAGCTGCTTATCAAGCCAATTTCCCTGGGTTTTGTTGAAGGTACAAACCAATCAGCCTTCTCTTCCGTGAGTGTTAACCTTCTGAAAGATCAGTTCCCCTTTACCTGACCCATGACAGAGACTAGACCCTCCGTCTGCTCCTCACCTGTCCCCATGTGGGGCTGCACAAGAGGTTTGGGGAGACCAGAGAAGCAGGGTCCGAATGCAGGGGTTCCTCGGTCTCTCCCACAGTGGGACAGAGCTGACGGTCCCTCACATTGCAGGAAGTGACTTCTAGAACTCGAGGTCCTCCACTGAGTTGGGCTCTGGTGTCTGCCCGCTCCTCAGTGGGAGGCACCCAAGGTGAAATCAGAAAAGCCCCGCCTCCGCCCCGCCGGGCCTCTAGGATTGGGGTCCTGGGAGACCACATAGACCAGAGTCTGTCTTAAGGGAATCCTATGGGTTCTTAGACCTCCCCTGCGTCGGAAATGACTGCAGGTTCAACAACATGACATCCCCTTGGTGGGGACGGGAGCTTTCTGCAGACTTCGACACTCCAATTAGCCAGCTTAATTCCTGCCCTTTCACCCCCGCCAGTCCAGAAGCCACGAACAACCCTGCCAGGTTGGGAATAAGCATGGAAAAAGCCCTTTTCACCCTCCCCTGGCTCAGACTGGGGTTTAGAAGCCGCTGTGGTGAGGGAGCCCCAGCCGCTGTACTCACTGGGCAGGAATGTCCAGTCCTAGGTCCCTGGCCCCTCAGCGCTGCTAGGGGAGAAAGCCAGGAACAGGGCAGTGTGCTGAAGCTCCCCTAGGATGCCCGCTGTTTCTGTGCAGGAAGGAAGCTGATCTCCAAGGGAGACTAGATTCTTAAGGAGTGAGGTTGACACAATGTTATTTATGTTAGGGCGGCTGCTCGGTTGTACACACTGTGCATGTTTGTCACAATCAGTGTGGGCTCCCGGTTCCACACTGTCCTGGCATTGCCTGTGTTCTGAGACTTAGAGCTGGAGTTTGGACCTCTTGGTCCTGGTCCCCTAACACGTGTACCCCTCTCCCCTCTGGCAGCCACCAGTTCTCTGTATTTCATTTTAACCCCACCATAGTTAACATAAAGTGGTGTTTCAGCGAACAGTATTGTGACTTGACAATTCAATACGTGACTCAGTGCTCCTCATGACTGGTGTCCTCTCAGTCCCCTCCACCTGTTTCCCTCCCCACACCCTCTACCACCCTCTGGTAACCGTGGGTTTGTTCTCTACCGTTGACAGTCTCTTTCCTGGTTTCTTTGTCCTTTGCTCGTGTTCTTAAATTCCACCTATGTGTGAAATCATCAGGTAATTGTCTGACTTATTTTTCTTAGCATTGTATCTTCTAGGTCCATTCATGTTGCAAATGGCAAGACTTCTTTCTTTTTTTTTTATGGCTGGGTAATATTCTGTTGTATGTGTAATTGCCTCTAATGCCTTCCTCAGTCGGTGGACCCATGGGCTTCCCTAATGTGACTATTATAAATAACGCTGCTGTAAACATCGGGATGCATGCATCCCTTTACAATTCCCTTTTTTTTTTTTTTTTTTTTTTTTTTTTTGGTGGTGGTGGGGTATGTAAATACCCAGGAGTGTGATTACAGATCATAGGGTAGATCTATTTTTTTTAATTTTAATTATTTTTATTTCTTTTCAGCGTAACAGTATTCATTGTTTTTTCATCACACCCAGTGCTCCATGCAATCCGTGCCCTCCCTAATACCCACCACCTGGTTCCCCCAACCTCCTACCCCTCCCCTTCAAAACCCTCAGATTGTTTTTCAGAGGGATAGATCTATTTTTTGAGGAACCTCCTAAGGTTTGCCACAATGGCTGTACCAGTTTGCATTCCCACCCACAGTGCAAAAGTTTTCCCCTTTCTCTGCATCTCACCAACACCTGCTTGTCTTGTAGATTTTAGCCATTCTGACATGTGTAAGGCGATAATCTCATTGTGGTTTTGATGTGTTTCCCTGATGAGTGATGAGACTTTGCAGGTCTTTGGAGAAATGTTAGTTCACGTTTTCTGCCTATTTTTAATTGGGTTATTTGGGTTTTGGTGTTGAGTGTCTCAATTCATGTATATTTTGGACATGTCATTTGCAAGTACTTCTCTAATTCAGTAGGGTTTTTTTTTTTTTTTTAAGTTGTTTCCTTTGCTGTGCAGAAGCTTTTATTTTGATGTAATCTGGTAGTTTTTGTTACCTTTGCTTCAGGTGATGTATCTGGAAAGAAGTTGCTATGGCTGATGTCAGAGAAATTACTGCCTGTGCTCTCTTCTGGGATCTTTATGGTTTCAAGTCTCCCATTTAGGTCTTTAATCCATTTTGAGATTATTTTAGTATATGGTTAAGAAAGTTCTCCTGTTTTGTTCTTTTATGTGTAGCTGTCTAGCTTTTCCAAGACCATTTACCAAAGAGACCTTTCCCCATGGCACATTTTTCCTCCTTTACCGGAGATTGACCATAAAATTGTGGGTTTGTGTCTGGGTTTTCTAATCCATCGATTTGTGTGTCTGTTTCTGGGACAGTGCCATACTTTTCTGATTACTACAGCTTTGTAGTGTGACTTGAAATCTTGAAGTGTAATACCTCCATCTTTGTCTTCTTTAAGATTGTTTTGGGCATTCAAGGTCTTTTTTGATTCCATACTGATCTTAGGATTGCTCAGTGAAAAATGCTGTTGTTTTGATAGGGGTTGTATTAAATCTGTAGATTGCTTTGGGTACTATGGACATTTTAACAATATTCTAATTTACGAGCATGGAATGTCTCTCATTTATGTTACCTTGAATTTCTTTTGTCAATGTTCTATAATTTCAAAATTCAGGTCTCTTACCTCCTTAGTTAGTTCCTAGGTAATTGATTTTGGTGCAGTTGTAAATGGCTTTGATGCCTTAATTTCTCTTCCTGTTTCATTATTACTGTATAGAAATGCTTGGATCTCTGCATGTTGATTTTGTATCCCGTGGCCTTACTAAAATAAATTCATTTATCAGTTCTAGTGGTTTTTGGTGGAGTCTTTATGGTTTTCTGCACATAGCAAATCATCAGCAAATTGTGGAAGTTTTACTTCTTGCCAATTTGGATGCCCTTTATTCCTTGTCTCATTGCTGTGGCTAGGCCTTCCAGCAATATGTTGAATGAAACCGGTGATCTTAGACATCCTTGCCTTGGTGCCTATCTAGAGGGAAAGCAGCTTTTCCCCCGTTGAGTATGGTGTTTGTTCATATTCGACCTTTATTATATTGAGGTAGGTTTCCTCTATCCTGCTTCAAGGGTTTTTATTGTTAATGGAGGTTTTGCTTTGTTGAATGATTTTCCCGATTCTATTTTAATGAGCCTGTGGTTTTCATCCTTTCTTTTACTGATGGGATGCACCGCATGGATTCGGGAATATTGAACCATACTTGCGTCCTGGGAGTAAATCCTGTGATTGTGGATGATTTTTAAAGTATTGTGGATTTGGTGTTCTACTATTCTGTTCAGGATTTTAGCATCTATGTTCATCAGGGATGTAGGCCTCTAGTTGTCTTCTTTCATGGTGTCTTTATCTGGTTTTGGTATCAGGGGTATGCTGGACACATAGGGTGAATTTGGGGCTTCCTTTCTCCATTTTTCAGAATAGTTTGAGAAGGATAGGTATTAATTCTTTAAATGTTGGACAGAATTCACCTGTGAAGCCACCTGGTCCTAGACTTTTGGGAGTTTGGTTACTGATTTCGTTTCACTGCTGGTAATTGATCCGCTCGCATTTTCTCTCTCTTCACAGTTCACTTTTGGATGGTTATGCCTCTAGGAATTGATCCATTTCTTCTAGGTTGTCCAATTTATTGGCATATGATTTCTCATAATACTAAAATCCTTGGGTCACCAGAGTGGCCCAGTCAGTTGACGTCCAACTCTTAGTTTCTGGTCAGGTCATGAGCTCAGGTCCAGGGATCGAGCCCCGTGCTGGGCTCTGGGCATGGAGTCAACCTGAGATTCTCTCTCTCCTTTTCCCCGCTCATGCACCTGCACTTTTTCTCAAAAAACATTTTAAAAAATTCTTCTGTGAGACATGTTACTTCTGATTGTTTTAAATTATTTATTTATTTAGTCTGGTTAGGTATTTATTAATTTTGTTGACCTTTTCAAAGAACTAGTTCCTGGTTTCATTGATCTATTTGTTTTCTATTTTATTTCTGCTCTAACATTTTTTCTTTCTACTGGTTTGGAGTCTTGTTCTTTTTTTCTAGCTCCTTCTGGTGTAATGTTGTTGGTTTACTTGAAATTTTTCTCGAGGTAGAAATGCATTGCTATAAACTTCTTTCTTCAAATAGCATTTTGCTGAATTCTGAAAGTATTGGACCAGTTTGTTTTCATTTTCATTTGTCTCCATGTATTTTTTTAATTTCCTCTGATTTCTCGGTTGACCCATTCATTGTTTAATAACATGTTATTTAACCTTCATGTATCTGGTCTTCCCAGATTGTTTTTTCTTGTGGTTGATTTCCAGTTTCACTGTGTTGTGGTCAGAATAGATGTATGGAATGACTTAGATCTTTGAATTTGTTGACTTGTTTTGTGGCTTATGTGATTTATTCTGGAGAATGTTCTCTGTACACGTGAAAAGAGTGTGTATTCTTTGAGGATGGGATGTTGTAAAAATGTCTGAGTCCTTCTGGTTCAGTGTCATTCAAAGTCACTGTGTCCTTGTTGAGTTTGATTTTAAGTGATCAGTCCATTGCTGTAAGTGAGGTGTTAAAGTCCCCAACTGTTGTATTCTCTAGTAGTTTTTGTTATTAAAGGCTTTAAGTTTCAGTGCTCCCATGTTGGTACATAAATATTTACAATTGTTAGGCTGTCCTCTTGATTGTCCCCTTAGTGATCATACAGTTCCTCCTTTCTCTTATTAGTCTTTTTAAAATTTAATTTTATTTTATTTTCAGTGTTCCAGAATTCATTGTTATGCACCACACCCAGTGCAATACGTGCCCTCCTTGATACCCACCACCGGGCTTACCCAACCCTCTTCCCCACTCCTCCAAAAGCCTCAGTTTGTTTCTCAGTGTCCACAGTCTCTCATGGTTTGTCTCCCCGTCTGATTTCCCCCAATTCCCTTCTCCTCTCCATATCCCCACATCCTCCATCTTATTCTTTATGCTCCACAAGTAAATGAAACCATATGATAATTGACTCTCTCTGCTTGACTTATTTCACTCAGCATAATCTCCTTCGGTCCTGTCCATGTTGATACAAAAGTTGGGTTTTCATCCTTTCTGATGGCTGCATAATATTCCACTGTATATATGGACCACATCTCCTTTATCCATTCATTTGTTGAAGTGCATCATGATTCTTTCCACAGCTTGGCTACTGTGGCCATTGCTGCTATGAACATTGGGGTACCGATGGCCCTTCTTTTCACTGCATCTGTATCTTTGTGGTAAATACCCTATTGGGCAATTGCAGGGTCATAGGGAAGCTCTATTTTAAATTTCTTAAGGAATCCACACACTGTTTCCAAAGTGGCTGCATCAACTTGCTTTCCCACCAACAGTGTAAGAGGGTTCCCCTTTCTCCACATCCCCTCCAACACATGTTGTTTCCTGTCTTGCTAATTTTGGCCATTCTAAGTGGTGTAAGGTGGTATCTCAATGTGGTTTTAATTTGAATCTCCCTGATGGCTAGTGATGATGAACATTTTTTCATGTGTCTGATAGCCATTTATATGTCTTCATTGGAGAAGTGTCTGTTCATATCTTCTGCCCATTTTTTGATATGATTGTCTGCTTTGTGTGTGTTGAGTTTGAGGAGTTCTTTATAGATCCTGGATATCAACCTTTTGTCTGTACTGCCATTTGCAAATATTTTCTCCCATTCCATGGTTTGCCTCTTTATTTTGTTGACTGTTTCCTTTGCTGTGCAGAAGCTTTTGATTTTGATGAAGTCCCAAAAGTTCATTTTCGCTTTTGTTTCCTTTGCCTTTGGAGACATATCTTGAAAGAAGTTGCTGTGGCTGATATCGAAGAGGTTACTGCCTATATTCTCCTCTAGGATTCTGATGGATTCCTGTCTCACATTGAGGTCTTTTATCCATTTTGAGTTTATCTTTGTGTACAGTGTAAGAGAATGGTCGAGTTTCATTCTTCTACATATAGCTGCCCAGTTTTCCCAGCACCATTTATTGAAGAGACTGTCTTTTTTCCATTGTATATTTTTTCCTGTTTTGTTGAAGATTATTTGACCATAGAGTTGAGGGTCCATATCTGGGCTCCCTACTCTGTTCCACTGGTCTATGTGTCTGTTTTTATGCCAGTACCATGCTGTCTTGGTGTGACCCTGCAATTGCACTACTGGGTATTTACCCCAAAGATACAGATGTAGTGAAAAGAAGGGCCATCTGTACCCCAATGTTTATAGCAGCAATGGCCATGGTCGCCAAACTGTGGAAAGAACCAAGATGCCCTTCAATGGATGAATGGATAAGGAAGATGTGGTCCATATACACTATGGAGTATTATGCCTCCATCAGAAAGGATGAATACACAACTTTTATAGCAACATGGACGGGACTGGAAGAGATTATGCTGAGTGAAATAAGTCAAGTAGAGAGAGTCAATTATCATATGGTTTCACTTATTTGTGGAGCATAACAAATAGCATGGAGGACAAGGGGAGTTAGAGAGGAGAAGGGAGTTGAGGGAAATTGGAAGGGGAGGTGAACCATGAGAGACTATGGACTTTGAAAAACAATCTGAGGGTTTTGAAGGGGCGGGGGGGTGGGAGGTTGGGGGAACCAGGTGGTGGGTATTGGAGAGGGCATGGATTGCATGGAGCACTGGGTGTGGTGCAAAAACAATGAATACTGTTACACTGAAAATAAAACAAAAATTAAAAAAAAATGCCGGTGGAATTTTGATCAGGATGACATTGAAAGTATAGATTGCTCTAGGCACTATAGACATTTTGACAAAGTTTATTTTTCTGATCTATGAGCATGGAATGGTCTTCCATCTTTTTGTGTCATCTTCAATTTATTTTGTAAGTGTTCTGTAGTTCCTCGAGTACAGATCCTTTACCTCTTTGGTTAGGTTTATTCCCAGGTATCTTATGGTTCTTGGTGCTATAGTAAATGGAATCGATTCTTTAATTTCCCTTTCTGTATTTTCATTGTTAGTGTATAAGAAAGCAACTGATTTCTGTACATGGATTTTGTATCCTGCCCCATTACTGAACTGCTGTATGAGTTCTAGTAGTTTGGGGTAGAGTCTTTTGGGTTTTCCATATAATGTATCATGTCATCTGCGAAGAGAGAGAGTTTGACTTCTTCATTGTCAATTCGAATACCTTTTATTTCTCTTTGTTTATGGTTTCTGTTGCTAGGACATCTAGTACTATGTTGAATAACATTGGTGAGAGTGGGGCATCCTTGTGTCCCTGATCTCAAATGGAAGGCTGTCAGCTTTTCTCCATTGAGAATGATATTTGCTGTGGGGTTTTCATAGATAGATTTTATGAAGTTGAGGAATATTCCTTCTATCCCTGTACTTTGAAGTGTTTTAATCAGGAATGGGTGATGTATCTTGTCAAATGCTTTTTCTGTGTCAACTGAGAGAACCATCTTCTCTCTTCTCTTAACGATTTGTTCTCTCACATTGATTGATTTGCAAATGTTGAACCACCCTTGCTTCCCATGGATAAATCCCACCTGGTCATGGTGGATAATCTTTTTAATGTACTGTTGGATCCTATTAGCTAGGATCTTGTTGAGAATCTTGGCATCCATATTCATCAGGGATATTGGTCTGAAATTCTCCTTTTTGGTGGGGTCTTTGGCTGGTTTGGGGATCAGGGTAATGCTGGCTTCATAGAAAGAGTCTGGGAGTTTTCCTTCTGTTTCTATCTTTTGAAACAGCTTCAGGAGAATAGGTATTATTTCTTCTTTGAATGTTTGGTAGAATTCTCCAGGGAATCTGTCAGGTCCTAGGCTCTTGTGTTTTGGGAGGTTTTTGATCACTGCTTCAATCTCATTACTAGATATTGGTCTATTCAGGTTGTCAGTTTCCTCCTGATTCAGTTTTGGAAGTTTTCCTATTAGCCTTAAAGCCTATTTTGTCCAATATTATTTTCACATTTCAGCTTTTCACATCTATTTGCATGATAAATATTTCTCCGTCCCTTCACTATGAATCTTCAGGTAGCTTTAGGTCTGAGATGAGTCTCCTGTAGGCAGCATAAAGATGGGTCTTTCTTTCTTTTTTTCTTTTTTCTTTTTTTAATCTGCCACCTTATGTCTTTAGATTGGAGCATTTAGTTCATTTACATTCAAAGTAATTATTGACACACCTGTATTGCCATTTTGTTTTATGTTCCTTATTCTTTTGATTAGTTGGCTTTCTTTAGTGATCTACTTGCATTTCCCTTATTTTTTGCATATCTTCTAGTGGGATTTGGTTCATGATTACCCTGTGGTTTGTATATAAGATTTCTTGAATATAGCAGTCTATATTTAGTTGATGGTCCTTAATTTGAACTCATTCTTTACCCCTCTCTTGCCCATGTTTTGGGTATATGGTGTACTACTTTACATCCTTTTGTTTTGTGTGTCCCTCAACTGTTTTTTTTTTTGTTGTTTGTTTGTTTTGTTTGCTTGTTTACAGATCTTATATTTGCTGCTTTTGTGTTTCCTACTTTGAATGGAAAAGAAGGAATGTAAGAATAACAAAGACTCCCCTTTAACATGTTTTTGTAGGGCTTGTGTAGTAGTCTCAGAATTCCTTTGTCTGGGATATTCTCTTTCCTTATCTTGTGAATGATCAGCTTTATGGGTAAAGTAATCTTGCTGCAGATTTTTTCCAGCACTTTGACTATATCCTGCCACTGCTTTTTGGCCTGCGCAGTTTCTGTTGAGAAATCAGCTTATGGGGTTCCCCTGTATGTAACTGGTTTCTTTTCTCTTGGTGCTTTTAAAATTCTCTGTCACTACCTCTTTGCCATCGTAATTACCGTGTGTTGTGCTACCAACCTCCTTACCTTGATTTGTTTGGGGAGCTCTCTGCCTTCTGGATCTGATCCGTTTCCATCTCTGAACTAGGAAAGTTTAAAGCTCTTATGTAATTATTATGTATGTATTCAAATATCTTTTCATGTATGTTCAAATAACTTTTCTGTTCCCCTTTTTCTCCATATGTGACTATTATTACACTTGGTGCTGCTGAGTTTCCTAAGTCTATCCTCATGTTGCAGGATACTTCTCACCTGTTCAACTTATCTTCTATTACTCTGTCCTCTAGATCTGATTTGTTCCTCTGCTTCATCCATTCTAGCTAGTGTATTTTTAATTTCATGTGTGTGTGTGTGTGTGTGTGTGTGTGTGTGTGTGTGTGTTCTTCATCTCTGGTTTTTCTCTTCTAGGGTCTCACTGGGGTCCTCCACCCTTCTATAAAGTCTCGTGAGCGTCTTCATGATCATGACTTTCCATCCTTCAGCAGGCATATTCTATCCATTTCACTGATGTCTCTTGCTGAAATATTCATCCTGTTCTTTCATTGGGGAAAGTTCTCCATCTCATTCACTCTCAGTTTCTGTGTGTTAGGAAAATCAGCTATTTCTCCTGCTCCTGCAGGTGGTGGCTTTATGAAGAAAAGGTCCTGCCATGCAGTGTTCCCTGTTCCTGGTGACTGGTGCTTCAAGGAGTGTCTGTGTATCATGTAAACCTGGCTATCCTTTCCTGGCCACTTCTGTCTTCTATCCTTGGCAATGGCTCTCCTGGGCTATTGTGGGCAGGCTTTAGTCCCTGTGGTGTTAGTGGGCCAGTCTGGGGACACCTTGGGTTTCCCCTTGGGTTTCCCGCTGAGTCTGTCCAGGCATTTGCCAGAGCTGCAGTAACACCAAACTACAGGGTGCATTCCCGGAGGTGTCTCCTAAGAAGCTTGGGGGCAGGGGTACAGTCGAGCAGGCCACTTCTGGGGCCTCTGTGTGTGGGGGGTGGATATCTTTCTCTCTTGGGCAAGAGTCCCTTTGGGGTGTGGTCAGTAAGCCTTGTGCATCTCCCCCCACCCCACCACTGTAGGAGGGGTCCTATAGTGCCCAGAGGGGGATGGGAGTCTGGAGGGGTAGATAGGTGGAAGTGTATCACAGGGGTTAGGGGAGGGCAGTGCTAGCAAGTTAGGGAGCTAGTCCTGCAGGTGGCCCTGTGTTGATGCAGGGGGCAAGCGAAGGAAAGGGCTCCTGCCAGTTCCTTTGTTCCTGGAGGAGTTTCCCAGCAACTGCTGTCCCTCCAGGACCTGCTCTGAGGTTAGTGAGGACCCTCCCTCCCCTGTGTCTGAGGCTTCTTCCAAACTGCTGCTTCCGTACTCTACCTCCAGGGGCTGGTGTGCAGTCCCTGTAAGGGCAGGGAGCCAGTTTCCTTGCCCAGCTGCTCTCCCAGAGTGGAGCCTGCTGATTTTTTTTTTTTTTTTAAATTCCAGGTTTTTAAAAAAATTCCTGCTGTTTGTAAGCACTCATGAAATTCTGCCTCTCTGCCTTTCAAAGTCAAATGTTAGTGGATCTGTCTTCCCCATGCAGGTTCCCCAGTGTAGGGGTCTGCTTCTGATGCCTCTTTGTGCACAAAACTTCCCTCCTATGGACACTGCCACGAGTCCTACTAGTTCCCAACCAGGTCTCCCCCCTTCCTGGCTTCTTTCCTATGGCCTCTTGTCTACGCTGAGGGATGGAGTGCATTCTGTCACTCTCTGGGTCATTTTCTAGGTCTTTTCACTGATGTGAGTGTTACGGAGGTGTTGTCCTGGGATGAGGAGAGCCTAGGGTCCTCCTCCACTGTCTTCCCTGGAAGTCCTTGTTTTTATTTCTTAGATTGTATGTGAATGAAATTGTCCTTCCACTATTTCCCTCAGTAAATTCACTCTCTAGGACCACCCATGTTGTCCCAGATGGCAACACTCCCTTTATGGCTGAGCAACACTCCATTGTGTGCAGACCCCATTTTATCTGCTTGTCTGCCATGGACACTTGAGTTGCTCCCACATCCTGGCTATCATAGATGCTGCAGTAAACACCCAGCTGCGTATCTCATGTTTGGATTCACGTTTCTGTTTTCCTTGGGCCAATACCCAGTAGTGGAATTACTGGGTCAATTGGCATTTCTATCTTTAATTTCTGTTGAACTTCCTTGCTCTTCTCCACAGCGGCTACACCAGCTTAGATTCCCACCAACAGGGCTCCTGTTTCTCCGCATCCTCACCCAGACTTACCGTCCTTCTGATTGTAGCCATTGCCTGGTGTAAGGCGATACAGCTCATTATGGTTTTAATTTGCATTTTCCTGATCAGTGAGTTGAGCATCTTTTCACCGGTCTGGCCATCTGTGTGTCCTCTTCGGAGAAATGTTCATGTTCCCTGCCCATTTTCTAATCACAATTTTTGGTGTTGTGGAAGTTCTCCACGTATTTTGAATCTTAGTCTCTTATTGAATACGTCCTTTGTGAAGGTCTTCTCCTGTTCAGTGGGTGGTCTCTGTTGGTTTCCTTCATGAAAAATGCTTTTGTCCTGAGGTAGTCTCAGCAAACTATTTTGCTTTGGGGTCTCTTGTCTAAGGAGAAACCTCTAGAAAAATGCTGCTAAGGCTGCTGTAAGAGCTTACTGCCTGCTGCCTAGGAGTTCTCTGGACTTAGGTATTCAATCCCTTTTGAGTTCAGTTTTGTGTAAGAGAGTGGTCTGCTTTCCTCCGTTCACACGTAGCGGCCTAGTTCTCCCCACATCTTTCACTGAAGAGACGGCCTTTTCCCTGCTGGATAGTCTTGCCTCCTCTGTGGGCTATTTCCCAGACACTCGTCTCTTAGTTGGCGTCTATTTTGGTCTCAGCATCACAGTACCTTGATTACTACGGCTTTGTGTATCTTAATTTGTAATCATGGTCACTCCAGCTTTCTTTTAAGATGACTTTGACTCTTTGGAAATTCTGTGGTTGCATAAAAATTTTGGTGTTCTAATTTGTGCGTAATGCTATTTGGAAAAGGATGCTGTGGATATTATGGACTTTTAAACCGTATTCTTCTACCCATGTGCTTGGACCGTCTTTCCATTTGCATCGTTTTTAATGTCGTCCGTGTTCTGTTACAGGTCTTTTATCTCCATGGTGCGCATTCTCGTTCTGAGGTGTTTTTGGTGAACTGCAAATGGATTTAATTGTATTCATTACTAGCGTAAGGAAACACAAATGACTTCTGTGTGCTTTGTAGGCTGTAACTGTACTGAGTTCCTCTAGTCCAGTAGGTTTTGGTGGAGTTACGTTTTTCCAAGTATAGTATCATGTCACTTGTACATAAAAGTTTAAGTTCTCCATTTGGATGTCTTATTCCGATGGCTGTGGCTCGGACTTCCAGTGTGATTTAAATAACAGTGGTGAGCGTGGACATCCTTGTCCTGTTCCTGATCTCTGAAGAGAGAGCTGTGTTTCCACTGTGGAGTTGAGGTTAGCTGTGGGTTTGTCACTTGGGGTATTTAGTATGTTGAGGTATGTTCCCCTTAACCCATTTTGGTGCCAGTTTTAATCATGAACAACTGCTGAATTTGGTCAAATCCTGCTTCTGCATCCAGGGATTGTAATTTTTAATCTTTCATTTTGTTAACGCATATTATGTTGATTTGCGAATTCTGACCCATCCTCACATCACAGGCATAAATCCCACTTGGTCGTGATGAATGATCATTTTAATGTGTTGTTGACTGCAGTTGGCTAACATTTTCTTGAGTATTTTTGTATCTGGATTTATCTGGATTATTGATCTTGGGTGGGTTGGTTTATAATGCCTCTGCTTTCGGTATCAAGATAATGCTGGCCTCACAGAATGCGACTGAAGCACTCTTCCCTCTTCAATTACTTGGAATAGGTGATGACTCTTCTTGATCATTTGTGAATTCATTTGTGAATCCATGTGTTTTTGGACTTTGGAGAGTTTTTTTTTAAAAGCACCCATTTAACTTTCTTACCTGTGATTGGTCTGTTCTGATTTTGTTTCTTCCTGATTCTGTCTTGGAAGACACATTCCTAGGAATTGATCCATTTCTTCTAGGCTGTTCAGTTTGTATAAACTGTCATAATCTCATAATCTTCAGTATCTCTCTGGTGTCTGTTCTTTTTATTTTATTTGGGTTCTCTTTAATGACGGGTTAAAGGTTTATCAATTGTATCTTTCCAAAGAACCAGCTCTCGGTTTCACCCCCCCCACCATTTTTATTCTCTCTCATTTCTGTTCTGATCTTTATTTCCTTCTAGCTTTGTATTTCATTCATTTTTTTCTATTTCCTATAGATGTAACATTGTATTCTTTGAGATTTCTGCTTTGCTGCTGACACCCCTCTTAGACCAGCTTTCTTTTTCCGATTTTAGAGGATTGTTTTCCTTTTCTTTTGTGTCTTTCATATTTCATTCCCATCTATTTCCTCTTCGATTTCTCCAACTCATTGGTTTAACAGTATGCTTAGCCTCTGTGTGTGTGTTGGGTTGTTTTTTGTTTTTGTTTTGTTTTGTTTACAATTTTCTTCCCGTTTCATACCCCTTGTGGTGTGAAAAGACACTTGAAATGGTTTTGGGCTTCCAGTATTGACACTTGTTTTGTGGCCTGACATGGTCTCTCCTAGAAAATGTCCCACGTGTCCTTGATAAGGTGTCTCCTGGTTGGTGGTGGAATGTTCTGTGTTTATCTGTTCAATTCATTTGGTATCATGTCGAAGATCTTGACTTGTGGATCTGCAAAAATGAACTCTCCGTCCATGTAAGTGTGTGCTGTGGTGTCCCTCCTTTCATTACGTCAGTGTCTCCCTTCAGAGGGGTCAGTGCTCACTTTCTGCATTGCAATGCTCTATTTTGGGTGCATAGCTGTTTATAATTGTTACAAGGATGCTAACTTTTGTGGTATCTGAATGAAAATACAGAGGTGGTGCGTTTTCTGTAGGATAGTTATTGGACTGCTGGTTACATGTCAATATTTCGTAATGTTTTGTGTTTATTTTTACTTTTGCTCTTATTTCCTGGCTTCAGAAGACGTGTCTAGAAAAACCCTGCTACGGCCAACGTCAGAGACATCGCTGCTTGTGCAGTCTTGGGGGATTTTTATGGTTCCAGGTCTCATTTAGAACTTCGTCCATTTGAGATTATTTTTGTGTACGGTGTAAGAAAGTGCTCCGGTTCCATTCTTTTGCATGTAGCTGCCCAGTTTTCCCAACACCATATGTTTGACCTGCTTCCTGTTGGATATACTTTCCTCCCTTCGAATTGGCCATACAGTTGGTGGGTGGGCTTACTTCTGTTCTACTGGCTCTCTTCTGTTCCATTAGTGATGGTCTCCCAATCGCAGAACATGGAATGTCTTTCCATTTATATTGTCTTCAATTTCTTTTGTCGGTGTGTTGCAGTTTTCAGAGTACAGGTCTTTAACGTCTGTGGTTTACTTATGCCTACGTATGTTTTTGGTTTGGGTGCAATTGTAAGTAGGACTGATTTCTTAATGTCTTTCTGTTCCATTATTAGTGTATTGATAAGCAATGGATTTCTGTATGGTGATCTGGTATCCTATGATAATTCATTTTCATAATTCATTTCATAGTTCACAATTCATTTGTCACTTCTAGCAGTTTTTAGGCGGAGTCTTAAGGGTTTTCTATGTCTTATCCCATTAGCTGCTTAAGCATTGTGCTTACAGTTTGGATGCCTTTGGTTTCCTGTCCGATTGCTGTGGCTCAGACTTCCAGAACTATATTGAACAACAGTGGTTAGAACCGACATCTTTGTCTTGTGTCTAACCTTAGAGGAAAAGCTGTTTTTCACCATTGAGTAGGATAGGAGCTGTGGGGTTTTCATATATCACCTTTATTATATTCCCTATTCCCAACTAAGTTGGGGGATTTTTATCATGAATGGATATTACACTCTTTCAAATGCTTTTTCTGCATCTATAGAAATGTTCATATGGCTTTTCGCCTTTCTCTTACTAACATGATGTATCACACAGATTTTGTAAATATTGAATCACCATCTGGGAGTAAATCCCATGTGATTATGGGGAATGATTTTTTAAAAATGTACTTTTGGATTCAGCTTGGTAATATTTTGTTGAGGGTTTTTGCTCTATGTTCATCAGAGATATTGGCCTGTAATTCTTCTTTGCAGTGTCTTTCTCTGGTTTTGGTGTCCAGGTAATGCTGGCCTCATAGAATGAAATTTCAAGTTTCCGGTACTCTATTTTTCCTTTGAATAGTTTGAGAAGAATAGGTATTCACTCTTCAAATGTTTAGTAGAATTCACCTGTGATGTCATCTGGTCCTGGGCTTTTATTTTTTGCGAGTTTTTTCAATTACTGTTTCAATTTCATTGCTGGTAATTGGTCTGTCAAATTTTTTACTTCTTCCTGATGCAGTTTGGGGAAGTTATATGTTTCTAGGAATTTATCCTCTTCTAGGTTGCTCAATTCCTTGACATGTTTCATAATCTTACAATCCTTTGTGTTTGTGTTATTTCTTTCATTTCAGACTTTGCGCCCTTTTCTGATGAGTCTGGCCTAGAGGTTTATCAATTTGTTGAACTTCTCAGAGAGCTGGATTCTGGTGTCATTGACCTATTTTTTTTAGTTTGTATTTATTTCTACTCTAATCTTTATTTCCTTCCTCTTATCTCGGGTTCTTTCTCCTTTAGATGTAAAAAAATTGTTCATTTTGAGATTTTTCTTGCTTCTTGAGGTTGGCTGGTCTTGTTATAAACTTTTCTCTAAGAATAGTTTTTGGCTGCAATGCAGAGATTTTGCACCATTGTGTTCTCATTTACATTTGACTCCATGTATGTTATGTGATTCTAATTTTATTTTATTTATTTGACTCCATGTACTTTATTTTATTCTTTTTCTTTATTTTATTTTCTTATTTATTTGACTCCATGTCTTCCTTTTTTTTTTTTTAAAGATTTTATTTATTTATTGACAAGGACAGAGAGATCACAAGTAGACAAAGAGGCAGGCAGAGAGAGAGGGGGAGGCAGGCTCCCTGCCAAGCAGAGAGCCCAAAGCGGGGCTCAATCCCAGGACCTGAGATCATGACCTGAGCTGAAGGCAGAGGCTTAACCCACTGAGCCACCCAGGCGCCCCGACTCCATGTCTTTCATTTCCTCTTTTATTTCTCCTTTGACCCATTCGTGGCTTAGTAGCATGTTACTTAACATCCATGTATTTGTGGTCCTTCCTGATTTTTGTCTTGACTTCTAGTTTCATGTTTTTTTCCAGAAAAGATTCATGGTGTGACTGATCTTTTAGAATTTGCTGAGGCTTATTTTGTGACCTAATACGTGATCTACCCTGGAGAATGTTCTGCATTCACTTGAGAAGAATGTTCTTTAGGATGGAAGGTTCTGAATATGTTTAATCCGTCTGATCCAATGTATTCTAGTCCCTGTTGGCTTGTTTTTCTGCTTGGGTGATCTATCATTGATGGAAGTGGCTGTTCAAGGCCCCTATCACTGTATTACTATTGATTAGTTCCTTTCTATTTATTAACTGCTTTAAGTAGTTGGTGCTACCATGCTGGGTGCATAAATACTCAATTGTTAATCTTGATTGTCCACTTAGTGGTTACACTGTATCCTTCGTGTCTTGTTATAGTCTGTTTTATAGTCTACTTTGTCCAATAGAAGCATTGCTACGCGGGCGTACTCTTGACCTCTATCTGCATCACTCTCCACCTCCTCACTCTCAACCCGCAGCTGTCTTCAGGTCTAAGGTGAGTCCCTTGCAGGCAGCCTGTAGGTGAGTCGTGGTTCTTTTGTCTACACCGTCACTCTGTCCTTCAGTTAGAGAACGTAGTCCATTTGCTGTGTTCAAATTAACTATTGACAGGTATGTATTTATTGCCACTTTGCTTTAGGGTTTTTGTAGGTTTTGTGTCCTCTCTCACTCTTTTTGTTGGCTGTCTTTGGTGCTATGCTTGGATTCTGTATTGTTTGCATGTCTAGTGGGTTTTGACTGGCAGCTCCCCTTAGGTTTACATGTATCTTCTGCGTGTTGCAGTCTCTATGAATGAATGGCTGCTTCAGTTTGAGCCCGTTCATTATTCCTCCCCATCTCTCAGGTATAAGGGGTCGTATTTGACAATCTTATATTTTGAGTGTGCCTTGACTTTTTCACAGAAATATTTCTTCATGCTTTGGTGCTTCCTACTCTCCCTACTCTTGCTCATGGTCTCTCCTTTCCAGACTCCCTTTACCGTTCCCTGTAGAGCTGGATCAGTGGTCATGAATTCCTTAACTTGTTTGTCTGGGAAACTTTCTTCTTCCTTCTACTCTGAATGCTAGCGTTGCTGGATAGAGTGCTCTTGACTGTAGATTTTTCCTTTCAGCAATTTGAACACACCATGCCACTGCTTTCTGGTCTGCCAAGTTTCTGCTGAAAAGTCAGCTTGTAGCCTTACGGGGTTTTCCTTGTATGTAACTGCTTTCCTTCTATTGCTACTTTTAAATGTCTCTTTCCCTACTTTTTGCCATCTTAATTACTACTTGTCTTGGTGTGGACCTCCTTGGATTGCTTTTGTTGGGGATCTTCATGCCTCCTGGCTCTGTTTTCTGCCCCAGCTTTAGGAATTGTTCAGCTCTTCTTCAAATTCACTGCTTCCTTTTTTCTCTCTGGGCTTCCTATAATGTGAGTATTATACTTGGCATCACTGAGTTCCCTAAGCCTATTGTCCTTCTGCATAATTTTTTCTCCCCTCAGGTTGATTACTTAAATTCTCTCCTCCATATCTGATTTGTTCATCTAGTCTATTCCATCTACTGTATTTTAAATTTCATTTATGTTCTTCTTCTGATGGGCTCTTTTTATCTTTTTGTTCAGGGTCTCACTGATGTCCTCCAACCTTTTATGAAGTCCAGTGAATATCTTTATGATCACTATTTTAAATTATCAGGTGTATTACTTGTATCCATTTCACTTAGATTTCTTACTGTGAGTTTGTCCTATTAATTTGCAACACATTATGGTCTCATTTGGTCTCGTCTCTGTGTGTGTCTATCCATCTGTGTGTTGGTGTGTCTCTGTGTGTGTCAGTGTGTCTGTGTGTGTGTGTGTCATTGTATCTCTGTGTCAGTGTGTCTGTGCCATTTGTGTTGTCTGTTTGTATGTGTTGGTGTATCTGTGTGTCTGTGTGTGTCTCTGTGTCTGTGTGTGTCTCTGTGTCTATGTGTGTCTGTCTGCGTGTGTGTCTGTATGTGTTCTGTGTGTGTCTGTGTGTCCGTGTCTGGAATGTCTTCTAGCTCCTGCTCTTGAAAGCATGACCATAGAAAGAAAAGTTCCCATAATGCTGTGTCCCCTGTTCATCAGAACCTGGTGCCCCAGGGCTATCTCCCATGTGTGTCTTGTGTGCCCTAGTCACTTTTTTCTTCAGTTGTCTGTGATGGGTCTTTGCTGGTTCAGGGCAATGGTTGGTCCCCATGGTGTTAGTAGGCCATTGCGGGGACCCCTTGGGGCTCAGTTGAGTCCAAGCAGGCATTTGACAGAGAGGCAGGAGGACCAAACTGGAAGGGACTTTGCCTGTGTGGTCTCCTGAGAAGTTTTGATTGGTGCACAGAGGCTGCAGTCAGACCCAGTTGTCTGCCCCCAACCCACCGCTGTGGCCTCCCTTTCAGGGAGCGTGGTTATCATTCCCTTTCTCCAGAATAGGTGTCCCTGGGGAGTGGTGCTGGCCACTATAGGGACTGTGTGTGGACAGCCAGGTCTGAGGCACTGCTCTAGAAAGGCTCTGGCCCAGAGCTCATTGGAGAGGGTGGGTCCCCCAAAGTGCAGCCCGTGAGATGGAGCAGGGGGCATTGGCTCTAGCCTACTCTGTGCCCCTGGGGCCCCTGCAGGAGGGGCTCTGCAGTGCCTGGACTAAGATTGGCTATCTGGGCAGGGGCAGGGGTGGGTTGTGGAAGCACAGCATGGGGGAGGGGCAGTACTAGTACCTTAGGTAGGGGACCTGCAGGTGGCCTTGTGTTGATGCTGGGGGCCAGCAAACAAAGGGCTCCTTCTAGTTTCTCTGTTCCTGGAGGCGTTCCCCAGCAACTGCTGGCCCTCCCAGACCTGCTCTGGGATCAGTAAAGACCCTCCCTCCCCTGTGCCTGAGGCTTCTTCCAAACTGCTGCTTCCAGCTCTATCTCCAGAGGCTGGTGTGTGGTTCCTACAAGGCAGGGACCTCCTGCTCTTCCAGAGCTGAACCCGGATTTTTTTAAATGCAGGTTTGAAGTCCTGCCGGTTGTAAGCACTCAGGAGATTCTGCCTCTCTGCCTCTGAAAGCCCCATGTTGAGGATGCGTCTTCCCCACGCAGGCTCCCCAGGGCCTGGGAGTCTGTTTCTTTCCCCTCCCCGTGCCCACAGCATCCCTCCCGCCGACAAGGCCATGAGTCCTTTCAGTTCCCAACCATGTCTCCAGCCTCCCTGCCCGTAGACATGTGGCCACTTGTCTACGTTTAGTTGTGGAGTTCATTTCCCACTCTCCAGGTCATTTTCTGGGGCATTTGCAGGAATGTGGGTGTTACCTAGGTGTATGCCTGGGAATGAGCTGAGCCTAGGGTCTGCTGCCTCCATCTTCCCTGGAAATCCTTGTGTCTGTTCCTTAGATGCCATGTCAATGAATGTCCCATGCTTTTCTCTGACCCCTTTCAGCATATTTACCATCTAGGTCCATCCATGTTGCACACATCAGGATCTCATTCTTATTTATGGCCGGAGAAGATTCCATTATGTATATATCACCGTTTACCCATTCGTCTACCCGTGGACACAGAGTTGCTCCCCTGTCTTGGCAGTCGAATGCTGAGTAAACACACAGGTGCACACATCTTTCTGAACTGGTGTTTCTATTTTTGAGGGCATATACACAATAGTGAAATTACTGGATCATATACTGTTTGTTTTTAATTTTTAAAGGAATCTGCACACTGTTTGCCACAGTGACTACACCAGGTTATATTCCCACCAACAGCGTGCAAGCATTCCTTTCTCTGCACATGCTCCCAGAGACGTGTCTTTTTTAACTTAGCTGTTCTCCCTGGTGTAAACTGATTATTCTGGTTTTAATCTGCATTTCTCTGATCAGTGAGGTTGAGCACCTTTTCACATGTCCATCAGTATGCCTGTCATCTTTGGAAAAAATGTATATTCATGATCTCCATTTTCTAATCAGATTTTTTTTTTTTTTTGGTGTTATGGGAGTTCTATATTTTCTATGTTTTTAACAATAACCCCTTATCAGATATGTCATTTACAATAGTTCCTTCCATTCAGTAGGTTGTCTTTTCATTGAAGGTTTCCTTTGTGCAAAAGCTTTTAATTTCGATGTCTCAACAGATCATTCTTGCTTTTGGTTCTCTTGTCTGAGAAGACCCATCTAGAAAAATGGTACAGCTAGTGTTAGAGAGCTTACTACCTGTTTCCTAGCAGTCTTATGGATTTAGCTGTTGAATCTGTTTCCAGTTAAATTTTGTGTATGGTATAAGAAAGTCCTCCATTCTCATTTTGTCACAGGTAGCCATCCAGTTTTCCCAGCACCATTTGTTAAAGAGGCCGTCCTTTTCCCATTATATATTCTTTCCTCCTCTGTGGGATCTTTTCTGGATTCTCTGTACCATTGGTCTGTGTCCGTTTCTGGAGCTCCACACTACTGTTTGATTCGAGCTTTGTGCAGTGTACCTTAATCTGGGATCGCTAGAACTCAGCTCTGTTGTTCTCACCATTATTCTGGTTAGTTGTTCCCTACAAATTTTAATATTGCAGATCATAAAAAAAAACTATTATTTTGATGAGGATGCCTTGGGAATGGACTTTCAAACCATATTCTTCCATCCCACATACATGGGATATCCTTTCCATTTGCTGTTTTCAATTTCTTCCATGTTTCCTAGTTTTCAGTGTACAGGTCTTTCATCTTCTTGTTGGTTATCCTTGTTCCTAGGTATTTTATTTTATTTTATTATTATTATTTTTTTTTGGTTCTTTGTAAATGGACTTAAGTTTTCTTATATTTCATTAGTGTATAGAAACAACTGATTTCTGTCTAAGTTTTATAGCTTGTAACTGTACTGAATTCATCTATTTCCAATACTTTTTTTTTTTTTTTTGGTAGGGCACATAGGGTTTTCTATATATAGAATCATGTCATCTGCAAACAGAAAAGTTTTACTTTTCAGTTTGGATGCCTTCTATTTCTTGTCTGATGGCTGTAGCTAGGACCTCACTACGTTGAATAAAAGTGATGAGAATGGACCTCATTGTCCTATTCCTGATTTCTGAAAACACCCCATGTATGTGTGTGTGTATGTGTGTGTGTGTTTACACGTGCACACATGTGTGTGTCACTATTGAGCATGGTATTAGCTGTGGGTTTGTCACACAGCCTTCATTATGTGGAGTATGTTCCTTCTAGACTCATCTTGTTGAAGTTTTTATGAATGTCTGCCTTCACCAGACGCTTTTCCTGTGTATACTGATAATTTTTACCCTTCATTTTGTTATTGGGTATTATGTTGACTTGCAAATAACTGACCCATCCTCTCATCCCTGGACTAGATCCCACTTAGTCATGAATGATTCTTTTAATATAGTGCTAAATGCAGTTTGCTAGCATTTGCTTGTGGATTTTCTGCACCTATGATCATCAAGTATGTTGACCTGTGTTCGGTTGTTGGTTGGTTTCTTTTGTAGTGTCTTTGGTTTTGGAATCAGCGTGATGCTGGCCTCCTAGAACGTATTTGAAAGCATTCTTTCCTCTTCAGTTACTTGGAATACATAAAACCTCTCCTTAAATGTTTGGTATAATTCTTTTGTAAATATATCTGGTCTCTGGTCCTGGACTTCTGTTGAACAGTTTTTTAAATACTAAATGAAATTTGTTGTTTGCATGGGATTGGCACGTTCAGATTTTCTACTTCTTCCTGATTCGGTTGTGGAAGATACATGGCTGGGAATTGATTCATTTCCTCTAGGTTGTCCAGTTTCTTGTAAAAATTGTCATCATGTCTTATAATCTTTTTAATTCTGTGGTGTCAGTTCTAGTTTTGGGGGGGTTCTCTTGAATGACTGGTTAAAGGTTTATCAATTGTATCTTTCCAAAGAACCAGCTCTTGGTTTCATTGATCTTGTCTATTTTTAGTCTCTATCATTTCTGCTCTGGTCTTTGTTTCCTTTTAGCTTTGTGCTTTGGTTTTTCTAATTCCTGTAGGTACAACATTAGATTCCTTGAGATTTTTATTTCTTGAGATAGGCCTGCACTGCTCGTGATGCCCTCCTCAGAGCAGCTTTCCCTGGGTCAGATTTTGGACCATTATTTTCATTTTCCTTTGTATCTTTCATATTGCATTTCTATGTATTTCCTTTTTAGTCTGAGCCCATTGGTTTAGCAGCATGGTTCGCTTCCATGTGTTTGATTTTTACAATTGTAATTTCTAGTTTCATACCATTGTGGTGGGAAAAGTGCTTGATATGGCTTCTGTCTTCAATTTATTGAGCCTTGAATTGTGGCCCAATGCAATCTCTCCTGGAAAATGTTCCCCATGCACTTGAGATGTGTCCTCTGGTATTGGATGGAGTGTTCTGTATACATCTGTTAAGTCCATTTGGTCTAATGGGTATTCAAAGGCACTGTGTCATTATTGATTTCTTGCATAAATGGACTATCCATCGATGTTTGTGAGGTGCTCAGCTCCCCTACTATTATGGTCCATTTCTCCCTTTATGTCCCTTAATATTTGCTTCATACTGAAGGGTCTGTATTGGGTGCACGGATCTTTACAGCTGCTACAAGGACACTGAATTCTGTGGTATCTGAAGGAACATACAGTGGTACATTTTCTCAGAGGATCGTTACTGGCCTTAAGGTGACAGGTCAACAATTCCTAGTATTTCCTGCTTCAGGGATGTGAACATGCTTTCAGCGTCCAAAGACATTTACTCCTTTCAAGTTGTGTGGGCCTGCACGGATCCATGTTTGTCCTGTTGTAATCCTTGCATCTGGGGCTAGTTAAGTCACTCAGAGAAGCGTGTGATGAAATTGAGATGCCCCTGTCCCGCCTGTGCCTCTACCCACACTTCTGAAGCATTGTAAGCGTGGAGGACCTGGATTCTGCGGCTACGTTCCCCCAGGACGCACTGACAGCATCACACGTGTATTTCTGCACTTGTCCGCTGAAGCTCATGTTTCTCCTCTGTGAAAGAGAATCTCCCCATTCACCTGCTTCCCCTCCAGCTCCACCAGATCCATAGGAAGACGGTCTCTGGACTGCTCCCTCTGTTCTCTGTAAGTGTTCTGTCAAGTCCCGTCAGTGACTTGAGTTCCAGAAAGTCCCACTTCCCAGCAGCTTCCTCCTTTCCATCCTTACTGGGACCTCCTCCCGCCTTCTACCTGCCATGTTACCATCAAGATGACTAACGCTTCTGTTCCGTTCCATAAATAGAACCACAGCCTCAGCACTTTGTCCGTCGATGGATTCCCAGGGCAGGAAAACTTCCCAGTGTCCACGGTAGGAGCTTTGCTGTGCACCTTGCAGGGTCACGAGGACTAAGGGACACCGTGGGTCTGGAGTGCAGACCGTGTTCTCCCCCTACATCATGCACATGCCTCAGCTGAACACACATTCAGCCACACTGTCAGGTTGCAGACTACGCCTGAGTAAGTTGGGGCTGAAGCAAACGCACAATGGAAATGTTCTTTGTCTGACACGAGAAGGAAGCAGGGACAGTTACAGCTCTGGGGCCACAGACTGGACTTGACCTGCTGTACCCTCTCGGCTGCCCGAGCCAGGCCTTAGTTGGAGGCTGTGTAATGAGATGGGGAAGACGGTATCTTCAGGCAGGCTCTAGAATCCCTCCATAGGGGGAATGAAACAGCACATCGATCAATGGTGGGAGAAAATAGAACTTTTATTTTCAAATAACTCAATCATTTTATGTGGCTATTGTGCAGAATGGTAGGAAAATGGTAGTGAATGTAGATTTCCCCATGTTCCCTACGTCAGCTTGTGTCTGTTTGTCCATTTTCCCCCACTGACTGGTCACTGCAGAGGAGGGAAAGGTGCCCCAGGGGCTTTAAATGGGAGGACCTCACCCCCAGCTGCATCATTTCTCCCAGTCCCGCTGCACAGGCCAGAAGCCACGTGGTCCCTACCTACCCAGCCACAGGGGACACAGGGATATGCCATGGAGGAGGAGAGCTGGGAACCACTGGGGACCAGCTCTAGGGGCCCATGGGCTGTGCAGCGTCTCAGCCTTACCTGAAAGGCAGTGCAGGGTGACCTGATAGAGGCTGGCAGGAAAAGAGGAAGCAAATGACCAGGGAAGCATCCGTACACAGTGATGGGAGCTGGCTCCGTGATCCACATTTGCAACACAGTCTCCCAAAAAAGACTCCGCATGATGTCAGATTAATTTTCTCGTGGCAGCCCACAGCCAGGCTGATTTCGGCACCCTGAATGACGTGGTCCCAGTGCCCACGTGGACACTGCTGGCAGCATGGGCTCTCCTGCTGCTTCCCCAGAACTGCCTTTGCCTCTCACAGACCCACGTTCATCGCACAAGTGGAGACGGGTTCCTGGGAGCTGGGGGAGGGGGTGGTTCTCGGCATCTTCCCATCTGTTCCAGCAGCTTCCTGCGCAGCCCGAGCAGACCCCACGGGTTCCCCAAACCAAACCAGCAGGGGCTCCTTCCACAGACTCTTCTGGGGGAGGTCCTCCACGGGAACCCTCCAGCAGCCCGGAAGTGTCTAACCACACGGCGTCGGGAATTTGTCCCCAACCAATTCTACCCTGACATCTGTGGTCGGTTTTCACCCATTGAAAGACATATGTGTTTTAGCTCAGGGACCTTTGTGATGGTGCATTGATGGGTCCCCACCAGAGGTTTTTGGTCTTTTCGTTGGGGGAAGGGTGCTCCATACCTCAGAGTGTGATCCCTTCCTGAGACCTAAAGGGAAATGGTATTTGCGAAAAGACCATTCTGTAGAGGCAAACCTCCAAGCTCGGGGAGAGATTCATGGCATAAACACTGGGCCTGGAAAAGACTGAAGCCAACCAGACCAACGTGTACTGGTCAAACCCTCAGAAGGAAAGAGATGACCTGGGGAGAGACACTGTAAGTCGTCCTTGAACTAGGACATTGGTGGAGAAGGCTCGAGGGGCTCGGGGAGAGCATGAAGCACCTAGAGCTTGTACTGTGGGCAGTCCTTCCCTCCCCCAGGCCAGGAGAAGCATGTGGGGAGCAGGTGGACCCCAGTGCCCTGGTGGGGGGAGGTACAGGTCTGGGAAGGGCAGCCTGGCAGCTCCGTGACCTTGTCTGGGACCCAGAACATGCCGAAGTATGGCATCTGAAGTGGACTTTGGGCAGAAAGACGCTGACCCAACTCTATCTTCTCTGATGTGCCCCTGCTGAGGTCAGAGACTCTTAGAGACACGAGCTGAGAGGACAAGGGAGCCTGTGTGGTGAGTGTAGCCACTTGGGCTATGGAACAGTGTCACTGGCCTTGATGAAACTGGAGCACGAGGCCTGGCCTGAAGTAGGGGGGAGTCACACGGTAACATGGAAAGGTCACTGTGTATGCCCCAGGTCTGGGGACTGGAGGATGGTGGGCCCCTGTAGGCTGGGCTTCTCTGCACAGACTTTATGCAGGAAGAAACCACTCTCCTGGGCTGGACCAACCGAACTTTCCTGGTCCCCTCCTGTCTTCTCCTGATGGAGATGGAGCTTAACCTTCACACCACGTACAGGATCTGTGGTCAACAACTCCTCTAGGCTCCCAAACTGAAAACGAGCCAGCATGTCTTGGTGGACCACACACCCAAGCCACCTCCGTCCAGCCGTACTCAACACACACGTGATCTGGCCATGGAACATGGTTCTTGGCTTCCACCATCTCCTCCTCCTTCACCCTTAGTTCCTCAGGGATAGGACAGTTTTCTAAAAGACTGTTTCATCTCTGCTCCCTGTGGCAATGTTGGCCCATTACTGGACAAGAGTGAGGTTCAATAGTGAGATTTGCTCCTGGGACTGCTGGTCAAGCTTTAGGACTCATTTACCCACAAACCAGCCCATACGATCCAGCACGTACCCTATGCCCCCACCCCCCAATCTGCCCTGTGCCCCGCTTTGCAGAACCTCCCAGGACTGTGATTTTCTTAATGGTCTGGAGACTCACGAGCCTGTTTCTGCGCCGATAGTTCCACACCAGCGCTCTGGGATCCACTGCCCAGTGTGGAATCCAAGCTCGCCATGCTGGCCGGGTGATCAGAGTTACTGAATCCTTCCCAGGCTGAACTACTCCTCGGACGAAGGGGAACTATGGGGCACAGTCACAGGGCTGCTGTGCGGGTGAATTGATGCAGTGTGGGGAGGGGTCCGGGAAGCACTCAGTACGTGGGAGGTAGTTAAGTGGGCATCACGTCTGCATGCTTAGAAATGCCCTTGGAGTTGGCTTCTGTGCAAATCCCTCCCCGATGCCGGAGTCCTGTCTCTGCTCCTGTGCTCTTGCCTCATCTCCCACCAAAGATGTCCTGACAGGTGGCTGGTAGATGATAGCTTTGGGTCTGTCCCTTTGGTAGACATCTGCTGGCTCTATGAAGGCAGGTACTTAGTCATTCTCCTTTCGTCCCTCGGTGCCTGGGGAAGGACCCACCCGCTGTAAATGCTAACACATGGTGGCTCTGGACAGAGGTGGGTTGTGCTGAATCTTGTGACTGAGGGGTTTTGAGGGGTGAAAATAGCATGTGCTCGTTCAGCATCTTGGAACTCAGGAGATGGGCAGGAGCTTGGCCAGATGCTGACTTTGTAGGTAAATCTACTGATCTTCAAGTCCCAGAGAAGGAACATGGTGGTTGAGATGGGTGGTCTAGCCTCAGGAGTAGGACATCTTGAAGGCACTGAGGAAATCGGGATTCGAATTTCAGACAGGCCTGGGTTGGCATCGGCACAACCCCCTTATTTGCTTGGGACGCTGGGCAAGTGACTTGACCTCCAAGCTTCCTTGCCTGCTTCAGGGGATAGTTGTGTTATGAGGTAAGGGTTCAGTATCGTGCTTGGTAAATGGAAAGTACTCAGTAGACATTGACTTTGTGAGCTGGGAGGAGGACCTCTGCTCTGGGAGGGGAAGGGAGGAGTCAGGACCAGACAAGGCATGGAGAACCCCATTCTGGAATACCAGATGAGCAGTTTGGACTCCTGTCTTGGGGAGTGGCCCCCAAATGACCTGCACTTGAGCTTTGCCAAGTGCCCATGCTGGCACCCTACTCTGAACCTTGCAAAGGGAGCCTCTTGATGGGGCCACAGGACCTGGCAAACCTGACAAGCTTTCCTGGCCATTTTTGGGAGGTGTTGTAACTGAAGAGCCATTGCTAAAAGCCTTGAACCTCACTGACCGTTGAAATGGAGGAAGGCGTTCATGAGAATGGGCTGGGAACCCAGCCACATGCTCTAGGTCTCAAAATGAAGTTGTCCCCCAGGATGGACCAAACTTCTGATGGTGAAGCTGAAACCTGACTCCCAAGACTCTAGGGGAAGCGGGGCTGCTTCACGTACCAGAGCAGCTGGGCCTCTTCCTGTCACCTTGGGTCTCACCTGCTCAGGGAGATGTGTCCCGCACCTGGCTCTCAATGAACAGCACGCCCTCCCCCACCTCCCCCTCCCAGAGCTTCGACTGACCTGCAGAGAAGCCACCTCTGTCCAGCCGTACTCATCACACTCCTGATCAGCCTTTGTCCCACTTAGTCTCTGGTAATCGTTCTCTATCCTTCTTGATGATGGACTTGTGCCTTGTGTCTTTGTCTGTAAGAGTGCTGGCTGGCTGGCCCAGAGCTCCTGGGATTTAAGAACTCCATGAGTATGTTCCCTCCTGCCTTCCTCACTCTCCAAGGTGAGAGCTACTGGAGGCCACTCCTGGGGCTCTGGGCTGAACTTTGCACATCACAGCGAGCTAGCAATCTGGGGACATGTGACTTCAAGGGAGCACTTCCTGTAGAAAGCAAGGTCTCTCTGCTCCATGAAACGTGTACATAAGGTTAACTGTGTCGTGGTCTAAATTACAGTTGGAATGATGAATTTCTGAGAATCTGAAAAATTGGTAAATGACTGTCCAGAGCTTACATGATCTACCTTGACCATGCAATTGCCTTCGGTAAATCTAGTTCTTTCTTCCAATGTTTAAAGTTCGGGTAATTTTAGTCAACGTAACATTAAGACTGCTCTTGATTTACTTCAAAAACCCCTAAAGTGAGAAAACTCGAAGGGGGACAGGGTGTCCTGGAGCTTCTAAACAGGATGGGAAGCCACGTGTGTCAAGACACGTGGGGAGGTCTGTGGTCGTGCAGTGGGCTGGAGGGGTGTCCGAATGAGTCTGAAACCCCGGGCAGGAACAAGGAGCACTCGTGGTCTGACTCTGAGGGGGCTCCCTTCTTCAAATGCGGGGACGTCTTCCTGCCTCGGGTGGGGTAGGCACGTAAGAATGATGACCTATCCCGTAGGATCTGTATCTTGTGAATTCCAGCATTGTTCTGTGTCTGCTGCATCTTCCTGCTGCCCCCATCTCCCCCGAGTGGAGAGTCTCCTGTGAGGATAGGGTTCCTATTTGGCGGGAGGTGACCTGCGTGTTTCTCCCTGAAGTTGGAGGGTCGGCATCCCCAGTGTAGGAACCCCAGGCTCAGAAGTCACCAGAAGGTGACGTATGAAGAACATGTACTTGTGGTGAAATTGTATTTTGATATATTGAGAGATTTTTCTCTCTTACTCCCCATACCCCCAAGCCACCGCAGGGTCCTTTATTTTTTTTTAGAGAATTATTTTTATATGCTCTTTAATGTTTTTGAATTCCAGTTAAGCTACAGTGTTAGGTTAGTTCCAGGTGTATAATAAATGTAGTGACTGACACTTCCCAATGACCCCGGTGATCATCATGACAAATATGCTCCTTACTGCCCGTCACCTGTTCCCTCCGTCTCCCGGCCCCTGCCCTCTGCTGACCATCAGCTCTGAACCATTGAGAGTCTGCTCCTTGCTCTCCCTCGTCCCCCACCCCCTGCCCCATTTGCTCCTTGTTTTGTTAAATTCCACATGAGTGAAATCATAGGGTATTTGCCTTTTTTTCTTCTTTTTGGCTTAGGATTCTCTTCTCTACGTGCACCCGTTTTGCCAATGGCAGGATTCCTTTCTTTATATGGCTGATATTCTGTGTGTGTCTGTTAGACGCCCGTCTTCACCAATCAGCAGACACTTGCCCTGTTTTCCTAATCTGGCTCTTGTCTGTAGTGTTGCCATAAACAGCAGGGTGCGTGCACATCTTTGGTTTAGTATTTCTGCATTCTCTGTGTAAGTAACCGGTAGTGGGGTTGTTGGACGGTAGGGTAGCTCTGTTTTTAACTTTCTGGAGAAACTCTGTCCTGTCTGCCATGGTGGCTTTCCCGCCAACGGTGCAAGCGGGTCCCCTTCTCTGCATCCTCACTGACACCTGTTGTTTCTCGTGGTGTCGGTGTTAGCCCCTCTGACAGGTGTGAGGTGGTCTCTCATGGCTCTGATTTGTGTTTCCCTCTTGATGAGTGACGTTGAGCATCCTCTCGCGTGTCTGTGGGACATCTGAAGTCATCTTTAGGAAAGTGTCATTCATGACATCTGCCCACTGAGTTATTCATCTGGTGATGCTTTATAAGGTCTTTATATAGTTTGGATATAAATCCGTATCTGGTAAATTACTTGCAAATATTTTCTCACATGCCGAGGTTGCCTTTTAGTTTGTTGATTATTTTCTTCATTGTGAAATTTTTAATTTTGATGTAGTTCTGAGAGTTTATTTTGTGTTTGCTTTGCCTCAGGAAAGGTCTAGGAAAATACTGCTGTGGCTGATGTCAGAGAAATTCCCGCCTGTGCTGTGTTCTGGGATTTTTATGGTTTCGGGTCCCACGTTTGGGTCTTTCATCCATTTTGAGATTGTCTTTGTGTACGGTGTGAAAAAGTCGTCCCGTTTCATTCTTTTGCATGATTCTGTCCAGTTCTCCCAACACTGTTTCATGAAGAGAATTGTTTCCTCTATTGGATAGTTTGTCATCCCTTGTCTGAGATTAACTGAGCACCTATTACTGGGTTTTCTGTTCTGTCATCCGTGGGCCTGTTTTTGTGCCGGGACCACACCATTGTGATGACTGCAGCTCTGTAATGTATGTAGTCTGAAGTCCAGACTGAGGCCTCCAGCTTTGATTCTCTTCGTCATGACCGCTTTGGATATCCGGGTGTTCTGTGGTTGCAGACACATGTTAGGATTGTTCGTTCCAGCTCTGAAAAATGACGCTGGTATTTCGACAGTGACTGCATTAAATCTGTAGATTGCTTCGGGAATGATAGACAATTTCAGAACGCGCTTCCCATCCACGAGCATGGAAGGTCTTTCCATTTCTTTGTGTCCTCTTCAGCTTCCTCCATCAGTGTCCTGTCATTTTTGGAGGAGAGGATTTTCACCTCCTTGGCTAGGTTTATTCCTAGAAATTTTATTGTTTTTGGTGCAATTGCAACTGGGATTGATTCCTTCATTTTTCTGTCTGCTGGTTTGTTTTTGGGGCATAGAAATGCAACAGATTTCTGTACACTGATATTGTACCCTCTGATATCACTCCATTTCAGTTTCCCCAGTTTTTTGGTCCAGTCTCTAGGGTTTTCTACATACAGAACCGTGTCATCAGCTGATAGTGAAAGTTTTACTTTGTCCTCACTGATTCGGATTCCTTTCATTTTTGTTGTCTTATTGCTGTGGCCAGGACTTCCAGTATTAGGTGAATAAAGGTGGTGACAGTGTGATCCCAGGGTCCTGGGATCAAGTCCCATGTTGGGCTCCCACAGTGAGCCTGCTTCTCCCTCTCCCTCTCCCTGTCCCCCCCCCAACCCCCACCCCAGTCTTGTGCACAGTAGCTCACTCTTTCACTCTAATAAATCTTAAAAAAAAAAAAAAGGTGACAGGGACATCCCTCTTGTGTTTCTGACTGTAGAGTAAAAAGTCTGGTTTTGCCTCCTTTAGAGGATAATAATTATGGTTTTTCATATACGGACTTTATTATGTGGAGGTGAGTTCCCTCTAAACCTCCTTTGTTGAGGGTTTTTATCATGAATGGAGGTTGGACTTCAACCACGGCATTTTTGCTATCCAATGAGATCATGTGTGTTTTCCTTTCTCCTACTGATGTGACGTATCATGTCGATTGCTTAGCAACTGTCCAACCGCCCTTGCATCCCAGGAATAAATCCCACTCGATCATTGTGAATGAATACATTGGGAATGTACTATTAAGTTGGTTTGCTAATATGTTGGGAATTTTGCATCTGTGTTCATCAGGGATATTGGCTTGTAGTTCCTTCTTAGTTCTGTCTTTATCTACTTTGGGTATCAGGGTAGTTTTGGCCTCCTAGGATGAATCTGTAAATTTTCCCCTTTCTATTTTTAGACGAGTTTGAGAAAAACACGTGTTAACTCTTTTTAAACGTTTGGTAGAAGTCACCTGTGATAGCGTGTGGTTCTGGACTTCTGTTTGTTGGGCTTTTTTATTATTGATTCAATTTCATTACTGGTAATTGGGCTGTTCAAATTTTCTTATTTCTTCCTGGTTTAATTTTGGGAGATCCTATGTTTCTAGGAATTTATCCATTTCTCTTAGGTTGTCCAATCTGTTGGCATATGATTTTTCATGATGTTATAATCTTTTGTACTTCTATGGTGTTGGTAGTTCTAGATCTGATTTTTAGACCCTTCCCCCTTGTTTTAATCTGGCTAGATGGTTACTGATTTTCTTCTTTTCTAAGAATGAGCACTGGGTTTCATTGACCTGTTCTATTGTTTTTTTTTAGTTACTATATCATTTATTTCTGTGTTAATCTTTATTATTTCCTTCCTTATACTGGCCTTAGGAGTAATTTTTTTTTGCTCTTTTTTTGTTTTGTTGTTGTTGGTGGTGGTTTTTTTTTTTCTTTCTTTTTCTTTTTTTTTTTTTTTTTAGCTCTGTTAGGTATAAGGTTAGGTTGTTTCTTTGGGACTTTTCTCCCTGATATCGACCTATATTACTATATATACTTCCTCTTAGGACTATTTTTTGCTGCATCCAGATATTTTGTTTTCATTTTCCCCTGTATTTTATTTTATTTTGTTAATTATTTATTTGAAAAAGAGCATGAGCAGGGCGAGAGGGAGAAAAAGACTCCCCAGCTGAGCAGGGATCCTGATGTGGGGCTTAATCACAGACCCCTGGGATCATGGCCTGAGCCACTTACGCACCCCTTCCACATATCTTTAAATTTCTTCTTGGATTTTTTGGTTGACCATTTTGTTTAGTAGCATGTTGTTTAACTTTCATGGATTTGTGATCTTTCCAGACTTTTCCCTGTGGTTAGCATCTAGTTTCCTGCCTTGTGGTCAGAAAAGGTACATGGTAGGATTTCAGGTTTTTGTATTTGCTGAGGCTTGTTTTGTGATCTCGTATGTGGCCTATTCTGGAGAATGTCCCATGTGCACTCGAATGTGTATCCTGCTGTTTTAGGGTGCAATGTTTTGAATATGTCAAGGCCATCTGGTCCAGGGTGTCATTCAGAGTCACTGTTTCCTTGTTTATTTTCTGTTTGGTCTTTCCATTGATGTAAGTGGGGTGTTAGAATCACCTAATATTCTTGTATTCTCATCAATTAGTTCCTTTACGTTTGTTACCATTTGTTTTGTATATTTGGGTGCTCCAATGTTGGGTGCCAAAATATTTATAGTTGTTCTATCCTCTTGTTGGATGGTTTTTTATCTCTTGTTATAGGCTTTGTTTCAAAGTCCAGTTTCTCAATACAAGTTTTAGTATTCTGGCTTTCTTTTGTCCTCCATTTGCATGATAAATTTTCCTCCATTGCCTGAGTATCACTGGGCATGTGTCTTTAGGTCAAGAATGAGTGTCTTGTAGGCAGCATATGGATGTGTCTTGCTTCTTTAATCCATTCTCACATCCTATGTCTTTTGATCAGAGCGTGTTTAGTCCATTAACATTCAAAGTAATTATTGATATATATACATTTATAGCCATTTTATTACTTGTTCTGTGGTGTTTTCTGGAGATTTTCTCTGGTTCATTTTGTCTTTCATGTTTCACGGGTTTTCTTTAATGATACATTTGGATTTCTTTTAATTTTTTGCAGGTTTATTGGTGGTTTTGATATGTTTGCTATTAGGTTCGTATATAACCTTTTCTAGAAATAGCCGTCTATATTTTATTGATGGCTATTCAAGTTTGAACCCATCTTTTCTTCTTCCCACATTTCAGGTATATGTTATTATATTTGTCCTTTTGTGTTGGTGATTTCCTTGGCTGATTTTTACAGAAATATTTGTTTTTACTGCATTTGTGTTCCCTGCTTTAAACTGTCACTTTTGATGTCCTCCATGTCCTTAGAGACCACTTTAATATTTCCTGCAGGTCTGCTTTAGTGGCCATGAACTCCTTTAGTTTTTGTTTGGGGAGCTCTTTGTCTCTCCTTGTATTCTGAATGACAGCCTTGTTGGATAGAGCATTTTTGGCTGCAGATTTCCCCCCATTTAGCACTTTGAGTAGATCACGTCGCTTGCTACTGGCCTGCCAAGTTTCTGCTAAAGAATCTACAGCTAGCCATGTGGGGTTTCCCTTGTAAGTTAATGACTTCTTGCTTTGCTTCTTTTAAATTTTTCCTTTATCACTATACTTTGCAAATGTAATTGTAATATGTCCTGGTGTTGGCCTGCTTTTGTTGCATTTGATGGGAGTTTTCTGTGCCTCCTGGATCTGGATGTCTGTTTCTTTCCCTAGTTTCATCTATTATTCTATCAAATAAATTTTCTACTCCCTTTGATCTCCTCTTCTTCTGGAACTCCTAAAATAATAGTAATATATATATTACTATTATATTATATTTATATATTTATATATATATAATATATATTATATTTATATATTTATATATATATAAATAAAATATAGCAACAAATGTTATTACTTTTGATGGAGTCACTGAGTTCCCTAAGTCTAGTCTTATGGTACACAGTTCTTTATCTTGTTGAGCTTTTTCTTTCCCATACTTTGTCATTGATTCATTCCTCTGCTGCTTCCAGCCTAATGTTCATTGCATCAAGCCTGTTTCTAATCTCATTTTTTGCATTTTTCACCTCTGATTCTTTTTATTTTTTTTAACTTTGCTTTCAATGGTTTTATATATTTGGGTGATCCTATGTTGGGTGCATGAATATTTATAATTGTTCTATCTTGTTGGATTGTCCCCTTTATTACAGTGTTGTTACTTGTCTCTTGATACAGGCTTTGTTTTTTTTTTTTTTTTTTTTTTTAAGATTTTATTTTTTTATTTGACAGAGAGAAATCACAAGCAGGCAGAGAGGCAGGCAGAGAGCGAGGAGGAAGCAGGCTCCCTGCTGAGCAGAAAGCCCGATGTGGGGCTCGAACCCAGGACCTGGGATCATGACCTGAGCCGAAGGCAGCGGCCTAACCCACTGAGCCACCCAGGCGCCCCCAGGCTTTGTTTTAAAGTCTATTTTTCCAAATTCAGTACTGCTACTCTGGCTTTCTTTTGACCATCACTTTCATGATAAATATTTCTCCACTCCCTGAGTATCACTGTGCAGGTGATTTTAGGTCTAAAATGAGTCTCTTGTAGGAAGCAGACAAACAGGTCTTCTTCATGTCCCCCCCCCCACCCAGGGCACCCTATGTCTTTTTGATTGCAATGTTTTGTCTATGTATAAAGGAATTATTGATACATGTATACTTATAGCCATTTTATTGTTTTGTGGTTGTTTCTGGAGCTTTTCTCTGGTCCTTTCTCTGTTTTGCTGATACTTTTTAGTGATATATTTCGATTTCTTTATTCTTTGCATGTCTTTTAGAGGTTTTAGATAGATGGTTGCCATTAGGTTTGTGTGTAACCTCTTCTATAAATAACTGTCTGTATTAAGTTGATGGTCATTCAAGTTTGAACCTATTCAAACGTGGGGAGAAAACTCCTCACCATGTTTAGGTGCAGGTTATATTTTATATCCTCATGTGAGTGTGTGTGTGTGTGTGTGTGTGTGTGTGTGTGTGTGAGTCCCTTGACTGTTTTTAACAGAAATAGTCACTTTTAATGCTTTTGTTTCCTGCCTTTATACTGTCCCTTTTGATGTCTCCATTCTCCTCAAAGAGACCCCTTTAATATTTCGTGCTGGGCTGCTTTAGTGATCACAAATTTCTTAAGTTTTTGTTGGTTGGGAGAAACTCAACATCCTTCCATTCTGAATGACAGCCTTGCTGGATAGAGTATTCTTGGCTACAGATCTTTCCTTTCAGCACTTTGACTTGATCTAACCACTCCCTTCTGGCTCGTACAGTTCCTGCTGACAAATCCCCAGCTGGCCTTCCCTTGTAAGTTAAAGACTTCTTTTGTTTTGCTGCTTTTAATTTTTTTCTTTTTCTTTTTTTTTTTTTTTTTTTTTTTTTTTTTTTTTGCTATACTTTGATAATTTACACTATGTCCTGGGGCTGGCCTGCTTTTCTTGATTTGGGTGGGAGTTCTTTGGGCCTCCTGGATCTGAATGTTTCCTTCTCCAGATTAGGGAAGTTTTCAGCTATGAGTCCCTCAAGTTTTCCTGTCCCGTTTTCTAATATGATTCCTAATATGAATGGTATTACATTACATTATTACATTTGATGGAATAACTGGGAACCCTTAGTCTATTCTTAAGTTGCATAATTCTTTCTGTTTCATTCAGCTGTATTTCTTTCCATTATTTGGTCTTCCAGGTCATTACTTCATTGCTCTGCTTCCCCAGACTGATGTTCATTGCATCAGGCCTGGTTCTGATCTCATCAATTCCATTCTTTATCTTTGATTCTTTCACTCTCAACTCTGTGGTACTCCTTTATCTGAGACCACAGCTCCTTCCCAGCCAGAGAGGCTGCCATCTTTTCCTCTCCCAAGCCACGTCTACATACTTCTTTCTTCAATGTGGCTTCTCCTCTCCCTCTACCTGTGGGGTTTGCTCCATCCATCTTCAGGCAGATTTCTGGGGAATATTTAGGATGATTTGATAGTTACCTAGTTGTGTTCATGGTAGAGCCTGGGGTCTGCCTTCTCCACCATCATCTTCCTGCTCCTCTTTGTCCTTAATTTTATCATTTTTCATTCAGGAGCGAGGAGTCAGGAGAAAGTGGAAAGCCAACCATGGTGTGCTGGGGCTGGCTTGTGTGGTCTTCCTAGACACAGGATTACATTTTCAGGGAATCTGCAAGCCAGTGAGGTTTTTGGTAGCTTGAAATCAGCCATTGGGGAGAACTTCTACCTTGATGATGGGCAAATGCTGAACTCAGGGGATGACACTGGAAGAGGATGGTCTGCCTAACTTGCAGATTTCAGAAGTTTAGGTCTCAGTACAATGGAAAGGACTCTTGCACAGAAAATGCAGTAGAACATTTCCTAGATGAAGGAAAGGAAACCAGGACCTTTGGAGCTGGTGGGTCCCCAAGGGAGGACACTCTATCTTTCCCACACTGAGGGCAGAAATCCAAGTCTCAGGGGCTTATGAATCTGAGAAGATATATCCGTCTTTTCCTGTATATAAAGCATTGCAGGTGCAGCATCTCCGGGACAACATGGCTGTGTGGTGTTAGGTGGGTTAGGCAGTTCTCTAAGCCCTGGCGTGATTGGGAGCAGTGGGAGCTGTTAACCAGACTCATGGCCTTGGACAAATAGGAGTTCTATCAGGGTGACCTCCAAAGAAGTCCTATTGATCCAGGAGCTAATGTTACACCTGGTGTGGAATGTCAGGAAATCACCAGGATAGAGCAGGAACCTGGGCAGGTCACTGTGGAGCTGCCATCTCCCCTCTCCCCTAGCCAGAGGGTCAAGGACAGGGAGAGACCATCAGAACCTGAGGGGTGAAAGGCCCCCTTGAGAGGAGTGGTGAACTCTGGGAGACATGGCCAACCCAAAGGAGCCTTGTAGAGAAAGCCAGAGGAAGAATTATCCAGAATTTCTTCTTCCTTCCTTCCTTCCCTCCAGTCAAGGCTTCTCATTGACCAAATCCAACAAATTATGAGGTCTGTTTATAAAATCCTATTGTTTAGTCTAGAGAACGTTTTCTGGAAGGGTAAACTCTTTTCTTTAATAGAAATGATTTTAAAAAATCAAGGTCTCTGCAAACTTTAAAAATACTGTATGTGTTTTCTTTTCCCATATTCTTACCTTCTCCCTCTACTATTTAATCCACAAATGTAAGCATTTACAAGATTTCACAAACAACAGTAATCACAGTAATGTACTATACCCAAAGCACTGATTTCTAAGCAAAATAGTTACCTTGATATGTAGTGTTTTTTGGAATATTTAACTATTTCAATTAATCTTCATTTTAATGGTTATTGAATACATATTCTAGGCCTAGAATGTAGCAACCCTACCAGTGAACAGAGTACATGATAAATACTTTCTACACCGAATTTTACATTTTTCATATAAAAGAACCTGGATTGTTTTTCTGAAGTACTTTACATTTTACCATAGCCAAATTTCTTCTACTCTTCCTTTGATCTTAAAATATGCCTAGAAGAGTTTCCCATAGCCCACAGTGGTATGTGGGTACCAGCATGAATTCCTGTGTTCTCAGAAACAGAGGGAACCATTATTGGGCAGGTAGGACCTTTCAGAAAAGAACAAGAGCTACATAGACCAGGGCTCTAAAGAGAACCTTCTGGGACAGGGATCGTCTCTGGCCATGCCATCCAATATGGCAGCCACATGCCTCATGTTACTCTGGAGAGGAGGCATTGAGCTTGAAATGTACTTAATTTTAAGAGCTACAGGTGGCTGGTGTATTTGCAGACATAGAGAAGCCTGCATGCCCTCACTTACCTGGAGGTCACAGTGCAAGCCAATGTTGGCACAGCCTGGATGTCTGTTTGACAACCAAATGGCCAGGGTCCTAACCAATTGTCTCAAACTCGGACCCATCTAAGAGCAGAGAAGACCCCAAAGGAACAATGACCCAACAGGAAACATGTGCAATCTTGCAAATTCTTGCCCATATGGGTTTCTACAATCCTATTGACCCCCGAGTGTGCGTGGTGTTATCCCGAAGTCAAAGCTGAGGAAACAGTCTTGGGGAAGTAACTTGACTAAGGCTCCCCAAGCCTGCAGAGACAGAAAGGGGCTCAAAACAGAGACAGGAATTCTCTAAGAGCAGTTCTATGCTGTGACCATATGAGCAGGGGCCTGTGGTCTGTTCTGGCCGCAGGAGGACCCTGGTTTCTCCACTCACGCCTTCCCTGCAGGGATGCTCAGACCTCAAAGGTACCATGGGATCCAGTTCCCTCTGTGGGCGGCTGTCAGTCTCGCTGGTGTGACAGATGGGCCCCCCCACAACGTGGCCTTAGGCCTGAAACAAAGTGGGCTCCCTCTGACAGACAGATGGACCATCAGGTGAGAACTGAAATGCTGGTAGCTGCCCCAGTGCTCTGCCCCCTGGTGGTGCATTGAGGAAATGCTGGCCAATCCTCTGCCTCTGGGGGAGGTTTCTAAGGGAGTAGAAGTTTGTACACCCTGACTTGGGGTCCTGGCCTCAGCACGCTGTAGACCAGCTTTACAATCTAGAACACATGAGCATCTCTGAGCCTCTGTTTTCCCCTTGGGTTAGGGGGCTAGCAGTTCTTCCCAGGGCCATCAAGAGGCTGGGAGCTCTTTGGGGGGAATATTTAATAGGTAGTAGTTAAGGAAATGAGGCCGCGTACTTTGTCTGGAAGCTGGTTATAGTCTTAGGTGGTGGCTGCATCCCCCACGATGTTCCTTGATGTGGTCCCATCCTCCCTCTTAGTTTCTGTGATCCTAGGGGGCAGGAGGTAGGGCGACACCATGGACCCTGCCTGGGCTTTGGGATCCAGATGTCCCAGGTTGGGATCTGGGCCCCAGTCGTCCACTTGGGTCCCTATGCACCTGTGTCCTCGGGCACTGGGCGTGAATCCCGCAGGAATCAGTAGATGACCTTGTAGCCACAGGAGAGCTGGTGGGACCTCCCTCTACCCCACCTCCCTGAAACAAATTGTGGATTCACGATGCAATCCTGCTGGTTTCGGGTCCCACAGCGGTGAACAGCTGCCTCGTTCATATGCATGGACATAAATGCCACAGCTGGCAGGGAGGAGGAGGGCTCTTTTCTCTCCCCAGCTGGAAAGGCAGGAGCATCTTGATGGAACTTGACTGTGGGCAGAGACGTCCTCTCTGATCCTTGCTTTCTGGGGTGTGACAGTGACTGTGGGCTGGTGTTGGGGTTAAGGGCCATTGTGGGAGTCTCTGGAGGCTCCCCCAGAATTGTCTCTCAGCCAGGTGGAGTTTCTGGTACAGCTCTGGTATGGCCCTCTGAATGAGGTAGAAGGGGGATCTATCCTTTTCCAGGTGGGGGGTTGCAACAGAGCAGTCCTGATTCTGAAAGGGGGGGGTGACAGGGAATCCAGTGGCTGTGGTAGGTTTGACTCTGTATGAACATGGTGTCCTTCCCACAGCAAGGACGCCTTTCTGCTCAGCAGCGTGATCAGAAGACGTGTGATCACAGACATCGGCGATATCTTCCATGTTTCTGCTTCCCGTCGAAGGGAAAGCAAAGAGAACACTGATTTTCCTTTTTTGTGGCTGAATTAGTACTGCTGCCTCGAGACTGAAGACTTCATTCAAATTAGGACTTGAATCCTTTTTACTCACTCGATTCAGCATCAGGGTTAGGCTGGAAAATAGGTGAACTGTCATAGGATGGTATTTGCCCGTGTTCTATTCCTTTCAGGAGGTACGCACACATGGAGCTTAGTGTGTGTGCATGAAATGAGTTTCCTGGACATTGAGTGGAGGTTTTCAAGTGCACTGTTGGCTCTGATTTTTCCCCCAGAGGCTACGCTCAGAACTCCCTCTCAGGAATCAGGATGCCTGTGCTTCAAGGAGAACTGTAGACCAGAGATGCCGAATCCCATCTTGAAACATTCTGTAGACTTTCTAATCTAGAGAAGTTCTGGCAAAAATGTCGAGATAAGAAATATTTTACTTACAATTTTAGGATTGTTTGAGACTTAGTGTCACAGTCAAGCAGAAGGAAAAATCCAGCCTCAGAATCCTGTGTGACACGTTCTGATCTGCCCTGAATGACCGCCTGCCTCCCCTCCCCAGGGGCGGACAGCAGTACGGACAGATATGGGTTTCCGTCCTCTGTGGACACTGGTGCTCAACGCTTCCTCTAACGAGCCCAGTGCCCTGTGTGGATTGTCCGTCACTTGGGTCTTGGCTGGAAAGTCCTGTCCGCAACCCCTGTATTTCTCGTCTGTCGGCTGGTATCCCAGTGAGTGTTGGGTGAAGTGCTGGGTGCTTCCCTCTGCTTCTCCATGGGAGTCTGTCTAGTCGAAAGGGTCAAAACAGGTTCTACTGGGTCTCCAGTGCACCCATCCCCTCTCACGTGCTGTAACCATTTCCAGGGGCGCAGGAAGAATGGTTTCATGGAGATAGAAGAGACCATGACTTTTGTGTTTGGAAGAAGTGGGTTCGCGACCAGGTAGACTCTTTCTAGCTGTGCGGCCCTGCAATGTTACATGAACTGTGCTCTGTTGTTTTCATTAGCAGAGTGGGGAAAATGTAACACCAGAGAGCTCAGTTCGGGACTGAAGGAGTGCATCCCTGCCAGGCCTGTGTCCAGGGGTGGAGTCTGACGTTCAGGGGAAGAGCTCCGCGGCCACAGGAGGGAGACCCCAGCACACCGTGACGTGAGGTCAGTGTGACAGCAACAGTTCCTCCCTCCTGAGAGGCCAGGGGCAGGCGTGTGGTCTTGTGTGGATAAGTGTGTCTTCCCTGATGTCCTCCCACAGGGAGCAGACTACTCTCTGGTGCTCGTGTCCCAGGTGGTTTGTCCTCACTCTGTAGATGGAAGTGACACACTTGTCACAGCGAGACCTGGACGTTGTTGCTGCCCAAGGCCAAGACCAAAGGAGCTGGTGATCTCGGCTGCACGTCTAGCTGCAGAGGGGCTGGAGGATGGGTTCTTACTCTGGAGACCCACTGGTCTGGAGCAGGAAGGAGGCATGCGGGGGCCTGAGTATGTGGGCTGCGCGGGATTCTCGCCCGGCTCCCCTCACGCTGAGGCCTCCCTCTCTCTCCTGCATCATCAGCCAGAAGTGCCCGGGGATCTAGTGACGTCATCACGCAGGCTCCTGCACATCCTCTTACTGTATGTGTGTGGACTCGCTTTTGCCCTCTGTAAGTCATAACCACAGATTCTGCTCCCCAAACACTTGAAATTTCGTTGCAGATTCATTCCTGTGCAGATTTTGTAAATATGGGGAAGGAAATTGAGAAAGTGAAGACTGACAGTGAATGATTGGTAAAACCTGTCTTGGCACAGGTTGGGGACACAGTGCTGACCGTGTCTGGGGTACGGGTACTGGGCGCCGGTGGCACAAACACTCTAGGCCACTCCTAGTATGTGTGGAGACCATTTAACACCCCTTTGGAGTGGCTGTTACCAAAGAATGCCGTCAGCTATGTGCTGGTGAGTCGGGCAGGTTTCTGCCACGCTTAGGGTCGTTCTGGTCACACTACGTCTTTGAGACCCGAGGCAGCCCCGAGATGAACGTTACCTGCCTTACCTTCACTCTTCAGAAACCAGCCCTGGGCATGAGCACATGCTGGGAAGGCCTGAGAGGTCCTGGAGAACCTTTGCCCAAAACCAGCCAGCACACAGGTGACCACTGTGGACAGACCTCTGTAGTCAGACCCCAGACCCTGCACTGAGCCGATGGGTCTTTGCAGAAGGAACTGAGGACACACACCATCCTCAGACCCAGTGCAGTCATTTGGCTCTTGCTGGGAATAAACACACTTCCAGTGACCTGAGACCTGGATCCCCACCCCCACGATCCACCTGAACTATGAACACGTGAGTTTTAGAGATTCCTGAAAATGGGGTGGACCGAGTCCCTAACCACAGCACAATCTGACTTTGATCGATGTTTTTCAAAACCGTCGCTGAAGGTGAGGTGCAGCCTAGCAAAGCCTGATCCAAGGGACGACGAACACAAGTGGGTCCCACTGCAGCCCTGACACTCCCTGGAAGCTTCCGACAAACTTGCTGATGAGCCACGTGAGTCACAAAAGAATCCGCGGCTTTTCCGGTTTATCCCTTGCTGTAGATAATGAAGGTGAGGGAGCCGTTTCTTGCTGGAACAGAACTGATTCTGACTGGGGTTCTCAGTCATGTTTTTTAGGCACCACATTAAGGAAGTCGCGAATGTATTTATTTTCCTGCAGCCTTAGGGAAACGCGCAGAATACAGTTTAGGGGTGTTTTTTGCTGTAAGTGACACAAGGACTAAGGTGTTTCACAAAAGTGACGATTCTCACAGGACACACTCTGCAGACGGAGGCAGTGTTGTTTTGGCCACTCGACGACAGGACCCTGGGTAAATATCTCCACATTCTCTAGGACTTTCCTCACGGTCACAAGATGGCTGCAATGGCTCCATGAATCCCATGCTCACACGACAGTGTCCAAAGAGAAGATGGCTACCTTTCACCCTGGACGCTTTTGGTGGGGAGTAAACTGTGAGCAACATGAAACTGTCAAGCACACTTTCCCTTCCAGGCCCCTGGTGTGGGTCGAGTCCTGTCCTCACCCCACTGCCTGGGAGGGTGAAAAAATGAGCATCTGGGAAGGGAAAGGGTATTGCTGTGGGTGTGAGAGCAACTGCATCTGTCCCCTGAGGCCCTGGCACATTTGAATCAAAACCAGGTCCTGCAAGCCTGGGGGAAAGGAGATGGCTATGGAAGGTAAGTTCTGCCACAAAAATTATTCTGGGTAAGAAACGAGTCCAAGGGAAAGGAGATTCTGAATCGGATCCTGATAAGCCTTACCCTTCCTTCTTCAGAGTGAGGGACTTTGTAGACACTCAGGTTCACTGTGGAAGGTGCATGAGCAAGCACAGCCCATAACCCAGATGACACAGTAAATGTTGCACGTCCCCTTGATCCGTGTGTGTCCCCGCGGTCACTGGACAGCTCAGCCGCCACCACTAAGTGGTTCATGAGCCGCTGAAAACCCGAGGCCACTCAACTCATTCGCATTACACATGGGTGTCCACTAACGAAGTCTCCATCTTCAACAACATTCTGAGATTACGTCCAGAGCTCTTCACAACGGAGCCAAGATCCCAGCAGAGACCCTCTGGCTTCTACCTTCTCCTCAGTCTGTACTTTCTTGCCCTCCACCCTCTGACACCGTCCGCTCTCCCCCTCGTCCCCCTGTGGCTGGCTCTGATTCTGTCCTGCTCAGACCCAACTCATCTTCACATGCGTCCATTCAGATTCTTCTTGTCTGGAAAGCTCTGCACTCCCCACTGTCAAAGTAAAAACCCCGTCTCCCACCCGTTTTCAAGAATTCGGTTTATCATGAATCATGGGTGCTGCTCCTGGCCTGGGGTTCAAACACGGGCTCCAGGAAGTTTGGACGCTGGCCCCCTGTCAGTCTGTTTTCCCTTCCCGGTGGTGGTCCTCTGCTATTGCCGGTGTATCCCCATCTGACCTCTCCCCTGCCTTCAGGTCCATGTCTCCATCCAGCGCAGAGGTTGGCCGTCTCTCATGAGTGGACCCCACAGGAAGCTGGGCTCGGTGCCATATAGTCTGACCTGGGGGCTGTGTGAGTGAATGATCAGATGGGGTCACGAATCCTGGGGCATCTTCCGGAGGGAGGGAGCAGGTGGTCTGAGGCCAGCAGGAACAGCCAAGGGAAGGGTGTCTGTTCAGGGGAGCTGTTCTGCACAGTGGGGGCAGGATTCTGGGACCACGGAGGCCCCTGAGAGCCCATCAGAAGGCTGGAGGCCAGGGCTTCCACGGGGCTCCCGGCTGTGGTTGGTGGAGCTGCTCCTGGGGGTTCTGGTCCTTCCCCCTCCAGGCTGCCCTCTGCCCTGGCCGACCCCGCAGTGGTGGCTCAGCAGGGTTGCTGACCTGGGGCTGGGGGCCAGGGAAGCCTGAGCTCACAGGCAGGAGGACCTCGTGGTGGCCCCTGGCCTCAGAAGTGTGGCAGGGAGACATCTGTGCTGCTCTCCACATGTCACGAGGAGCCTGTCTCCCCAAGGTGAGGACTTCCTGCACCTGTGAACCACTCCCCTGTGGTCTGCATCCTGATCCAGATGGACGGTGGGGGTCCGTGTGGGCTCAAGGTGATCGCTAGATGACCCTGTGGATAATAGACTTTCCTCAACCTGAGCCAGGTGGGGCCAGTTGCTCCTGGGACCGTCCCCAGGGTCCCCCAGCTGCAGACCTGCCTGGAGGAGGAGGCTCCGTACCCGCAGGCCTTCCCGAGTCGTCCACCACTGGGTGGGTCCCATGGGCTGCCCTTCATGGGAGGAGACTCCTCAAGCCCAAGTCCAGGGAAAATAGGATCAGATTCCCACAGCAGCGGCAGCAGCAGGAGGGGACAGCGGGCCTCCGAGGGGTTGTGAGGCCCTGGGTGTGTCCCTACGAAGCCGGGATTGTGCCCTGACTAGCCCGGCCCCAGGTGGTGGCTACTAGTGGAGGGAAAGGGACCTTGTTCCAGGGAAGGGTGAAGGATGCTGGGGAACCGGGCCTGTGAACCTCTGGGGGTGTGAGTGTGAGGGGGGCGTCTGCACGTGGAGGGGAGGCGGCAAACGTGTGCTACAGGAAGACCATGTACAGAATTGTCACAATGCTTAAGAGCTCTGAACCCGTGCCAAACTACTGCTGGTTTCAGAATCGCCCAGGGCTCTTGGCAGACACAGCCCTCATGCATCTGACTCAGGAAGTCCAGGGCTGGGACCAAGGATCTGGGGTTTTGAACAATTTTCCAGAGGATGCTGGTGCCACACGGACCACACTTGGAGGGTCTGTGGTCACCCTCACTCACCCATGGGAGGGGTTTTCCCCTTGGGTCTGTCAGAACCAAACCCGACTTGATAAAATGAAGCAGAAATAAGAGTTCTTACAGCTCTGACCCTGCAAGTCATGAAACTCGGGGCTTCTAGAAAGGATGAGTTGTACGTTCCTTCCCGACTGTGGGAGTTTTATGGGGAAAATAGGGAGGTTGTTTGGGTTTTTGGATGATGGGTTGTCTTCTGGTCCTCTTTCTTACCTGGGTCGGGGTTGGGAAGGGGCGGGTGGGAATCAGGAAAACGGCAAGCCCAGCGATGGCCTGGGCAGACTCGGTGTTTGGGGATTGGCTGGTGTCCTCTGACCTTGGGAAGAGCTGTGCATTCCCATAAGGTAAGTCTGTTTCCTTTATGCACTTGCTTTGACCCTCTGCACGTGTCCTTGACAGAAGTGACGCCATTATTAGTTCTGTTCTACGGGGGCTACACCATGGTTTGGTTTAGGGAGAGCAAATACCTGGTCCTTGAGGTTGATTGTTCTCATGCAGCCCCTGAGGATGTAAAACCCACTCACTCACCAACAGAGATGGGAAGCAGACCGGTGGGGCCAGTGGCTGGAGGGGGGCGATGGAAGGGAAGAGACACCTTAATAGGTATGACAGAGACCCCATTCTGGACCATGGTCTTGGCCATGACCTTGGGCATGCTCATTGGCCCACTAAGTCCAGTTTTAGCAAGAATCCCACTGGGGCAGCTCAGAATTCTTCCACCCCTGGTATCTGCTCCCCCACGGCATCGTCCCACCCGGCCTGCCGCAGTTAGAGTCCTTGGAAGTCAACGGGGCCCAACCCCACGCCCTCAGCACTGATGTGTCCTGATTCTTCATCCCTTGGGCCCTGCTCCTTGGCTATGACCCCCAGTTGAGCCCCTCCTCGGCTGAGTCCAACCTCTCTCCCGTGCTGGAAACCTCTTTGTTACTGAAAATGTCTTCCCATCATTAACAGATGTCGTGAACCTCTTTCTCACAGGGAAGAACTTGCTTTTGGAGTGTAGACTGTGTTTTGAAACTAGAGGGTCATTGCATATGATCATGAATATATGGATGTCACTGAAATGTTCTCCTTAAACTAGCTAACTCTGATGTGAATTTCACCTGAATTAGGAAATAGACACATTAAAATGCACAAAGATTTCCTCTTCCTCCTGATCTGTAGGTTGACTCTTGTCGGGGATAGTTCTGCTCCACACCACACTGCTGGGTTCAACCAAGAGCTTGCCTGGGGCCAGCCACCCAGTCACTGTCTCCCCTTCCTGCCTTAGACCAGCAACCACAGCGGCCTGGGGGGACCTGCCAACGGTCAGGGTTAGGTCACCACATGCCCGTGGGGACAAAGTCAGCACAAGAGCCTGTGGGACAGTGTAGACGGAGAGTGCTGTGAGATTGGGTTTCTGCTCCCACAGAGGCTCCCACCTCTCCACCCACCGATGAGGGCCCGGCCTGCCTGGGGTCCCCTGGGTCATCAGCACAGGAGTTCTGAGAGGATGGGTTCCCACCCAGGCTGGCCGATCCCACTTAGCCAACACACAGGTTCCAGGTCCCAGGTCCCAGGAGCTGCGGGTGTTGGTCCTGAGCTCAGAGAGGGCCCGGGTGCACGGTGCAGCCCCGCCGGGACTGGCTGGGCCTGGGGTGCGGACCGTGTGCCCGGTCGGCCGGCAGACACCACAGCCAGACCTGCAGCCTGTTCCCAGAATTTATCACGTGTTCACCCCCAAACACGCACGGTCGATGATGTGCGCGGACGCTTGGGCCCATGCTGCTGGCTTATTGCTCGAGCATCAGAGGTTTGAGACGTCTGTGGGGAGAACGGTGCTGCCTTCAAAGTTCTGTTCTCAGAAGTCATTCACCTGGTTTGTCCCCTGGGAATGGGCTCCTGGGTCTGGGTTCCAGGGTGTCCTGCACTGGAGTTTTGGGACCTGCTCCGTTTGTACACGAAGATGAAAGCTTTAGTTCCCGTGTTAATCTTACACAGAACGAGTATCTTTGGACTCTTGTCTGTGTCCAAAGCCACATCAGGGACCTGTCACCTGGGGAAGAACAGGGTTGACACAGTGCCTGGGGGAGCCTCCTGGAAGCGAGGGAGAAGGGCAGACCTTAAACCCCTCCCTTCATGATTGTTCACATCTTTGCAAGTGTCACTGGGCAGAGGGATCGGGTGATGGAGAACATAAACGTGGGTAGGGCGATTACAGCGTGTGTGTCTCCAGAATATTGGGGGGAAGGCGTACCCACCTGGGGTGTCCTGCAGAAAGGACAGGTGTCTAATGGTACCTGAGTGAGAGCAAACAGCCTATTTATTTGGGGTTTGCTGCCCCAGCCGGGGCCGTCCTCCTCCCTTGAGATTGGCAAAGACACATGGGTGGGGAGGCTCAGGTGTGCTCGGGTGGCAGGTGGTCCGTGAGGGGAAGCTGGAGGACGATGAACAAGAAGGGGATGTCCTGGGTGATGGCTGTGAGGTACATGATGGGCTTCTCTGGGCCTGAGGAGGAGGGGAGGACAGTAGCCAGGGAAGCTGGTCCCTGTGGAGTCCTGGCCTGCCTGGCTGGTGGCTGCAGAGGTTAGCGGTCACTCCTGTGGTCTTCTCTGGCCAGGACACACAGTTTGTGTTGCTGCCTACCCAGTTTGGCAGAAAAGCCAAATAATGGCTTCAGTCCCTAGGTGTGGAGGGGAGCAGAGCGTGGGGTCGGAAGCTCTGGGCTGTCGTGACCAAGGTTCCCCGTGTTCCTGGCTCCCCGCGGCTTCCTCTCTGGGTGTGCACGGTCACAGAGCCCACAGCCGCCTGAGCAGGTGGGGGAGGGTCAGGCGGAAAGGAAGCTGCTTCCCCCAACACCTAGAAAGCCCCAGCAAGTGCCCTATTCACCCACTCCACGACTGAGGAGGGGCAGAGAGAAAGCGGGTTCCCGTGACCGCTTTATAGCAATCCTGTATTTTACAGCTTCAGGAGGGACCCGCCTTGGATAATGCCCGTGGGGGTCAGACTGGCGTTTTGACACACAGGACGATAGGAGTGTGAATCCCGGCTGTACAGACACAGGAGAGATTTGAGACCCTTTCCTCTGTTTGGACAGCTCACAACAGCATTGTTGTGAGTCCCTGTCCCTCACCATGGAAGCTGGGAGGGCTGGCTACCTTCTCAGATGCCCTTGCAGCTGCCCCAGGAGCCTGCGACCTCTGCTCCATCCTCACGGGCACCCCGGTGGGTGGGGTCCTCCAACCGAGCTGTTGTGTGAGGCCCTGGATCTGCAGGTCGGGACGAGTGCATGGGGCACCTCCATTTCCCAGGGCGGTGGAGGGACAACTTGGGGAGCGGCGTCCTGTGTCCAGACTCCATGGCTTCCGGGGCTCAAGATGGAGGCTGGTAAGCAGGGAGGCCACTGGAGTGTCTGCCGGGCCAGTTCTTCGGCAAGACTGGGGTTTCGTTTCCTGCTTTCCCTTCCTCTCCTTGTTTACCAAGTTGGAGCATAGATGGTGTACGATATTAGCTGCAAGTCTACAGTGTTGGGATCCACATTTGGTGGGTGTGTACACATGTGTCTACACTAGGAAGCAATGACAATAAACCAGTTACCATCTGTCCCTGCAGGAAAGGATGATATGAACACGGTGCTGTGCCCATCTTCCTAGTGTCTGTCAGTCCCCTCACGAACACTTGCCCTCCCCCCGCGGCTGCCCTCACCACTCTGCCACAGGACTGTACTCGGGGTCTGTCTGTTCCTGTTCTGGTCTGTTGGGTTTTAGATTCCACACATAAATGGAATCGTAGCGTTCGTCTTTGTCTTCTTCCACAGAACAGAACAGCTTTAGGTCCATCCATGTTGTCACCATGGTAAGATGTCATCCCTTCCCATGGCTGAGGAATAGCGTGGGTGGCTGTGAATGGACAGATGTCCCTACCCATCTATCTGCTGAAGGATACGTGGGCGGCCCCAGGTCTAGGCTGGTGTCCGTGATACTCTAGCAAACACACATGTGCATGTGTCTCTTTGATTGAGAGTTTTCCTTGGATAAATACCCAGAAGAAATGGTGGGATCATACAGTAGTTCTCTTTTCAGATTTGTTAGGAATCTGTCCTGTTTCCCACAGTGGCCGCCCCATTTTGCATCTCTACCAACAGTGCATGAGGATTTCCTTTATTCCGCGTCCTTCAGTGACACTTTGTGTTTCTTTCTAGTAACAGCAGTTGGCAGGTGTGAGGTAATCTCGTTGTCGTGTTGATTTACTTTTCCTCATGATTGGGGACATTCAACCTCTTTTCCTGTGTCAGCCATCTGTACATCGTCTTTGGAGAAAAACTCTGTTCAGGACCTCTGCTCGTTTTCTTTGCTATTTTATTTTATTTATTTATTTTTTTAAAGATTTTATTTATTTATTTGACAGAGAGAGATCACAAGTAGAGAGGCAGGCGGAGATAGAGGAGGGAGCAGGCTCCGTGCTGAGCAGAGAACCCGATGCGGGACTCGATCCCAGGACCCTGAGATCATGACCTGAGCCGAAGGCAGCAGCTTAACCCACTGAGCCACCCAGGCGCCCCTTCTTTGCTATTTTAAATTGGACTTTTTAAAGAAGTGAATTGTGAGAATTCTTTATATATTTGGGGTACTAATCCCTCATGGGATGTACCCTTTGAAAATACCTTCTCCCTTTCTATAAGTTGCCTTTTTGCTTTGCGATGGTTTCATTCAATGAGGCAAAACCGTTTCACTTTGGAGGAATCCTGTTTATTTTTCCTTTTGTTGCTCTTGCATGAGGAGATTCAAACAAATATCACTAAGTCCAGCACCCACATGCTTACTGCCTCTGTTTTCTTCCAGGAGTTTTACAGTTCCCAGTCCTTCGTGGAAGTCTCTAATCCACGTTGAGTTCTGAGTCTGGGAGGAGAATGATCCGCTTTCATGCATGAGGTTGTCCAGGTCTCCCAACATTTGGTGAATAGATTTTGACCCACTGTGTGTTCTTGCCTCTTTGTCAATGACCAACTCACCATATCAACATGGCTTATGTGTAGACTCTCTTGTTCCTTTCATCTCTGTGTATTTCTGTGTCCGTATCACACTGTTGTGATTGTGATAAGCTCGTAGTGTTGATTGGAATCAGGGGTGAGATAACTCTAGCTTCATTCTTTGTAAAATTGCCTTTGCTATTTGGGGGCTTTTGTGTGAAAATTTTAGGGTTCCTTGGTTCCTTGCTGTACCTCTATGAAGAGACACTGTGATGTTTGGATGGGGATTGCATTGATTCTAGATGGTTTTGAGTAGTGGGATATTTTAATAATAGTCTTCCAACCCATGGGCATGTGTTACGTTTCCATTCATCTGTGTGATGTTCACTTTTTCATCCATATTTTATGGTCTTCAGTGGATAGGCCTTTTACTGCAGTTAAATTTCTTTCTAGGTTTTTTTTTTTTTTAAGATTTTATTTATTTATTTGACAGAGTACAAGCAGAGGGACCACAAGAGAGAGGGAGAAGCAGGCTCCTGCTGAGCAGAGAAGCCAACATGGGCCTCGATCCCGGGATCCTGGGATCATGACCTGAGCTGAAGTCACAGGCTTAACTGACCGAGCCACCCAGATACACCACTAGGTATTATTTTTAATGCAAGTATGGATGGGGCTATTTTCTTAATTTATTTTCTTGATATTTCATTATTCGGGCATAGAAATGCTGTAGTCTCTTCTATATTTTGTATCTGGCAACTTTACTGAATTCCTTCCTTTGTTAGAGTGACCCCTTGGTGGATTCCTAGGGTTTTCTATATAGTATCCCATGTCTACCAATAGGAACAGTTTGCCCTTTCCAATTTGGATGCCTCTTACCTCTTGTAGACTGGCTGGGAGAGCCAGCACCGTGCGTAATGAAGGTGGCCGAGTGGGCATCCTGGCGCTTGAACTCTCAGCTCTTCGCTGTTGAGTACAATGTAAGCTGTGGGTTTGCCATATATGGACCTTGTTCTGAAGTATGTTTCCTCTATACTGACTTCGACAGTTGTTCCAAATGAATGTTGAATTTTGTCAAGTGCTTTCTCTGTCCCTATCACATGCTTTTATTCCTCTGTTCATGTGTTGTATCATGTCTATTTACAGACATTGAACCATCCTTGCCTCCCTGGAATAATCCCACTTGATCATGGTGTGTGGTCTCTTTAATGTCGAATTTAGTTTACTCCTATTTTTTGGAAGTGATTACATCTATTTCCTCGGGGATCTTGGCCTGTGATTTCTGAGGCAGTGTCTGGTTTTGGTATCAGGGTATTGCTGGATCAGTAGAATGAGCCCCTTTCTCTTTGTTTTTCTTATACTTTTTCTTTTCTTAATAGTTTGAGAAAAAGTGTTAATTCTTCTTCAAATGTTTAGTAGGCTTCCCCTATGAATCCCTCTGCTACGAGATATGGGGGAGTTTTTAAAATAAATTCCATTAATCAAGGTATGGCATATCATTAGTTTCTGATATAATGTTCAGCGTTCAGTGCTTAGTTGAGCATAACACCCAGTGCTCATCATATCACATGCCTTCCTTATTGCCCATCACCCCATTACCCCCCACCTCCTTTTTCACAACCTTCAGTGTGTTTTCTGGATTTAAGAGTCTCCTATGGTGTGTCTCCCGCTCTGACTGCTTCCCATTCCATTTTCCCTCCTTTCCCCTGTGATCCATTGTGCTATTTCTGACATTCCACATATGAGTGAAACTATATGATAATCGTTTCTCTGACTTATTTCACTTAGCTTAATACCCTTCAGTTCCAACCATGTTGGTGTAAATGGTAGATAGTCCTCCTTTCTGGTGGCTGAGTAATATTCCACTGTATATATGAACCACATTTTGGGGGGAGTTTTTTGATTACTGATGTAATTGCATTATTAGAAATCTGCCTATTAAGATTTTCTGTTTCTCCTTCAGTCATGGAATATTGTATATTTTCAAGAATTTGTCCACTTCTAAGTTGTCACTTTTCTTGGCACCTGACTGTCCATAGTAGTCCATTATCCTCAGTGCTGCTGTGGCATGGGTAGTAAGTGCTCTTTTGTGCCTGACATCATTTGGGCTGTATTTTTTCTTGGTGAGTGTGGCTAAAGGTTAATCCAGTTTCTTTAGAAAGAAGGAGCTATTTAGTTTCATTGATTTTTTTCTTCTCTCCTTAGTTTGGATTTTCTCCCAACCTTGATCTTTATTTCCTTCTTTCTCTAACTTACTTTGGCTTTGGTGGTTCTTTTTTTAGTTCCTCTAAACAGAATTTTAGGTTACTTACTGTTTGGCTATAAACTGCCCAGTTAGAACTGCTTTTGATCCCTCCCATAGATATTGGGCTGGTGTTTCTTTCTTTCTTCCTTCTTTTTTTTTGTCTCAAGGTATATTTTGAGCAGGTGTAGCCTGTGCATGTGTTGTTTTACATGTTTTGTAAATGATTTCTAGTTTCATACCATTGGGGTTGGAAAAGATGCTGAATATAATTTCAGTCTTCTAAACTTTGAGACTCGTTTTGTGACCTAACATGCAATCTGTCCTGGAGAATATCCAAGTGCATTTTAGAAGAATGGTATGAAGCAGTTTAGGGATGGAAAGTTCTGTATATAAAGTCCATCTGGTCTAATCTATCATTCGAGGCCAATGATCTCTTTTTGATGCTGTCTGGATTATCTAGGCATTGATGTCAGTGGGATGTTAAATTCCCTACTACTGTATTCCATCCGTTTCTCTCAATTACTAATTATTTTATAAGTACTTAGGGGATCCTATGTTGGGTGCATAAATATTAACAATTGTTACATCCTCCTTTGGGTAGTTCTCCTTATCATTTAATGCCTTTCTTCTTGGTTTTTTTTTTTTTTTTTGGTTAGATTTTTATTTTAAATTAAAATTTAAATTCAATTAACCAACAGGTAGTACATCATTTTTTGATGTACTGTTCAATGATTCATCAGTTGCATGTAACACCCTTCTAACACGTGCCTTCCTTAATGCCCATGACCCAGTTACCCCATCCCCCCACCCACCTCCCTTTTGACAACTCTGTTTCCTAGAGTCAAGAGTCTCTCATCGTTTGTCTCCCTCTCTGATTTCTTCCCAGTTTTCCCTCCCTTCCCCTATGATCTGCTGCACTATTTCTTATATTCCACAAATGAATGAAACCATTCTTCTGATTGACTTATTTCACTCAGCCTAATATCCTCCAGTTCCATCCATATCTATGCAAATGGTGGGTATTCATCTTTCTGATGGATGAGTACTCTTCCATTGTATATCTGAACCACATCTTTATCCATTCGTCTGCTGACGGACAGCTCAGCTCCTGCCACAGTTTGGCCATCGTGGACACTGCAGCTGTGAACGTTGGGTGCAGGTGCCCCTTTTCATTCCATCTGTATTTTGGGGTCCATTACAAACATCCATTTTGTCTGACACAGGATGGCTCCCTCAACTTTTGGGGGGCCCCATTTCTATGGACTGTCTTCTTCCATCCCTTCACTCTCAGTCTTCAGATGAAGCAAATCTCTAGTAGGAATCAGATTGATGAGTCTGGTTCTTTATTCACTTAACCACCCTGTGTCTTGTAGAGCATTTAGTCCACTTACGTTTAAAGTAATTACTGATACGTAGTTACTGTCTTTTAAAAACTTTCTGGGTATTGTTGTTCCTGTTCCCTTCTTTTCCTTCTGATTCAGTGACTTCAGTGTTATGTGTGGATTCCTGAATTGTTTCTGTGTCTACCGCAGGGACCGATTTTGTGGTTAACATGAAGACCCTCTGTAACATCCTAGTGATACAGCGTCTATGTACAGTTGCTCCCTTGAGTTCTAGTGTGTTGTAAATCACTGAATTTCTATTCCACCCCATCCTGTTGGGTTTTGGCATATTTTACATCTTATTTTGTGTATCTGTTGACTAATGATTGAAGATCTAGAAGACTCGACTGTATTGGTCTTCTATCCCTCGTGCTAGTTGTGTGGGGATTGAGCCAGTACCTTCCCTAGGTTTACTTTTTTCTTGATCTCTAGTTACAAACTCCTATTTTTCCACTTATAGTCCCTTCAGCATTTCTTGAAAGGCTGGTATAGTGGGGCTGAACTCCTTCTTTTTATTAACCACAGTAAGTGTTCTCTTCAATCCCATCACCTCTATCATCCATCTCCCCACCACTTCCCCATCTGGTAACCATCAGTTTGTTCTCTGCACATTTTTTTCTTTTTTTAACTTATCATTATACTTTTTCCACCCATCCATGTGGTTGCAAATGGCAAGATTTCACTTTATCTTACAGCTGAAAAATATTCCATTATATATGTATGGAGATGTGTGTGTATGTGTGTATATATATATACACACACATATATATATATATATATATATATATATTTATATATATATATATATAAAATGGAATATGGATTTTTCCATTATATCTATTTTTAACTTTTTGAGGAACCTCTGTTCTGTTTTCCACAGTGGCTGCACCCATTTGCATTCCCACCAACAGTGCCCAAGGGCTCCTTTTTCTCCACATCCTCATGGATACCTGATGTTTTTTGTGTTGTTAATTTTAACCATTCTGATGGGTGTGAGATGATTTCTCATTATAGTTGTGATTTGCATTTCCCTGATGAGTGATGTGGAGCATCTTTCCATGTGTCTGTTGGCCATCTGGATGTCTTTGGAGAAATGTCTGTTCATGTCTTCTCACTTTTAAGATGATCTCTTTGGGTGTTGGGTTTTCTAAGTTCTTTACATATTTTGTGATACTCGTTATTGGATATGTCATTTGCAAGTACTTTCTCCCTTTCAGTAGGTTGCCTTATTTAGCTTACCTGATTGTTGCCTCTACGTGCAGAAGCTTTTGATTTTGATGTAGTTCCAATGGCTGACTCTTGTTCTCCTTTCCCTTGCCTCAGGAGACCTATCTAGAAATCTGTTGCTATGGCTGAGTCAGAGAGATTACTGCCCGAATTCTCTTCAGGACCTTTGTGGTTTCAAGTCTCACAATTAGGTCTTTGATCCATTTTGAGTTTAATTTTGTGTGTGTGTAAGAAAGTGGTCTAGTTTCATTCTTCAGGTTTCTGTCCAGTTTTCTCAGCACCATCTTTTGGAGAGACAGTCTTTTATCCGTCAGATAGACTTATCCTTTGCTGAAGACTAATTAATGATATAATTGGGGGTTATTTCTGGGTTTTCTAGTTTTGTGGGCTTTTGTGCCAGTACCATACTGTTTTGGTGACGACAACTTTGTAATATATTTTGAAGTCCAGGACTGTGATGCCTCCAGCTTTGTTCCCTTTCAAAATTGCTTTGGCTATTTGGGGTCCTTGGGGTTTCCATACAAACTTTTAGAATTAGCCTAGTTCTACAAAAAATGCTGTTGGTATTTTGATAGGGGTTTCATTAAATCTGTAGATTGTGTTGGGTTATATGAACATTTTAACAATCTTGCAGACTTGAGCATGGAATGTCTTTCCATTTCTTTGTGCCATCTTCCATTTCTTTCATCATGTCATATAGTTTGTAGAGTGTGGGTCTTGGTCTCTTTGGTTATGGTTATACTTGGATATTTCATTGTTTTTGGTGCAATTGTAAGTGGGATTGTTTTCTTAATTTCACTTCTGCCGCTTCATTATTAGTGGATGGGAATGAAGCAGATTTTTGTACATGACTTTGTATTGTGTGATGCTGTGGAATTCATCTCTTTTTTTTTTTTTTTTAAAGATTTTATTTATTTATTTGAGAGAGAGACAGTGAGAGAGAGCATGAGCGAGGAGAAGGTCAGAGAGAGAAGCAGACTCCCCATGGAGCTGGGAGCCCGATGCGGGACTCGATCCCGGGACTCTCAGGATCATGCCCTGAGCCGAAGGCAGTCGTCCAACCAACTGAGCCACCCAGGCGTCCCTGGAATTCATCTCTTGATCGTAGTAGTGTTTTGGTGGACCTTAGGGTTTTCTATGTATAGTATCATGCCCCCTGCAAATAGTGAAACTACACTTCTTCCTTACCAATTTGGATGGCTTTTATTTCTTTCTGTTGTCTGATTGCTGAGCCTAGGACTTCCAGCACTATGTTGAACAACAGTGGTGGAGTGGATATCCCTGTCTTGTTCCACACCATAGAGGAAAAGTTCTAAGGCTCTCCCCATTAAGGGTGATGGGGTTTACATTTAAGGTCTTCATTAAGTTGAGGTATGTTCCCTTTACTCCAACACTGAGTGTTTTTAAAATCATGAAAGGATATTGTACTTTGTCTAAGTCCTTTTCTGCATCCATCTAAATGATCATATGCTTTTTATCCTTTTCCTTACTGAAGTAATAGATGATATTCATTTATTTATAAATGTCAGACCACACTTGCATCCCAGAAATAAAGCTACTTCATCACGGGGAATGATTTTTTTAATGGATTGTCAGATTCAGGTTGCTAGTATTTTATTGGGATTTTTGCATCAATGGTCATCAGAGATATTGGCCTGCAGTTCATTCTTCATGGTGTCTTTATCTGGTTTGGGTCTCAGGGTAATGCCTCATAGAGTGAATTTCGAAACTTATGTTCCTATTCTGTTTTTTTTTTCCTTTTTTTTTTTTTTTTGAATAGTGTGGGAAGAATTAAGTATTAACTCTTTTAAGTGTTTGGTGGAAATCCCTTGTGCAGGCATCTGGTCCTGGACTTCGGTTTGTTGGGAAGTTGTTGATTTGAATCTGTTTCATGGCTGGTATTTGGTTTGATCAAATTTTCTACTTCTTCCTGCTTCAGTTTTGATAGTTTATAGACTTCTAGGATTTTATCCATTTCTTCTTAGTTGCTCAATTTGTTGGCATATAGCTTTCCATGTCATTCTCCTACAAGCCTTTGTACTTCTGTGATGTTATTTCACCTCTTTCATTGGTGATTTGGGGTCCTTTTATCAATTTCGTGGATGTTTTCCACGATGTTTTCCAAATGGCAGTATTTGGGGTGGTCTGCTTGCAAAATGAGACCTGGCCCTGTCACCATAATGGAGGTAGCACAAGGTAGCACAAGAACCAGCTTCTGGTTTTATTGATCTGTTCTCTTTTTCAGTTTCTATATCATTGATTTCTGCTTTAATCTTTATTTTTCCTTTCCTTCCTGCTGCTGTTTTTGGGTTTTGCTTCTTCTAGCTCCTTTAGGTGAAAGGTGTTGTAGGGATTCTTCTTCCTTCTTGAGCTAGGCCTGTATTGCAATTTTTGTTCCATCCCAAAGATTTTGCACCAGGGTTTTCTCATTTTCCTTTTTTCACAGGTAGTTTATTTCTTTGATTCCCTTGTCCACCTCATTTAGTGGCATGTCATCTAACCTCCCCGTATTTTGTGCTCTTTCTAGTCTGTTCCTTGTGATCAATTTCTAGTTTCATAATGTTGTGGTCAGAAAAGATGTATGGAATGACTCTAATCCTTGAATTTATTGAAATTTGTGGCCTCACATGTGATCTACTTTGGAGAACGTTCCATGTGCTTATGGAAAGAATGTGTATTCTGCTGTGTTAGGATGGAATGTTCTGAGTGTATCTACTAAATCCATCTGGTTTCGTGTGTCCTTCAAAGCCACTGATTCCTTGTTTTTCTGTTTGGATGATCTGTCCATCGCTATAAGTGAGGTGTTCACATCCCCTACCATTGTTTTATTACTATTGATTGCAGGTTTTGTTTGCTATTAACTGTTTTTATGAATTTGGGTGTTCCCATAAGGGATGCATAAATATTGACAACATTCGAGGCACCTGGGTGGCTCAGTGGGTTAAAGCCTCTGCCTTCAGCTCAGGTCATGATCCCGGGGTCCTGGGATGGAGCCCCGCAATGGGCTCTCTGCTCTGCAGGGAGTCTGCTTTCCCCTCTCCCTCTCTGCCTGCCTCTCTGCCTACTTGTGATCTCTGTTAAATAAATAAATAAAATCTTTAAAAAAGTACTGACAATATTCATATTCTCTTGTTGGATTCTCAGCTTTATTATGATGTAGTGTCCTTATTTGTTTCATTATAGGTTTTTTTTTAAATTTTTTATTTCTTTTCAGCATTACAGTATTCATTGTTTTTGCACCGCACCCAGTGCTCCATGCATCTGTGCCCTCCCTAATACACACCACCTGGTTCCCCCAACCTCCCACCTCCCCCTTCAAAACCCTCAGATTTTTTTTCGGAGTCCATAGTCTCTCATGGTTCACCTCCCCTTCCAATTTCCCTCAACTCCCTTCTCCTCTTCATCTCCCCTTGTCCTCCATGTTATTTCTTATGCTCCACAAGTAAGTGAAACCATATGATAATTGACTCTCTCTGCTTGACTTCTTTCACTCAGCATAATCTCTTCCAGTCCCGTACATGTTGCTCCAAAAGTTGGGTATTCATCCTTTCTGATTCATCCTTTCCTCCATCCATTCTGATGGAGGCATAATACTCCATAGTGTATATGGACCACATCTTCCTTATCCATCATCCGTTGAGGGGCATCTTGGTTCTTTCCACAGTTTGGCGTCCATGGCCATTGCTGCTATAAACATTGGGGGTACAGATGGCCCTTCTTTTCACTACATCTGTATCTTTGGGGTAAGTACCCAGTAGTGTTTTGTTTTAAATCTATTTTGTCCAATATAAGTATTGTTACCCTGGTGGTGTTGTGATATCCTTTTGTAGAATAGTTTCCTCATCCCCTCACTTTCAATCTGCAGGTGTCTTTATGTCTGAAATGAGTCTCCTCTATGCCACGTATTGATGGATCTTGTTTTTTTTTAATCCACTCTTTTGATTGGAGCATTTAGTCCATGTACATTCAAAATAATTATCAGTACATACTTATTGCCGTTTTGTTACTTTTTGTTATCTGGTAGTTTTTCTCTGATCCTTGTTTTCTTTCATGGGTTGTTGGCTTATAGTGATAATCTTGGATTTCATTTTATCTTTGCATATAGATAGCTGGTTTTTGACCTGTGGTTACCATTAGGTTTGTACAGAACATCTGCATGTGGCAGTCTATATAAAGTTGATGGTCACTTCATTTTAAATCCATTCTTTACACCTCTGCTCACCACACATTACAGGTATCTGGTATCCTATTTCATATCCTTTTATTTTATGATTCCCTTGACTACTTTTTACAGAAATCTTTATTTTTGCTCCTCTTGTGTTTCCTATCTTCATACTGTCCTTTGTCTTTTCATTCTCAAAGCGTCCCCTTTAGTATTTCCTGTTGGGCTCATTTAGTGGTCATGAATTCCTTTGGTATGGGTTGGAGAAACTCTTCATCTCTCCTTTTATTCTGAGTGACAACCTCACTGGATAGAGCATTCTTGGCTGCAGGTTTTCCTTTAAGTACTCTGAATACATCATGCCACTGCCTTCTGGCCTGCCAAGTTTCCACTGAGAAATCAGCTGATGGCCTTATGGTGTTTCCCTCGTATGGCACGGTCTTCTTTTCTCTTGCTGCTTTTGATGTTTTTGGTCTTTATTGCTTTTTCCATTTTAATTATTATGTGTCTTGGGGTGTACCTCCTTGATTGATTTTGTTGGGCTATCTCCATGCCTCCCGGATTAGATACCTGTTTCCTTCCCCAGATTAGGGAAATTTTCAACTATTATTTCTTCTCATAAATTTGTAGGGGGGACTCCACCCTTTCTCTTCTCCTTCTGGAATCCCCATAATGCAAATATCACTATGATTGATGGAGTCACTGCGTTCCTTGTATCTATTCTCACTTTGTGTAATGCTTTTTTTCTCTCATTCGCTCATCTCAATTTCCTTTCCTCTGCTTGCTCTAGCCCACTGTTTGTTCCATTAAATGTATTTTTAATTTCGTTTATTGTGTTCATCATCTCTGATTGGTGTTTTCCTCTTTGTTAATGGTCTCATTGACGTCCTCCAGTCTTTTCTCAAGTTCAGTGAGTATCTTTATGATCATTACTTTAAATTCTCCATAGAGCCTATGAATTCTGTGTCACTGAGGTCTCTTGCTGTGGATTTAATCTGCTCTTTCATTTGGGACCTATTTTTGTCTCCTCATTGGAAGTCTCTGTGTCTGTTTCTGTGTATTCGGAAAGTCCACTACATTTCCTGCTCTTGAAGGTAATGCTGTTATGAAGTCCTGTACTTCCCTGCTGTGTCCCCTGTCCCCCAGGGCCTGGCACCACACGCTTGTCTCTTATGTTTGCTACCTGTGCTCTGCTTGAGTCTTGGCCTTTTTCTTTCAGTTTTCTTCAGAGGCTTGCTTTGCCTTTTGATGGGAGCACATTCCCCATTTAGCAGCATTTGGGGTGGTCTGCTTGCAAAATGAGACCTGCCCCTGTCACTATAATGGAGGTAGCACAAGATGCTCTTTTCGGGGAACATGGTATTGGCATGGCTTTTCCCCATGCTCTGTGGGAGGGCTCCACAGGACCAGGGCTAAGGCCAGTGTGAATGGGAAGGATGGACTGTGGAAGCATAGGGATATGGGTGCTGTGGTAAACAAGTTTGGGAACCAGTATCGATGTCCCCACTGGTTCCTGCCAGTGGCCTTTGGTTATGCAGGAGGGTGGTCAGGGAAATGGCACCTGCCAGTTCCTTTAGCCCTGATGGTGCCTCCCTGCCATCCCTGCCACTCTGGTCACACTCTGAGATGAGCAAATCACGCTCTCTCCTATGGGCCACTGGTGTTTCCCAACTGGGGCTCAGCTGCATCTCCATGGACTGTGGGTCATGCTGTCTCTTTAAGGTAGGACCCTGCTTCCCAACATCAGAGCTAAGCCCATCAACTGTTTGATTTTCATGCTTTAAGCCTGACTGGTCATAAAAACTCATGAAATTCAGTCTCTCATGTGAGAGGCAAATCCTCCTATTTGGATTGGAGGATGAGAGATCCATTCTCCTATTTGTGAGCTCTTCTGTGGGAATGTCTGTTTGTTTCCCTTCTCTGTGCCCACTAGTTCCCTCTGCACCATAGAGGGCTGTGGTCCACTTTGCCCTTCCTACCTCCTTTGATGGAGCCTCTTCTCTACGTTGAGCTGTAGAGTTTGTTCTGTCAGCCTTCAGATCATTTTCTGGCTCATTTAGGCTGATGTGGTATTTACTTGTGTCCCCGGGGCGGGGGAGTGAACTTAAGGTCCTCCTACTCCACAGGTTTCCCAACCTCCTGGTGAAGAAAACCCCTTTAGCTTTTGCTGGTCTCCTTATCTCCAATTTTGAGTGATGACCTTTCTGGGAAGAATATTCTTGAGTACGGCTTTTCCCTTCAGCACTTTGAACATATCCTGCCCCTGTTTCTGGACTGCAAAATGTCTATCTAAAAATTCTGCTGATAGTCTCATGGGTGGTGAGTTTTCTCTCACTGCTTTTAAGATTTCCTTTGTTGTTGTAGTGTCTCCATGTGTATGTCTTTGGGTTCATCTATTTGCAACTCTTTGCCAGGGCATGTGGAGGACTTTCCCTCACAGGTAAAGGTTTTCAGCCACATTTCTTCAAAGAGGTTTTATTTCCCTTTCTCTCTTCTCCTTCTGGGACCCCTGTAATGTGAGTGTTAGTATACTCGATGTTGTCCCACATCCCTTCAACTATTACGTTTGAAAATGTTTTGCCATTCTACATGGTGATTTCCGTGAGCTGGTCTTCCAGATCACTGATTTGTTCTTCTGTATCATCTAACCTGTTGGTTCTTTATATTTTGTTGAAGTTCTCACAGAGTTTATTGAGTTCAGTGAGCATCTTTGTGACCATTAGTTTGAATTTTATTGGGAGATGGAGCTCCGTTTCATTTAGTTCTTTATCGGACGTGTTGACTTCTAAACATATTCTTTTTCTCCTCATTTTGCCTGTTTCTATTTAGTATGTAGATCAGTTACATCTCCAGGTCTTGAAAAAGTGGGTTTATGCAGAAGGTGTCCTGGGAGGCCCAGGAGTACAGCCCTCCACAGCCCCCATCTCCCAAGCCTGGGGTTCCAGGGATGTCCCCTGAATGGCCTTCATGCACCCCCTGTTGTGGATGGGCCATGATTGCTGCAGACTCACGGGCATGGGGCTCTATCCTGTGGCATGGCTGCAATAGGTGCAGGGAAGCTGGGGGTGAGGCAGTCCTCCAGTGCAGCTGGCTGGGAGGTCCAGCTGGGATTGTTGCAGGGACTCTAGTATGTGGGGCTGGCTCCCTGGGCAGAGGGTGCTGATGCCAAATGAGGCTGCCTCCCAGAGTAGGTGGGGGACCAGTAGGGTCCCTCTAGCATTCCATGCATCCATGAAGGATGTTCTGTGAGGTCCCCAGGGACACTTGAATTTGTTCTCAGCCTATCAGTCAGGGCTCAACTGGAGAAAGAGATCTATGTTCGGATACTTTGGGCAAGTAAGGAGCTCACCCGATGGTAGAGGGTGTGGCAGGCCCCTGTGACATCCTGGGGCAGGATGGCAGGAAGAGCATGCACTGTGGCTGCTCATCACAGGAAGAGGTTCTTTGTTCTTCAGGGAGGTCAGCTATCTGCTTAGGCACCGTTTTAGCTCCGAACCCAGACTGCTACCCATGACATCTACCAGGGCTCTGGATCTCTCCTGGGCAGGGAAAGGCCACCCTGAAGCCATGCAGACTGAGAAATGCAAGGGCCACATCCTCATGGGAGCACATTCCCCATTTAGCTTGCATCTCACGTGCTCCTGGACGCCACGCTCTGCTCACTCTCAGGAAATGCAGTGAGGGACAGTGATCAGAGGAGGTGGAGGGAGCAATGGGGCAACAACCCTTTTCCTGCCTTGAATTTCACTTCTGCCAAAAAAGATGGGGAGGAAGCTTTTCTGAACCCCAATTCCTAGATCTGTAGATGGTGGGTGTTCGTACCTGCATCCAAGGTTGCTCCTTTATCACATCTGCCTCTTGTCCCCTATTGTAAACTGTGTTCTCTACACTCTGAAGGTCATACTGCCACTATCTACTATCCCTTGAATGCGGGGACATCCTTCTCACCTCTGTAATTTTGCATATTGCTGCCACTTTTGCCTATACCATGAGGTCCCTCTCCCTTTCCTGGCCAATTCCTTCTTGGCTTATACACAGTCTGGACCTATTTCTCTAGCTCCTTGTTCAGTGATGAACGCCCCCCATGTTCTGCAGGATCCTGCCCGAACCCCCAATGGATGTTACAGACCATGCACACTGCGGGTGCTGGGACCACATTGTGTGTTGGGGACCTAGTGCTCAAAGGACAGGAATGGATTCTTATTCTGAGGGGCTTATTGTCCTGCTCCCTCTCCAGGCTTTGCCTCTTTCCCCATCAATCCTTTTAGCTGCACTGTGAAAGACTGCCAGAAGCTTGCTCTGTTCCAGGTTATCAGCCCTTGAACTGTCTATGTGGGACAGTAAGAGCTCTACTCAGATGTGTAGTTTGAGGCTTTCCCCCTGCAGTGAGGACTGGGTGGGAAGCTCGCAGCTCGCCCTCCATCAGATTGTTTTCTGAGTCCTGGTCTTAGAAAAGAGATCCATTTCCAGGAGCTAGAGAATTCTGTGTGGGTTCTTCAGTAAGGTAAACATGAGATGACACACAAGGCTGCCAGTCCACTCTGGGGTCTACGTCACCGAGAACTGGAGGCAAGTGTGGGTACTTGCGCGTGAGTGTTCAGTACTCGTCCCAGAAGCCATGGGGAGCAGGAGCTCCAGTGCCATCGGGAGAGGGATAGATAAACAGCACTTGGTCCATGCATTCCAGGGAAGAGAATTCAGCCTCAAACCATGAACTATTGGCTCACAGTGTTTGGGGAAAATGCAAGATGTGACAGGGCACAGATTGCAGGATTCTGTTTACCCGAAATGTCCAGAAGAGGCCGATCCATAGAAAGAGAAAAGGTTTTCAGGGCCTGGGAAGAGCAGAAATGTGGAGTCAGTGCTTGCTGCTACAGGGTTCTTGTTAGGGTGAAGAGAATATTCTGGAGCTGGATGGGGAGGATGATGGTTGTACAATGTTGTGAATCCTGTGTTGGGTGTGCTGTGCCCCCGGTGATGGGGCCGCTGTTCTGCCCTAGGGCACCAGGCTTTCGGGTCCTGAGTATCACGGAAGCATGGGCTGGAGGTGTGGAACGTCCCTGTGCTCACCTGCCCCACGTGATTGGACAGTTTCTGAAAGGTTATGTAGGACTACCTGATATTCTAGCTAGAGTATCTGAAAATCCTACTTTCCCATTTCCCGGGTTTTAGTCCCTAAATACAAATCTCAGCCCTTCTCCTAGTTTGCTCAAACACCCTCCACATGTTTATGTCTCACAGTTCTAGGGCTGCAGGCCCAGAGCACGGTGTCTGAGAGCTCGGTCATGGGAGGATTTTCTGCCTGGTTCTGAGGCAGTTCTGTTCTCGCTGTGACATTGCAGGGAGAGAAGCTCTCCCTCACCCTGGGGGCACTTCTCCTTCCCCCTCCTGATCCAGTTCTCTCCCCAAGGCCCTGACTCCTCATACCTCAGCCTTGGGGCTTAAGCTTCATATGGACTTGGGGCAGGGAGCAGGGCACAGTCCAGGCCCCCAGGCTCGGAAACCGCACCACTTACAGGTTTTCTCCCCTGTGTTTCATGTTCAAGCACAGACTCTCTGGCAGGAGTTGAATTTGCTCACACAAAGTTGTGAGTGACTCCACAGAGGGACACTCCAGGATCCTTATTTCCTGCCTGGGGTGATGTGGGGAGCCCGGTGTGTGTTCTGAATTCCCCTGAGATAGAGCACAAATGGAAGGAGGCAGATTCATGCTTGAATTTGAAAGTCTGTGTTTATACTTTAGATGTGACATTGTTTTCAGGATGGTCTTGTTGTTGGTCTTTACCTTTTTAAATTTTATTATTAGGATATGTTAGTCACCATGCAGGACATCCTTTGTTTTAGATGTAGCGTTCCATGATTCATTGTGCATAACACCCAGTGCTCATGCAATCTATCCTTAATACCCACCACTAGGCTCACCCATTCCACCACCCCCTCCCCTCTAAAACCCTCAGTTTCCCTGAGTCCACAGTCTCTCATGGTTCTTCCCCCCATCTGATTTCCACCCCTCTTCATTTTTCTCTTCCTTCTCTTAATGTCCCTATATTATTCCTTATGTGCCACAATAAGTGAAACCATATGATAATTGACTTTTTCTGCTCGACTTATTTCACTCAGCATAATCTCTTCCAGTGCCATAGGCTTTGATGCAAAAGTTGGGTCTTCATCCTTTCTGATGGAGGCATAACACTCCATTGTGTATATGGACCACATCTTCCTTATCCATTTGTCTGTTGAAGGGTCTCTCGGCTCTTTCCACAGTTTGGCGACTGTGGCCATTGCTGTTATGAACATTGGGGTACAGATGGCCATTCTTTTCACTACATCTGTATCTTTGGGGTAAATACCCAGTAGTGCAATTGCAGGGTCATAGGGAAGCTCTATTTTTAATTTCTTAAGGAATCTCCATAGTGTTCTCCAGAGTAGTTGCACCAACTCGCATAACCATCAACAGTCTAGGAGGGCTCCCCTTTCTCCACAGCCTCTCCAAAATTTGTTGTTTCCTGCCTTGTCAGTTTTTGCCATTCTAACTGGTGTAAGGTGGTATCTCAATGTGGTTTTGATTTGAATTTCCCTGATGGCTAATGGTGTTGCCTATTTCTTCATGTGTCTGTTGGCCATTTGATGTCTTCTTTGAAGCGTCTGTTCATGTCTTCTGCCATTTTTTGACATGATTATTTGTTTTTTGGGTGTTGACTTTGAGAAGTTCTTTATAGATCTTGTATATCAGCCCTTTGTCTGTAGTGTCATTTGCAAATATCATCTCCCATTCTGTGGGTTTCTTCATTATTTTGTTAACTTTTTCCTTTGCTATGAAGAAGTTTTTTATTTTGATGAAGTCCCAGAAGTTCATTTTCACTTTTGTTTCCCTTGCCTTTGGAGATGTGTCTTGAAAGAAGTTGTTGTGGCCGATGTCCAAGAGGTTACTGCCTATGTTCTCCTCTAGGATTTTGATAGATTCCTGCCTCACATTGAGGTCTTTCATCCATTTTGAGTTTAAGTTTTAACTTTTGCTGTATGAGTTCTAGTAGTTTGGGGGTGGAGTCTTTTGGGTTTTCCATATAACATATTCTGTCATCTGTGAAGAGAGACTTTGGCTTCTTTTGCCTATCTAAATACATTTTATTTATTTTTGGTATCTGATTGTTATTGCTAAGACTTCTAGGACTATGTTGAACAAGAGTGGCCAGAGTGGGCATCCTTGTGTTCCTGATCTTAAGGGAAAGGCTGTCATCTTTTCCCCATTGAGAATGATATTTGCTGTGGGTTTTTCATAGATGGATTTTATGAAATTGAGGAATGTTCCCTCTATCCCTATACTTTGAAGCGTTTTAATCAGGAATGGATGCTATGTCTTGTCAAACACTTTTTCTGCATCAATTGAGAGGACCATGTGGCTCTTCTCTCTTTTCTTATTGATTTGTTCTATCACACTGATGGATTTGTGAATGTTGAACCATCCTTGCATCCCAGGAATAAATCCCACCAGGTCATGGTGGATAATCCATTTAATGTACTGTTGGATCCTATTAGCTAGCATCTTGTTGAGAATCTTGGCATCCATGTTCATCAGGGATATTGACCTGAAATTCTCCTTTTTGGTGGGGTCTTTGCCTGGTTTGGGGATCATGGTAATGCTGGCTTCATAGAAAGAGTCTGGGAGTTTTCCTTCGGTTTCTATTTTTTGAAACAGCTTCAGGAGAAAAGGTATTATTTCTTCTTTGAAAGTTTGGTAGATTCCCCAGGGAATCCATCAGGTCTTGGACTCTTGTGTTTTGGGAGGTTGTTGATCACTGCTTCACTCTCGTTACTGGTTGTTGGTTGACTCAGGTTGTCAACGTCTTCCTGTTTCAGTCTTGGTGATTTTTAGGTGTCCAGGAACACATCCATTTCTTCTAGGTCCTGCAATTATCCTCTCTCACACAGCAAAGTAACTGCCTGTGATGGGAACCCGAGCCATCACATTACTGAACCCTATAACATGCCACATGTTGAGGAGAGGCAGCTCTTACCCAAAAAAGAACTCCCTTAGCCTGGTCCCAGCAGCACCGTGAGGATGGCAGGAACTCTGCCACCTTCTGTTTGCCCACTGATGGGAGGCGGGTCATGAAATCAGCTTGTGCACTGGCTTGTAACTTCAGTGCCTCTCCCAGTACCTTAGAATCCCAAGGTCTTTTGAAAATCAGAGGGAATGTTTATGCTTTGTTGTCAGAATGAGAGCAGACCCCGATCTGAACTACTAGGGGGCTATGATGGGCTTTATCCCACTTGGAGTGAGTGTGCCCACATCTCACTCCACGCTACATCTAAAGGTTTAAGGTGGAGTTCAGGGATGCTGCCCCAGACCTCTCAGTAGCCATGAAGGAATACAGAGCCTACACCCCTTTCTAAATTCCAAGCCATTCTTGGATTTTGAAAGGTGTGACCTGAAAGCTTTGGAAGGAGGACTGCAGGTCTCTACTATGGAGCAGTGCTGGTTTTGAGGCGTGGAGGTTACAAACTTCACACGCTGCTGCTAGCAGTCTGGGGCCACATGTCTCTGTGCCCAAAAGTCCTTAGGAATGAAGCGTGATATTTAGTATGTGCTTGATGCTCTGACCTCCCACCTCAGCTGGGGATTCCTCTGTGAGTTCACACGGGCACTTTGCACCTAGAGCCAGGGGCACCTGAGGCCCCATTTCACTCACCATCCTGGTGCCCACAGAGCCCACCCGCAGTAACACACCTCATGAGGTGGAGCTTTAATCCTCAGGTTTTCCCAGTCTCTCCCTCCCCTATTTTCCTCTCAGAATGCCTGTCTCTATCACAGGCCCATTTATGGACTGCTGAAATCCCTGCAGGAAATGCAGGAGCCCCAGGAAGGACTGTCTTCCTCTTCACAGTTGCCAGGAGGAGCCCTTCCCAGCCTCTGAAAGCCTTTTCAGCAACACTGTATCTTTTTAAGCCAAGAGCTCAAAGGACTGAGTAGCAGAATGGAATGCTATAAGTTACTCAACAAAAACTGTTAAAGCACTTTTTCATGTGTCTGTTGGCCATCTGGATGTCTTCTTTGCAGAAATGTCTGTTCATGTCTTCTGCCCATTTCTTGATTGGATTATTTGTTCTTTGGGTGTTGAGTTTGCTATGTTCTTTATAGATTTTGGACACTAACCCTTTATCTGATATGTCATTTGCAAATATCTTCTCCCATTCTGTCAGTTGCTGGGTATTTACCCTCAAGATACAAACGTAGTGATCCGAAGGGGCACGTGCACCCGAATGTTTATAGCAGCAATGTCTACAATAGCCAAACTATGGAAAGAACCTAGATGTCCATCAACAGACGAATGGATAAAGAAGATGTGGTATATATACACAATGGAATACTATGCAGCCATCAGAAGAAATGAAATCTTGCCATTTGCGACGACGTGGATGGAACTAGAGGGTATCATGCTTAGCGAAATAAGTCAATCAGAGAAAGACAACTATCATATGATCTCCCTGATATGAGGGAGAGGAGATGCAACATGGGGGGTTAAGGGGGTAGGAGAAGAGTAAATGAAATAAGATGGGATTGGGAGGGAGACAAACCATAAGTGACTCTTAATCTTACAAAACAAACTGAGGGTTGATGGGGGGAGGGGGGTTGGGGGGGGCTGGAGTTATGGACATTGGGGAGGGTATGTGCTATGGTGAGTGCTGTGAAGTGTGTAAACCTGGTGATTCGCAGACCTGTACCCCTGGGGATAAAAATATATGTTTATAAAAAAATTAAAAAAAATAAGTAAAAAAGAATAAAATAAAAAAAAAACTGTTAAAGCAATGCATAGTGTATGAACAAGGAGGTAATTTTCTTGTGCTGATCAAAATAAATGGAAACACATCTCTGATGAGGGCATTCTGCTTTCCACTGGACAAGCGAGCCACCGAGCCCATGTGAGCTGCCTGTTGCCCAGCCCGAGGAGTCACTGTCAAGATCCTCTTGTAGAAAGGGAGGAGGCTAGCTAGCAAATGTTGGTACTTGCGTGGGGGGAAACCCAGAGGATGAAAGCCACAAAACCATCTGCTGTGCAAGAAATCTACAAGCCCATTGCTAACCCCTGCAGGACAGCCGCTGGCGCAGGGCAGGGGCCAAGTTGGAGTCCCATACTCTCCCTTCTCTACTCCATCTCCCCATCCCCCCCCTTCGGAATCCAAGAATCTAGGAGGAACACCAGGCAGCACCTTGGAACCTTATTTTCCCTTTGGTTTATATCCCAACCACATTCCTAAACCACAGAAATCTAGCCCAACTGGATATTGCTGCTTTTCCCCCAGCAGCATGGTTAAAAATAAGGCAAACTTTCTTCATATAGCCATTCTCTGGCAGACCATGGTTCTGCATGGACCGAAGTGTTATATCATTCCTTTTCTGTGGACTTCAACGATTTGGCTAGTCTGTGTTATATGCTTGTCTTCCAGGGGGACCCTTAAGTACAGTTAAAACTGAGACAATCAGTAAAACCCAGGAGATGCTGAGGGAGTGGAGAATTTGTGAACAGAAGCCCTTCACGTAGGTGGAATTTTGCCGGTCATTCCAGGGGATGTTGGAAGATCCAGCCCGTTTGATTTGCTTCTGTGAGGCTGGTGTGTATTTTTAAGTCGAACATTTAATTAAGAAAGGATCAGCACATATTCTGTGTAATGTGGGGAGGGAAAAGATTGCAATTGAGAATTGCTCTTTGTGGTTTTATGTAGAACAAAGAAATATGTCTGAAAACTTTCCTTTTAGGACTGCATTTTCTGAAACTGCTTTCGGAAAGACCTCACTATCTTATCAGGACTTCATTAATGTAAGGTTTATGAAATAGGCGATATTTCAAAATTGTAAAACATAAAATAGGCTCAGGCACCTGACATTTGCATATAAATAGAAAAGAATTCAGATCCACATTACTAGGGAAAAGTGATTTTTCTACACTTTCATATAACTCACTAAATGAGACTTTAAAAATGTCCTTGTCATGTCGATTTTTTTTACTTCCCTTTTAAACAATGAAAATCGAACTCTTTTCTCAAAGAAATAGCTGCATGAGGCATTTGAACTCACGAGAACCTCCATTTACTAAAGTCTAGACAAATGAAGGGAAACCCGTGCAATGATGGTTTTTCCTGTGTTACTCATAGATCGCTTCCCTCTCTGAGTGTCTCCTCAGCCAACAGGAGCATTGGGGGGCCACTGCCCCTCTCCTTGTTCAAGATGACTCGATGCTTCTGGAAAGCTTTGTCGTTCCAGCATCTGCATCTCTTAGGGCTGAAACGTTGTCCAAAGACTGTCTCTTGGTTTATCACATGCCTTGGTAGGAGGGTTCAGCCTGTTCCCTCTCCTCGTGGTTTGTCACTGTAAATCTTGGTCGTTTTCCCCTGCCCTGGTGTCTGGTTTCAGCCTTCATGTAATGACAGGGGCGTGGATTTGTGCTGTCGGCTCTGGGCGCCCCAAGTCCAGCGGGGGCCTCTTGCCTGCTCTGCACACCTGGAGGCTCTGGGAGGGAATTCCTTCCTGGCACTAGCTCAGGTTGGGGCAGACAGCAGTTCTGCAGGGCTAGGGCCCTCCTTTCTCCATGAGCTGCCTGGCAGGTACATTTTTTGTCTGTTCACGTTCAAACCCAGGGCGAGGACCTGCTTTGAATCTGACTTCTGCCTCTGTTCTGCTTCAGCCAAAGAAAGTTCTCTGCTTCCCAGGGCTCATGGGGTTCAATTGATCTCATGTGGATAATCAGGTACTCTCCCATCTTCTCAAGGTCTGGACCACTAATCCTATCTGTAAAGCCCCTCCCTTTTTGGTGGCGGGGTGGAGGGGGGTAATTCTGCCTCTCACTCTCTACAAATCGTCTGATATTATGTCAAACCCAGTTCTGATCTGCACTCGAGGGTACCTCACCACACCTCTTTCTAAATGTATTCATCACTCTGCTTCTGCCATGGTGGTTGGCAGGACGGCCTGGGTAGCTGGGAGCGCGTCCTTCCTCCTGTGGGATTCTCAGGCACACTCGACATTTACGTGTTCCCTGCAGTCGAGGTGACCCCTGATGCTCCATCCCTGGCCCGCAGGGCTGCTCAGACAGCCCACCCCATCCTTTCCTGCCATGAGGATGAGCCCAGATGTCTCTCTCCAATGCAATTCTCAACCCCAGGGGCCATCACGAGCAGAGGGGAGCGTGTACAATGCCCTCTGTCCACGTGCACCTGGAGGGGGAGGAGGACCTCCGCAGGTGGCGCCTAGGGCTTCCGAAGAAGTTCAAGCTAAAGAAGTTCTCGGGGCTGAGGACCACTGTCCAGCAGCATGTGGCCTTGCTACTCAAGGTGGGCATTATACAGGTGCTTAAGGAGGGGCTTTGCAGACTGCTGTCTGATCTTTGGGGCTGGGTTCCAACCAGATCATGGTCTGAGACCTGGAAATACTTGGGGAAAGATCCTAATAGACGAGATAATGTTGCTAGTGGTGGTTTGCACAGAAGAGCAGCCTGGTGGTCCTAACCGTATGGGAGTGTGGGAGCTGTGCTTTGCTATTACTGGCGCTGGTGGTAATGGGGTGAGGGAGCTGTGCCCTGGGAGTGGCAGCACCCCTGCTCCCAAAGGCTCTTCCGTCCTGGCTCCTGCACTCAGACTGTGTGATCTGAGGTCGTATGGCTTTGGAGCCTCCATTTCTCCATCTGTAACATGGGTTTCACCATCACGTCTTCATTCCCATGAATAGCAAAACCATTAGCCTTGGTGAGGGGCTTAGAACAATGCTTGTAGCAGGGCAGGAACTTTAAAACTAGATTTGCTAGAGTAACCAAAGACTGGCCTATGGTTCTCAGAATTGGCTTTGTTACTGAAACCTGCAAAAACCTATCTTAGTTTTGAGAGTGAAAATCTAGCCCACAGTCATGCGTTGAGCCAGGATTCTGGATGTGTGCGGAGTGATGTGTGTCACTGGATGTGTGTCACTGGGTTGGGGGGCGGTGGGAGGGGAATATGGCCATCCAACATGGTAGCAGTTTTCGTTCAGAGTCTGGGAATATTTGGGGGTCACAAATGATGATAGGATCTCTGCTAGAGGCTGCCTGGTCAAGCTCTGCTCCACACCTGTGTCCCCTAACTTATCCGAGAAACACAACCTTGTGGAATGGATGCCTAGAAGACACTTGGACAGATGGAAGATGCTGGATGTGGGTAACGGGACCCCCTGTGGACACTGGTCTCCTTCATTGCCTGGCATCCTTTTCTAAAATAATTATAGAATGTTTACCTTAAAAAACAAAAACCCTCAATTTCAATATTTTCATCGCATGCAGATGCTTATAATGCGAATTCAGCAGGAAAGGAACAGACGGGATTCTATTCATAGTGCCCTCTATGTAAGCCAATGAGGCAGAAGTGGGCCAAGGCTCGAGAGTGTGGTGGTCTCAGAAGGTAAGAGCTCAGGATGCCGTGTCTGCTTGCTTTTGCATGTTCTGCTCTCCCCACACACAGCGGACGCGAATTTCCTAACCTGTATGGTTTGCCTTTTTTTTTTTTTTTTTAAGGTAGAGATCTCTGAGTGTCCTTCATCCCAGGTTCCCTAGATCTCCCCCTCCCAGTGTGTGCTGAGCAGGAAGGTTCCTAGCCTGGCAGAAAGCCCCCCGCCCAATGCCGCAGCAGGTGTTTCTTCCCTCCTGTACCAAATCCCCTTTCCTCGTTCCGGGATGGAACTTTTCTATTCCAGGATGGAGGAGAACTCAACAACTATGTCTCACCACCCCCTACCCAATGCCAAGTCCCCCCCACCCCCAAGAGAAAAGACCTTGAACACAGCACCTGTGTGTCTGTCCATGTATCCTAAATTCAGTTGCTGAAGCCTGTGGGGTAGGGCAGAGTCAGCTTTCTGACTCACTGATGCTAATCTTGGGGGGTCAGGAGTTCTCCCAGCTCAGGGTCTTGTGAGACATCTTATCTTCTGTTCGCTTCCCTGAGGTCTAGTGGATGAGCTGTGTAGGTTGGGCGTACAGCGTGGCTTGGCAGACACCTGCTGTGCACTGATCACACCCCTCACCTCCTGACGGCACTAGCTTCTCTCTCTGTGGTTTGAACTGGCCTAATTCTGTGTTCTCTGCTTGATATTGGTTCTCATCACTGCCCTGTACACTCGATCTCCAGATCGTCCTTGTAACTGGAAGTTTGTTCCCTTTCGTTAATAGCTCCTTATTTCCCCCAGACCCTGAGGACCACGGTTCTGTGTCAAGGAGCTCGTTTTAGTTTTTGTTTTTCTGGCTTGTTGTTGGTGTTGCTGTCTTGGATTCCACCTATAAGTGAGGTCCTGGTACCTGTCGTCCCCCATCTGGCTAACTTCAGTCTGCTTCCTGTCCTCTGGGTTCACCCACATTGTTGCATCTGGCAGGATTTCCTTCTGTTTTCATGCTGGAAGAATATTCCATTACCCCTATATGCCACAGCTTCTTTATCCGTGCACCTGTCGGCAGACCCTTAGGTGGTTTCCATGTCTTGGCTGTTGTGGTTGAGGCTGCTATGAATGCGGGGGCTGCAGACTCGAGGGGAACCGAAAAATCTTGTTGGACAAGTGATGTCAACACAATGGCCGCGCATTCGCGTGTTAAGCCTGTTTGTACCTAGTGTGCAGTTTTGAGTCGTTATCCCCATAAAAGAACACTAATTATGTTTTTAGGCTGTGGTTAACGTGGACATTTCAATACACTAGAAAGCTGTCTTCAGTTCATTTCCTCTTTATCTGGCAATGCCCATGTCTATCTTTGCTTACTAATGAATAATGATTTGTTTTGAGGAAAATCGATTAAGACTTCCCCATAATGAGAAATTCTACATAAAGACTCCGGAAAGGACCAAAGCGAAATATGGAGTCTAGCTTTCCTGTGCTCCTGCACAGGTCCACACTCTAGCTCCAAGTGCACACACATCTTGTCATGTGTGTTTGAAGTTGCGTTGGAAGGGGGTAAACTGAATTAGTGTTTGTTGAGCCTGGGGACTTCTGGCATGAATTATCATCATCCACGTAAGCTATGAAAGCTAAAAGTACAAATAAGTAAATGTCACATCTGAGTTCTCAAAGAGCACTCTGATGTGGAGTGTACTATGGACATGAATACTGTGACCATTTTAAATGTCAAAGAATGCAAAACTCACCCTCCATACATACAAATTTCTCTTTCCCTCCCTCTGTGGGATCTCCATGCAATATTCATGAAGACCAGCATTAGTGAACTAATTTAGAAAACTCAGTGATTTTGTCCCATGATGTCTAAATGAGAGTAATCCATTTTGTGGCCATGACTTAGGTACTAAATCGCGACCTACCGGCACTGCAGGAAAAGGTGGTGTGTTTGTTATGTCTACAATGGACCGTCAGGACCTACCGTAATAAACTAGTTTCATACAAGGCTTACTTAAATGTGAATTCTAAGTCTTTGGTTTTGCTGGGGATTCTGGAGTGAAAAAAATCCCAATATTCGGGAGGTTTTTATTGTCCTCGGTGTAATCCTCAAAAGGTCATGCCATGACTTCTCTATTTTCCCTCAGGATTGCTCTCCCAATGGAATGGCGCTGGAAACAATGTAAGAAGATGGTAGAGACAGGCAAGGGAGCTGGTGAATTTCAGAGGGCAGATTTGAAAAACTAAGAGGGAAGCAGATCCCTGCCAAGAGATGGTCGTGTCCCAGACCTACAGGTGCCTGCAAACCTGGCCGTGGATGGGTTGTTCTAGTAGCAAGGTCTCTCTTAAGGAATCCTGTCCACCTAAGCATTTGTAATGGCAGGGGGAAGGCCATGCTCTGGGATTGAGCCTCAAAGTTAATCCCAACCTTTGCTTTTCCGTTCAGTGAGCTACTGATTACTTGTGTGATACAAGCCACGGTGTCTGCACTGCGGTTGAGGCAACAAGATGCATTAAACGATCTCTTCCCCCACTCCCACCCCCAAACCCATGCCTTCCCACGTAGCTTCACTACTTACAAAAACCCATTATGGATCTTGATTTTTGGCTGTGAGGGAAGGGTGTGGTGGGGCAGACTGCGTGTGTTTGTGGGGAAAGAAGCATTGGTCTGTTTTCTTAAGTGGAGAAATTCAACAGAATGAGAATCCGTTTGGATCAGATTCTTAGAATGTCCCTCCGTATTCTCCTGTGACTACACGCTCAGCATCTCCTCTCGAGTCCCACTGAGACTTCTCACAAAGCCCACTCTAGTGGGGCCTGGCTCGCCCCTTTTCTCTAAAGCCCCGGACACTTTCAGTCTGAACTACATTTAATAATGAGGTTGGGTCACTTGCTTGTTCCGCGTGGGTCTGGCTGCCCCAATCACCAGACGACCGATTTGAGTAGAAGGAACATTTCCTACCTTCCTGGACTTCCTTCACCATCCGAGGATTTAGGAGATGCTGGGAAAATGGACAGAGGGGACTCAGATACCCCAATCCGACCCAGGTGCAGCCTGCCCTAATCAGTTGAGGAGGATCTGAGAAATCTGTCTAGGGAGGTCACATGGTCTGACCCGCCGGGTTTGCAGAGAGTCAAGACCTTCACTCGGGGCTGAGCAGAGGGGTGTGGACAAAGCCCACGGCCCCTTCTGACCCACCATGACCCTGTGGGTTCATTATGAGCAAAGGGCCTCACCTAAGCCAAGGTCTGAGTAAGGGGAGGACATTGGTGTTACGATTTGATGGAAGAGTTGAGTCCGAAAATCCAACTTTAGCCTTGAGATCGAAGACGTTGGCTGGTGATGGGAGGGTCAGCCTTGCTCTTCCTCTGTTAACTCTCAAGGGCTCTGCCCTCCCTCCCAGTAAATCCATTATGTTCATTCCCTTCTCTTCTTCCTCTGCCCCTGCCTGACATCTCTCTCTTTCTCTCTGTTTGGAGGTGATAGTAAATTTATTTTTTGTAGCTGAATCTCTACTCCACGGGACGTCCACTGGTTTAGTGTTTGGCTCTGTTTGGACCTACATACATTGTTGTGTAACCACTGCCACAGTCAGGAACTAGAAAAGCCCCATCCTCTCTGCCAGTTCCCTGCCGCACCCTCCTGGACGTCTAGCCCTGGCACCCGGTGGCTTCTTGGGGTCTTCCTAGTTGAACCTCAGCCAGAGGTGAGTGAGACGTCAATTCTAGGCTATGGAGCCTTGAGTCTCATTTGCATTCAGAGCATTTGGTCTGATTTTCTGTGTGTTCCTCTTTGTAAATGAGGGACAGTCCATTTTCTGGACACAGCACTGTCCGGGTGGTTTCTAGTCCTGCGTGATTCTGAAGAAAGCCGTTACAAACTTTCACCTCGGGGTTTCTGGATACCCGCAAGCTTCCATTTCTCTTGGTTAAACACCAAAAGTAGAAGGGCTGGATTAGAGGGCAGGTGCTTGTTTAGCTTCATAGGAAATTGCCAATTTGTTTTCCAAAGTGGGGGTACCATCGTGCACACACACCAGCAATGGGGGGGACAGCTGCCCTGTGTGCACTCCCCCCCAGCACATTTTTTTCTCAATAACGAAACTTCTAGGTGTGAGGTATTGTCTCACAGCTTTGACTTGAGCTCCTATTCACTAAGATTAATATTTTTCCTGCACTGTTTGCAGCTTCCTTACTAGAGTGCAAAGAGTTTGCCCTTCTTATTAGGATGTTGGTTTTCCTCTTGAGTTTTGAGCACCTTTCATGTGCTAGATACAAGCCCTTCTTCAAACACAATTTTGCTATTGTTTTCTCAAGTCTGAGTCCTGTCTGTTCATAATTGCTAAGACTCAGGTTTTTATTACAATGAAATTTAGCAAATCTTGTTAATGAATCATGTCTTATCTATGAGATCTCCCCCATACTAGGGTCAAAAGGTTTTAGGTTTAGATTTTATGTTTGGTGAGGAAACCAGACAGACCTAAAACAGTAAGGTCCTAAAAGAAATCTTGTGTTGAGAACACATCACCTGTATTCCATTTCTTTTTAAAGATTATTTGACAGAGCATGAGCAGGGGGAGAGGGAGAAGCAGACTCTCCGCCAAGCAGGGAACCCAGTGTGGGACTCGATCCCAGGACCGCGGGCATCATGACCTGAGACAAAGGCAGACCCTTCACCAGTGGCGCCCCCCAGGGGCCCTATCTGTATCCCATTCTTCCCAGAGTTTGGTAAAGGTGGTTCTTTTGGATTGGGGCACCAAGGAAGGCCAGAGGGCAGGTAAGTGACAGATCTATGTGCATCCCCACACTGTTGCCTGGCGGGAAACGGTCTTCCCTCTCCTAACCTGATGATGTCCAGCCCATGCTCCCTCTTGCTTGCGCTCGACTGAGTTCATTCTGGTGAATAACGCTTAACATCTATCCAGTGCTACAGTCCCTTTTCAGAATCCAAGGAATTAGGGGCACCTGGGTGGCTCAGTGAGTTAAAGCCTCTGCCTTCGGCTCAGGTCATGATCTTAGGGTCCGGGGATCGAGTCCCGCATCAGGCTCTCTGCTCAGCAGGGAACCTGCTCTCCCCCCCACCCCTACCGCCTGCCTCTCTGCCAACTTGTGATCTCTCTGTTAAATAAATAAATCTTTGAAAAAAAAAACCCAAGGAATAAGGCAACCTAAAATTTGCAGAATTGTTTATAGAGAGTATTCCTACATTACTTAATATAAAAAAAAGAACTTTAAATGTATCTGAAATTTTAAAAATATTTTTAAGGGATGCACTGTCTCTTTGCAAAGCCTGTCACCAAGTGAAGAGGGTGGAAGGATCTATTTTGAGGGGGACCTCCCATTCACAATTGTCTGAAGATTTAGACGAGGTGTGATTGACACATAATTATACGCTCAGCTCGGGGGCGCAGTAACAGGACTGACAGAAACCATCCCAGACAAATACTTATACCCGTATCTAACCACGGATTGGGGTGTACTCTAACTTCTTCCAACGTTTTAATTGTTTGGGGAATTTCACAATTGGAGAGCATCTTTTTTTTTATTATTGGTTAAATCTAAACATTCAAACAATGTCCTACTTTCATAACTCTGGCAAGTCTTCTTATCTAATGCTCCAGGATCTTGGAGGAAAGGCTCCCAGTTTGGCGCATTTGGATGGATAGATGGATGTTTAAAAATAGTGTTACTTTGGCTCAGCGTTTGTTCCAATATTTAGAGACACTCATCAGTAACATTAAATTAAAAAAAAGCCCATCTTCTAAGAAGAGGCATTTTGGTATTGTTCTCAGGTGATCCAATTAAATGGAAACCACGGGACTATTTCCAGCTTTTTGGTTCTGTCTTGCTATCTCACCCCTTATGTCTCTGGTCTGCACAGGTCGGGTGAGCATGTCTTTCCTTGCGCGCAAGGTACGGTTTTGCCGGCCCGGCTCACGTAGCGTGATGCGCTTCTTTTTTTTTTTTTTAATTTTTTTATTTTTTTTCAGCATAACAGTATTCATTATTTTTGCACCACACCCAGTGCTCCATGCAATCCGTGCCCTCTACAATACCCACCACCTGGTGCCCCCAACCTCCCACCCCCCACCCCTTCAAAATTCTCAGATCGTTTTTCAGAGTCCATAGTCTCTCATGGTTCACCTCCCCTTCCAATTTCCCTCAACTCCCTTCTCCTCTCCATCTCCCCTTGTCCTCCATGCTATTTGTTATGCTCCACAAATAAGTGAAACCATATGATAATTGACTCTCTCTGCTTGACTTATTTCACTCAGCATAATCTCTTCCAGTCCCGTCCATGTTGCTACAAAACTTGGGGATTCATCCTTTCTTTCTTTTTTTTTTTTTTTTTTTTTTTACAGCTTTATAAACATATATTTTTAATCCCCAGGGGTACAGGTCTGCGAATCGCCAGGTTTACACACTTCACAACACTCACCATAGCACATACCCTCCCCGATATCCATAACCCCACCCCCTCTCACAACCCCCTCCCCCCATCAACCCTCAGTTTGTTTTGTGAGATTAAGAGTCACTTATGGTTTGTCTCCCTCCCAATCCCATCTTGTTTCATTTACTCTTCTCCTACCCCCTCGACCCCCCATGTTGCATCTCCTCTCCCTCATATCAGGGAGATCATATGATAGTTGTCTTTCTCCGATTGACTTATTTCGCTAAGCATGATACCCTCTAGTTCCATCCACGTCATCGCAAATGGCAAGATTTCATTTCTTTTGATGGCTGCATAGTATTCCATTGTGTATATATACCACATCTTCTTTATCCATTCGTCTGTAGATGGACATCTAGGTTCTTTCCATAGTTTGGCTATTGTAGACATTGCTGCTATAAACATTCGGGTGCATGTGCCCCTTCGGATCACTATGCTTGTATCTTTAGGGTAAATACCCAGCAGTGCAATTGCAGGGTCATAGGGTAGTTCTATTTTCAACATTTTGAGGAACCTCCATGCTGTTTTCCAGAGTGGTTGCACCAGCTTGCATTCCCACCAACAGTGTAGGAGGGTTCCCCTTTCGCGTGATGCGCTTCTAAAGCCATGCTTACTTCCCTGTGTTTAACCTCAGGGTAACGGTTGGCCATGAGAACCCACCAGTGTGTTTGCACTGAGATCTGTCTGTACATTTTCTATCACATGTCAGTGTTCACGGGCTCTCCGTCCACCAAGCCCGGAGCTGTCGGTAAGTGGACAGGCCCAGGGTTTGGAGATGGTGTTGGGGGAAACTCCCTGTGGACTTCCGGGTCTCCTGGTGTGGCTCGGTCCCCTGATCTGAGCACAGAGTGTGTGCTGTCTGCCCACCTTGGGGCGCTGTCCCAGGGCTGGCAGACCGATGGTGACCAAGAAAGAAATGGATGAGCCCCACCCATCCCCACTGTTCACACGATGTGTGACTTGGATGATGATGTCCAATCCCTTTGTGCTTTTCGTTCCTTAAAAATCAGGGATAAACGTGGATCACTGAGCGTTTGGGTGGGGATCGATGACCTCACGTGTAGCAGGGCTGGCGCTTTGTCAATGACAATTTCTGCACCCCTGTGAACCACAATTCCTCCTAGGATAGATGTTCCCTCACCCAACCCGCAGAATGGTCGCCTCTAATCGAGGCTTTGGGACCCTTCTTATACCCCGGTTAGGATTCATTTCATCAAAGAGAGAACAGAGACTGGAAAAGCTTAGCTGCAGCATGCTCATTGCACTGATGGATAAATGACTTAAAAACAGGAAGTTCAGAGTCTGATGTGGAGTCCTGCCTCTGTGCACAGAGCTGTTTACCTCTCATGGGAGACCTGAAGCTCAGGAATTAATCAGGAAGAGGTAGCCTCTGATTCCAGTGCCCTTTGTCTTGAAGTTACAGGGTTTTGTGTACAGTTGGGTATAATACTCAACCTACTTAACACTTGGCCTAGCCTGGGTCCTGGCCAGATAGGACAGTCCCAGCTGAGGAGGAGGAAGGGAAGGAGGACAATGTCTGTCTACTGCAGGGTGGCTGCCCTGGTGTGTTCTGTGGCGTTATGCTTTGGCTGCTGGAGATAGGTCTAATGGAACTTACGGTTCTCATCTTCTCCTTTCTCTGCAGAATCACTTGGTACAAATAGTCCACAATCAAGCAACTGCCCTTCATAACAGGCAGACAAGCCAATAACAAGACCAACAGCTATTGTAGAACACAGAGGTGGTCTGTGGGGTTTGGACGCACCTATGCTGGACGGTCTCCAGCCCAGTCCTGTGGGGAGTGGACACCTCAGGGTCTCTTCCACTTGGCCCTGTTAGCCTCGGCCACCGCCTCCTGAAGGTTTAGCCCCATCGTCTTCTCCGCGGGGCTGCTGCTGTCCCCAGACTCTCCTGGGGGTGGAAACCCAGCTCTTAAGCACCGCTTGGATTCCTACTCTCCCAAAGCCTTTGAAATGGTTCGACTTTGTTGAACATTTTGGACATTGGAGAACTGGCCCTTCTCCACCCTCTACCAACACAAAACGGGATATTTGGCAGCCCGATCTTGAAAGGCCCCTCAGCCCCCTCTGTGTAGCATGTTTGGCTTGCTGTGCCCTCTGCACACTTTTCCTACTTGCTGACCCCACCCTGAGCCCCAAGCCAACCCTACCCTCCAGTAAAATGCACCTGTTCCCTCTGCAGAGATGGCCGTTCCTTTCTCCTCTGCTGTTGTGAAATTCATCACAATGCCCTGGCCTGAGCCTTGGCCGTCAGAATCCAATTGTGGAAATTAATTAGTGTAGGAGTTTACTGAATTCCCAAGCATAAGTGTTTTCTCCAGTCTCTGCTCATGGTTGGAGAAGTGACTTTTTTTTCTTCCCCCTCCAGATAGGTTTTTAAAAATGCGGACTAGTTGGGTGACCGTGTTCTAACTTAGAGGTCAGCAGAGGACAGTCCTCGGGTTGAAGCCCGTCATGTGGCTGTTCGGTAGGTGAAGGGCCCTCAGACATGGCCGTGGCCCATCCATGGTGCTGTCTGGCTGCCGAAGGGATGGCGGTGGGGTGACCTGGTGATAGCTCGGTCTGGCATGCAAAGCCGAGAATACAACCTTCTGGCTCTTCCTAGAATAAGCCTGTCGGGTCTGCTGTGATCTGTGGGTCTGAGGCTCTCATGGGTGGGCGGCTGACCCAGAAGACCAAGGCGGTCCAGCTCATGGAGACCAAAGCATTCGCCTATGTGCCGCATGTCAGCCATCGTGAAATCGCTTTGGACCAATCCCAGTTCCAATGCTCCGATTCCCTTGACCCACAAAGATGCTAGATGCAGAAGGTCCAGGGCTGCATAAGCTGGGTGGGTCGTGTCCTGGAATCTCAGGATTTCACTTTGGACTAGAATCCACCACCCCCAGTCCTGACCTCTTCCCAAAATTTGGTCTCCCCTCCTCAAAATTAACATTCAGTTCGCCGATCTCATCCCACCAGCTGGTTTAGCACCCCGTGCCTTTCTTCTCCAAGAGCTGCTCACTCAGAATGGCCGTGGTGGCATCCACTCTCGGCTGCACACAGAAATGGGTGCATTTACTACAAACTGTGTGTGTAACTGCCCTGAGGTGAGGACTGTGGCCTCTAGCTCAGATGTTGTACTTTTAAGTTATTTTGCTGTAGTTATAACTGCCTGGAGAAAGTATTTTTGGAGGACTTGCACTTTTATTGCACTAGGAGGGGGAAAAAAAAAAAACCCTCCATGTGACCATGTGACCTCCATGTGACCTTGAGCACTTTGTGTGTCTGTCCTGAATGCAAAACCTTCGACTCATTGAAGATTGTGCCACATGGCGAAATCGGGGGAGACATGGTGGGTGGTTGCCTTTTCTGCTCTGATTCAGAGAAATGCAGCTAACTCGTACACAGAACACACAACCCCAGGGAAAGCTGTGAGAATGGGTGTTCTGAACAGCAAAGTGGGTGACAGGAGCAGCAGTGGAGGCGGGGACCCGGTCGGGCTCTCTTCCAGCCTGGCTGCTCTGGACACCAGGCATCGAAGGGGAGGAGACTCAGAGCAGGGAGCACTCAGGCTGACAGCAGGTGCCTGGAGTCCGGGCAGTAGGAGTGGGGGCACCCCTGGCGTGGGGCGCTCTGTCTTCTGGGAGCTCAGGAGGAATGGGTGTTGGGTCCCTGCTTTGACTCAGCCTCAGGGCATGGAGGAGGGTTCTGGCTGTTGGCTGCCTCCCCTTCCAAGGTCAAGGTGATGAGCGTGGCCTCCTTGTGCACACCTGTCAAGCACTGCATCAGGTACATGGCCCATCGATCCCCATTTTCTCATTTGAGGAACTCAGTCCACAGAGCTGAAAGACATTGCCCCAGACACCATTGCTTGTTTGAGACCTCAGGCTTTAATTTCGGTAGAAGATGCAGGAAACTGGGAGTCTGCCTCAGGAGCTGATTTTTCTACCTGTGGGGAGCCTGTGGGTGTTGCAGGAGCAAGGACGGGGTCTGTTTGAATCCTAGCTCTGCCTCTTAGCCGCCTGTGACCATGGGAGTTAGGCACTTTGTGTCTTGAGTGCCCTACTGGGGCACGAACGGGGATGCTTGTGCAGGGCTGGTTGGTGGTTGTCCCCACCTAGAAGACCCGCAGCTCTTCCCTGTACGTGGTCTTCATTATTCAAGCCCATAGCCCACTCAGGGCCCAGAAATGAGCCCCCACACAATGCTTTTGTGATGGAGCTAGGTTCCCATCTTGACCTGGGGTTATGGTTTCAGATCAGACCCTGCGTTCATGGAGGGCATCCTTGCCTGTCATTTTTTGTGGGATGGAATCCAAGACCTCAACCCTCTGAGGAATTCCATGGAAATGTCACAGTCATCCTTAATTTATGAGAGCTGTGGGAGAGGCTGGAATGTTACTCCTTGATACAGACTGAGGATCTTGGAAGCTGAAAGTTTTTGTGGATGTCAGGGATGTGAAGTTCTGGGGGAGGAGACTCTGCCCCAGGCCACACTGTGTCTTCTGTGTTCACAGGACTCTGGGCAGGTGGGTGCCGTCCATTCCTTCATGGACAGTGTGTGGGGGTGGGTGAATGGAGTGTTCAGGGCTGCGATCTGCAGCTGGGCTGGCCAAAGGCACAGCTGGACTCCCCAGGTCTGTGGGGAGCCCCAAACAGGCTCCCAACTGGGGTGTCCCAAGGCCTTGTAGACGAAGCAAACACACAAACACACATATGCCACACCCTTAGACATATACACCATGTGCATATACACATACATGTACATGTGTGTACAACACACCACACATAATACAAACATACCTGTGCATACCCCACATCCAAATACATACATGTACACAGCCCACACCGGAGCACATACCCACAGACCACACCCTCACAAACACTCGTGCTCCGCCCATGTTAGACACCTGCAAATTAACACATGCATGTGCTAACGCCGCACATAGCTCCCAGGTGCATGTCACACACTTGCAAACCACACACACCAGCAACCACGTGGGTTTCCCCTCATGTACATTCTCAAAATGGAAACATGCTCTCCTCCAGGTAAGCGAAGGCATGGGAGCCTACTCTGTGCACTAAGAGGTATGGGGGGGGGGTAGGGGTTCAAAACCTTCTTCGCATGAGATTGACATGGAGCACTGAGCCAGGTCGTGTTCCCCTCCTGCATCCCTATCCCGGAGGTGAGTGAATCGGGGCTTAGGGTTGGCTGGTATCTGGCCCAAACCCCCAGCTAGGAAGCCGCACAATAAGGAATCTTCTCCGCATCCCCAGCCACATGATGGCCTTAGTCGCTGGGGGTCTCAGGGTGACATGCAGGTGATGTTCTGAGGTCTCTGCTCTTGACCCTAAGACACCACGCTGTAGCCCCGGGGCCTCGCAGGCAGCTTGCTCCCAGTGCACTTATGTGGGGAACTAAGGAGGCGTCGTTCATCTCGACGGTAGGGAACCACCTTTCTGACATCGGGAGGAGCCTCTGGGATGTGCCAAGCCGGGGCAGACAGCATTAGAACCTTGGAGGAGGGGTGACAGGGGACAGGTGACCAAGGCCATTTGGCCTGAATTTCCTACTTACAAGACTTTTGGAGGAGTGCAGCTCGGCAAGGGGACAGATTGGGAGAAGCTGGACAGACGTTTCCGACCCCTGCACCTCGTGGCTCATCCCTAGTCCTGGCCATGTGGACAGGTGACCTAACCCCAGCATAGGAATCTACTCCCTCCATTGCTGTACCTTGTGGGAGTGTGGCTGTGTGTCCGTCTGTTAAATGCATGTACGGAAACACACAGTGTTAAAAGCTGGGAATGCCTTCGTTAAGAGAAATAGTCACCTGGAGCCTTAAGAAGATGGTAGAGGATCCAGCCATGGTCTCAAAGGAGTCAAGCTCAGGCATTCACAAAACCTGTGCACGACTCCTAGCTCACGACATCTGGAAGCAACCCAGATGTCCTCCAGGGGGCACATAAATGTGGAACCCCCAGATGGGCGGATCTCATTCTGGGCTGAACAGGAATGAGCTTATCAAGCCACAAGAAGCCAGAGCAACTTTAAACGCCCATTATTCCAGGAAAGCAGCCCGTTCCAAGAGGCTGCAGAGTGCGCGATTATGGTGATAGGACGTTCTGGGAAAGACATGACTGTGGACACGGTGAAAAGACCAGCGGTTGCCGGGCGAGGGTGTGTGTGGGGGGGGGCGGAGAGGTGAGCACGGGATTCTGAACACCGTGCAACCACTCTGTATGAGGTCTGTAATGGTGGGTACCTGTCATTGTAAGTTCATCCAGACCCACAGGAGGGACACCCCCAAGAGCGATCCCTGATGTAAACCTCAGAGTCTGGGTGATGACGTGTCTATGTAGGTCTGTCAGTTTCAACAGACGTCCCAGCCGATGGGCATGTTGACTGTGGGGACGGCTATGCGTGTGTGGGATTGGAAAGTATATGGGCGATATCTGGACCTTTCCCTTGGTTTTGCTGTGAACCTAAAACTCTTTTTTTTTTTTTTTTTTAATTGGTGAGCCCTGTGCTCAGACGCTATGGCTGGCTGACCACAGAGCTTGGTGCAGTGGAGGGGACACCAGCACTGGACAAAGCAGTGACCGGCTAACATCCATCCTTTCTTGCTCCCAGTGGCTGCGGCTCCTGGAAATGAGCCAATGGTGGAAACAAGGTGACTGTGGACATAGGGTCTCATGCAAGGAGTTCTTAGTTGTCAGCTAGTGACCAGGAACAAGAGGGCTGTGCCTTAGCTAACTTTTGGGGCCAATAGCAACCACTTTGGTCTTTTTACCGGGCTCTAGAATGTTCCTTTTATATTTTCCATTTTGGAGAACCACCCCCCACCCAGGCCCCCAGCCCGTATGAGGCAGAGCGGAATTGATTCATGGACCTCAAACCTGTATGAACAGCCCAAATTAGAGCTCCTCTCTGCACTCCTGTGGACCAACACATGAGAAAGAAAATCTTAAAGTGGGAAACTGGATGCACTTAGGAATGTCTGCTTTTTGGTTCACTCAGTCATTTCCCCCGCATTCTGCTGGTGGCTGCTCCACTTTCCCTGGAGAACCGGGCCCCTCTCCTTCCCAGTCTGTCTTCCCTCACCCACCCCTCTCCGGGATTCAAGCCTGGTCACCCTCCCAGAACTTCCTTCCCCAGCTGCTCCCTCTCCTCCTCCTGCTTTGGGTTTGCAATGAGTGGAAGCTTCAGTCCTGGGCCTCCTGCTGCTGCTGCTGCTGACCAGGGCACCCCAGGGGATGCTGAGCGGGAAGGCACAGCTGAGGCGCCAGAGCTTGGAGCCAGCCCAGGCGAGCCCAGCAGAGGCGGGGAGACCAACACGGGATTCTGTAGATTCAGCCCCTGGGTCTACCGGATCCCGAAGCCAGATCTGCCCCCTCCCCCGTTCCCCCGCCCAACCTTGAGCCAGGGGCACCCTGAGCCAGGCTGAGTGGGTAGCCCCTTATGCCGCATCTTTAACGATCGGAAATATTTCGAGGAAGCGTTACTCATGAAAAGCCGACTCCAAAAACTATTTTGTAACCTTTCTGTGCAAGACTTCTGGGTCTATTTGTATGCAACGTCAGTCGCGGTTATCTGCCTTTTTGCACAGCAGCTGCAGGCAATCCAGCAGAAGGGCACGTTGCTCAAGGGGATCTTGGAGCAAAGAGGGGTGGGAGCTTGCGGGGATTTGTGGAGCCATGAACACAGAAGTGAGGTGCACACCAGGGGGAGATGGTCTCGGGCTGCGGGCCCCGGCTTGCAGGGGAGCCCGGGGAGCAGGGACCAAGTGGCCATGGGCCTTCCCCGCTCTGTCCTCACACCTCGTGTGGTGTCTCTAAGGGGGTCATCCAGGACTCCTGTTTCTATGAAATCCCTGAGATGGTTAGAAACCTCAGCTCCTGGAATCGGCCCTCTGGCTTCCGGCACTTTGGAGGTGAGACCTCAGGCTGTCCTTGGTCTTCCTGCCCTTTGTCTCCACAGCGCGGCAGCCTCAAGTCCTGGAAGCCCTGTTTCTAACTCAGGATCCATGCTTTGAGACCTCCTTTAACCCTAAAAGGTTATTTCTTTACTCGAGGATTGAGGATTGTGGTACGTGTAGGACTAAGGTGAGGAGTCCCTCCGCACCTTCTGAAACCCCAGGCAGTTTTCTCCCTGCGGGATGTAGGGAAATCGGACCTGACCCCAAGCCTTCACCCCACGGGAGCTGCGGATGCCACTACCCCTCTCCCGTGTTCTGGGGCAAAGCAAAGGCGCTGGCTGGCACCCCGTGTGCTCTCTGCTTGTGCTTCCACGTGGCTTAGGGATTAAGGACACCCCTGCACATTTTTTCCTTCGGGATGGGGAGATCCTGAAGGGGACCTCGTGAAAGGACTCTGGCTCCCTTTGGGGGACATAGCAGGGCTGATGGCAGCCAGCCATGAAAACTCCCTGTTTCTCCTACACAGACCCCGGGAGGGCCAGGTGGTGGAATGGCACGGGGGAGCACAAGGGTCGCCGTCCGCACATGGGGCTGGTTGGACTGCTTCTCCACTGCTGGTGGCTGCCAACCTCGGTCCCCTGGTGCTGCTGTCAGCGTCCGTAAGTAGCCAGGGACCTCGATCAGCCATGGGCTGCTGCTGGCGTCTCCCTTCCCAGGCTAACCTGGGGGAGCGTTCGGGCACGAGGCTCCTGGAAGCCACACTGTCCTGGTGTGGTGGGGGAGGCTGGGGATGGGACAGGTGGGGATAGGTAGGGGGACATGCGACCAGGTTCACAGAGATCCCACACGCGGAGAACTGTTCTAGACCAGACACAAATCCAGTTCCCTGGTCAGGTTTCTATAAAAGACCATAAGCACCCTCGGGGGCAACCCACTGGGGACCCTGCTCACTCCGGAGAGCCTGCCTTTTCTGTTCTCACGTTCGCTTACTAAACCTACACTCCACTTCACCCTTTGGTGTCCACAAGATTCATTCGTGGACTCCATGAGACGAGAACCCCAATACAGGGTCTGGGGGCAACTGAGAAATCCCTTGAGAGCCTTGTTTTCCCTCTGCAGGGCGAGGAGGGTTCCAGGGAGACAGGGAGACAGAGATGAAGAAAAACGGGCTGACGTAAGCTTCCCAGACTCCTTCTGTGAGATTGGATATGGCTGCGGGTGTCCACAGGAATAGAAAAGACGGAAGAGCTGTGAGAAGCTCTAGGACTCCCTCTGTCCTTTGGGTAGGCTTCCCTGGGAAGGAGGGGACTCCACAGCCATCTCTTTGAGGAGGGAGCTGGACGAGGGGACGCCTCCAGGGCACTCCCTGCTCCCCCCAGAGGGGCTGGGGTGTCCCTGGTTCCCTCAAGGCCATGCATGCACCAACACTTCTGATGTGAGTAGCAGCTGGGGGTCAGTGGGGGAGGGAAGAAGGAGAAAAGAGCAGTAAAACACTGGTCTTCAGGATCCATGTTTAGAAAACATTTTTTATTGTGAACGTAATTTGCTATTTCTACCATTCTTAAGTGTAGAGTTCATTGCATTAGTACAGCTTCGTCATCATTGTGCAACACGTCCCCTACCTGCATCCGAAATATTTTATTTTCCTCACTTTCAACTCTGTCCCTATTAAATACTAACGCAGCCCCTCCCACCCTTCATCCTTCCGTCCGTCTCAGTTGGAGCATAATGTCCTCAAGGTTTATCTACTTTGTAACGTGTATCCATTTCCCTCCTTTTTTAAGGCTGAATCCTCTTTCATCGTCTGTGTAAATGACAGTAAACCTTAATTTTTGAAAGCGGTGTTAGGGTTACAGAGAAACTGAGCAGATGGTAGCGAATCCCCGTATCCTCTCCCTCCCTGTTCTTGTTAACCTCCTGCTTCGGTGTAGACATCTGCGACAGCCGGTGAGCCAGTGTTGATACGGTGCTGCCTGGGGTCCAAGGATTATGTCGGGGCTCACCCGGGTGCTGCCTGTTCTGTGGCTTCTGCCAAACAGATCACCTGGAACAGTTTCCAGGCCCTGGAACCCCCCTGCCCTGCATCTCCTCTCTCTTGCCTCCCAGACCCTGGCGGCTGCTTTCATGGTTTTTAGTTTTACTCTTTCCAGAATGTCCTATAGTTGGATTCCTATGGAACGTAGCCTCCTTAAGCTGGCTTTGGTCCCCTAACAAGACCTATCTATCTTTTTTCCAAGTGGGTTCCCACCCAGCCCGGACTCCGATGCAAGACTTGAACTCACAACCCTGACATCAAGACCTGAGCTGGTATCAAGAGTTGGGCATTTAATGGATGAATCCACCCAGAGGCCCCTATGATACACATTTAAGTTTTCCCCCGTTGGTGATCTGACAGCTCATTTTTATTGCTGAGTAATCCATTGTCCGGACGCACCACAGGGCGTGGTCACATCTGTTTTTAAAGGCAATGCTAGCTTAAATTAGGATAACAGATGGAGCGGATGGGTCCCCGACGTGGCAGCAGAGAGAACCGTTTAGAGCTCTTCAGAGTGGTCCAGGCAAGAGAAGACAATGGCTTGCCCCTAGGGAGAGAGAAGATGAGCAGTTTCCAAAAGTAAGAAGGTAAGTTAATGACTCTGGAATTTAACAGTCTACCTTTGGAAGCAAGACGACCTGAATTCTCCTCTCCGTGGAGAACCTCGTCCCTAAAGCAGAAGCGTCCCTCTTGGCACTTGAACAATGACCTCTGATGTCACCAATGGTAGAGACAGGGAGCCTTGAGGATGCCACGTGGGGAAGAAGGCTGCAGACAGCAGTGGGGTCAGGAGAATGGAGTCCCAGGCCAGCTCTGCCACCATCCGCGTGACGCTTTCAGTCCTGGTGGCAATCGGAAGCAGACCTTTAGAGTTCTGGTGTCATGCTTTCCACCTCTCAAATTCTGCTGCTGTCCCCCAGGTGACTCTCGAGAACGTTTCTGGAGAACAGGAGTCCCATGGAGTTTCGGGCTAAACAGCTGGTGTGACCAGGTCACACCACTTGGTCCTGACCAAGTCAGGAAGGAGCTGACTTTACATAGTTTGGGTGAGATGAGATCAAAAATATGTTCGAAATTTAAATGGGATTCTGTAGCACTTTTTTTCAGGGGGGTCCTTATATTGCTAAAAAAGATTCCTTTGGTCGCAAGTGATATTAACCAGCTAGAATGGCTTAAGTGAATAAAGAGGGTTTTAATCAAAAGGCTGTGTTTAGGGGATACCTAAGACAGGCACACAGCCTGCTCCAGAAAAGAACTGGAATCAGATTAAGGGGCTGGCTCGCCCCACCTCCCCTCTCTGCTCTCTCTGCACAAGGTAGAGAATGGCTGCTCAAAGAGTGGTGGTCAGTCGTTCCTCAGTTACCGTCCTCAGCAGCCCCCAGCTGGCTCTCCCTGATCCCCGACACTCAACCCTGCTGGAGTTAAGTTCACTTACCCACCTATGGCCATGGGATTGCAGGGGGCATAGGCACATAGTGAAAAGATAACTAAAATTCATGGCATGTCAGGTGACCCCAAGTCCCAACTGGGGCAACATAGGAGAACGGGACCCCTGGAGATGGATGGTGGTGTGGTGCTGAATTTTATAACTGGAAAGACAATATTCTTTAAGTTCCATGCAATAATGGGGCTCAAGTTACACTGGAGAAGAAGTCATTGTTCAATTAAAATTCAAAATTAACTGGGGTCTTGTGTTTTTTTTTACTTGTTGACCTTGGAAAAACTTTTTAATTAAAAAAAAATTTGCAGTAGAAAAACTCCATGGACTATTTTATTAGTTTCAAGGGTACATCATAGTGATTCAATTTTTCATTCAAGTAAAATTAACATACAGTGTTCTGTTAGTTTCAGGTGTACAATATATGTATATATGATACAGTGTATTACAATATAATGCATTACTCAGTGCTCATTATGGCAAGTGTACTCTTTTTTTAAAAAAAAGATTTTATTTATTTATTTGACAGAGAGACAGCAAGAGAGGGAACACAAGCCGAGGGAGTTGGACAGGGAGAAGCAGGCTTCCCATCAAGCAGGGAGCCCGATGTGGGGCTCAATCCCAGGACCCTGGGATCATGACCTGAGCCTAATGACTAACTGTAAGTGTACTCTTAATCCCCTTCACCTTGTTCTCCCATTCCTTCTCCACCAGAACCCACCAGTTCTCTATGGGAATCTTTTTTTTGGGGGGGGGGGGTCCGTTTTCTTAAATTCCACATATAAATGAAATCATATGGTATCTGTTTTCCTCTGATGGCACTTTGTATTGTATCCTCTAGATCCATCCATGTTGCAAATAACGATTTGGTTTTCATGGCTAGGAAATGTTCCATCATGTGTATACACACCCACCTACCCCACGTTTTCTTTGTTCATCTGTCGATGGACACCAGGCTGCTTCCTAATCATGGCTACTGTCAATACTGCTCCAGTAAACATAGGGGTGTAGGACTCTTCCAGTTAGCATTTTCTTTGGGTACATACCTAGATCACTGGGTAGTTCTATTTTAAATTTTTTGAGCCCCTCCATACTGTCTTCCACCAACAGTGCACGAGGGCTCCTCTTTCTCCACATCCTCGCTAATGCTTGTCTCTTGAGTTTTGATTTTGGGCATTCTGACGGTTGTGAGGTGATGGCTCATTGTGGTTTTTATTTGCATTCCCCTGGAGAGGAAGGATGTTGACCATCTTTTTTAATATGTCTACCATTTGTAGGTCATCTTTGGAAAAATGTCTACTCGGGTCCTCTGCTTATTTTTAATCGGATTATATTTTTTGGAGTTATATAATTTCTTTATACATTTTAGATATCAACCATTTAATGGATGTATTATTTGCAAATATCTTCTCCCCTTCAGTAAGTCGCCTTTGCTGATGGTCTCCCTCACTCTGAATAACTTTTTATTTCAGCATTGTCCCAGTAGTTTAATTTTGCCTTTGTTTTCTCTGCCTCAGGAGACATACCTAGAAAAATGTTTCTATAACTGATCTTAAATTACTCCCTGCACTCTCTTCTAGGTTTCTTATGGTTTCAGGTCTCACATTTAATTCTTTAATCCACTTTGAGTCATTTTTTGCATGCTGTAAGAAAGTGGTCCAGTTTTCCCAGCACCATTTGTTAAAGGAACTTTTCCCGTTGTATGTTCTTGCCTCCTTTGTCATAGGTTAATTGACCATAAAAGCACAAGTTTAAAAAAAAAAAAACAACATGAGTTTATTTCTGGGCTCTCTGTTCCCTTGATTTAGGTGTCTGTCTGTGTTCTGTACCATACTGTTTTGATTATTACAGCTTTGTGCAGTCTAAAATCTGGAGTTGTGATACCTCCAATTTTGTTCCCTGTCAACATTGCTATGGCTATTTGGGGTCTTTTGGGGTTCCGTAGAAATTTTAGAGGTACTCTAATTCTGTGAAATGTGTCATTGGTATTTTGACAGGGATTGTCCTTAATCTATGAATTGCTTTGGGCAGTATGGACTCTTTCAACAGTATTGGTTTTCCAAATCCATGGGCAAGGAATATGTTTCCATTTGTGTCACCTTGAATTTCTGTCCTCACACCACTTCATCAATCTTTACAGAGAACAGCTGTTTCACTTCCTTGTTTTTTTTTCCCCCGAGATATTTTATTATGTTTGGTGCAATTGCAAATGGGGCTTTTTTTTTTTTTTTTTTGTATTATTGCCAGAATATAGAAGCGCAACATATTTTGTGTCCTGAAAAGTTACTGATTTATTACTTCTAGTAGTTTTTTGGTGGAGTCTTTCAGGTTTTCTATACATAGAACCATGTCATCGGCAAATAGTGGAAGTTTTGCTTCTTCCTTACCAATTTGGATGCCTTTTCTTATCTGACTGCTGTGGCTAGGACTTCCACAGTACTGTGTTGAAGAAAAGTGGTGAGGGTGGCCATCCTTGTCTTGTTGCTGATCTTAGGAGGAAAGCTCTCAGTTTTTTCCCTTTGAGTCTGATATTACCTGTGGGCTTCCCCCCCGCCCCCGCACATGACTGTTATTTTGTTGAACTATGTTCTCTTTAAACTTATACTGTTGAGCGTTTTTATCATGAATGGATGGTGTCCTTTGTCAAATTCTTTTTCTATATCTATTAAAATGATTTTTTCATCATTTCTCCTGCTAACGTCATGTATCACATTGAATGTTTCCTGAATATTGAGTGACATTTGCATTTGCATCCCTGGGATAAATCCCACTTGATTGTGGTGAATGCTTTTTAAATGTATGTGGGAATTGCTAATATTTTAGTTTGCTAATATTTTGTTGAGGATTTTTACATCTTTGTTCATTAGAGTTACTGGCCTGAGGTCTTCCCCCCCCTGGTGTCTTTATCTGGTAACAATGACTTCATAGAATGAATTTAGAATATTTCCTTCCTCTTCTGTTTTTTTGGAAAAGCTTGAGTAAAATAGGTATTAACTCTTTTAATGTTTGGTAGAACTGATCTGTGAAGCCACCTGGTCCTGGACTTTTGTTTTGGGGAGTTTTTGGGTTGAATTTCATTGCTAGTCATCAGTCTGTTCAAACTTTGTATCCCTGATTCAGTTACCAGTTTATCCATTTCTTCTAGGTTGTCCAACTTGTTTGTATATAATTTTTTTACAGTATTCTCTTAAATCCTTCATACTTTTGTGGTTTTGGAATTTCTCCACTTCTCACTTAGTTTCCCTTCTCTGCCAGGCACTTTAAAAAGTTTTGTTGATCTTGTTAGAGAAGCAGATCTTAGATTCACTGATCTAATCAATTGCTTTTTAAGTCTTTTATATTTCTGCCCTAATATTTATCCCAGCTCTAGACTTTTTCTAACTCCTTTAGCTGTAAGGTTAGGTTGTTTGAAATCTTTCTCCTTGAGATCTGTATGGCTACAGATTTCCCTCTTACAACAGCTTTTGCTGCATCTCAAGGATTTTGGATGATTGTGTTTTCATTTTCGTTTGTTTCCATGTATTCTTTTTTGGATTTCCTCTTTGATTTCTTGGTTGATTTATTGTTTAGTAGAATGTTATTTAGCCTCCATGTATTTGTGGTCTTTCCAGATTTTTTCTTGTGATTCCTAGTTTCATACAGTTGTGACTGGAGAAGGCGTATGATAGGATTTCAGTCTTTTAGAGTTTGGTGGGACTGATTTTGTGGCCTAACGTGTGGTCTCTTCTAGAGGACATTTAATGTGCACTTGAATGCATTCTGTTGTTTTTGGATGGAATATTCTGAATATATGTGTTAAACCCATCTTTTCCAGTGGGTGACCATTGGTTGATTTTCTGTCTAGATGATCTGTCCATCGATATAAGTGGGGGTGTTAAATTCCCATACTATTATTACATTACTATCAGTTCTTCCTTTATGTCTGTTAATAGTTACTTTAAGTATTTGGGTGCTCCCATATTGTGCATAAATATTTACAGTTGTTGGATTTCCTTGATGGATTGTCTATCATTATGTAGTGTTCTTCTTTGTCTTTTGCTATGGTCTTGAAGTCTATTTTGTCTGATGTAAGTATTGCTACCCCAGCTTTTTCTCCTCCCTTCCATTTGCAGAAGTGTGTTTCCCTTCACTTTCAATCTGCAGGAGTCATTAGGTCTAGAGGGTCTCTTGTAGGCAGCGTATAGATGGGCCTTGCTTTTGATTGGAATGTTTGGCTCCCCTACATTCAAAGTAATCACTGACAGGTATGTAACCATTACCATTTTGTTACCTGTTTTATGGTTTTTATAGTTCTCTTCCTTCTCTTGCTCTCTTCCCTTGTGGTTTGATGGCTTTCTTTAGTGACTAGATTCCTTCTCTTCATTCATTCATTCATTCATTCATTCATTTATTTATTTATGCATATCACAAGTTTTTGACTTGTGGTTCCCATTAAGTTGATGTATAACATCCTATGAATATAGCAGTCTATATGAAGTTGATGATCACTTAAGCTGGAGCCCATTCTAAAAGCACTAAGTTTGTATTCCCTATTTTATGTGTATGATATCCTATTTTATATCCTTTTATTTTGTAAATAACTTTTTAAAGATTTTGAGAGTGAGTGAGTGAGCATGAGCAGGGGGAGAGGCATAAGGAGAGGGAGAAGCCAACCCTCCACTGAGCAGGGGCCCCAATGTGGAGCTCAATCCCAGGATCCTGAGATCATGACCTGAACCAAGGACAGATGCTTAACTCACTGAGCCACCCAGGCATCCCTTTGTGAATAATTTTTATAGATACAATTGATTTTACTGTTTTTGTGCTTTACCATTGATGTTGGTTTTATAAGTGGTTAATCTATTAGTTTCATTGTTTATATTAACCTACAACTCTTTTTTCCTTTCCTAATTTTCTTACTCCTGATTATGGCCTTTCTTCTCAAAGAATTCCCTTTAGTTTCTGGTAGGGCTGGTTTAGTGATGATGAACACCTTCAGTTTTTGAATGGGAAAGTCAATCTCATATCTGAATGAGTAGATAGCATATCCTTGATTACAGGTTTTCCCCTTTCATTACTTTGAATACATTATGCCACTGTCCTATGGCCTGCCAAGTTTCTGCTGAAAACTCCACTGATAGACTTATGCGGTTTCCATTGTATGAGTCCTCTTTCTTCTTGGTGCTTTTAAAATTCTCTTTATCACTGACTTTTTTTTTTTTTTTTTTTTTGGCCACTTTAATTACACTATGTCTTGGTGTGGACCTCGTTTGGTTGATTTTGTTGGAGGCTTTCTGTGCCTCTGGAATCACAATGTCTATTTCCTTCCCCAGGTCAAGGAAATTTTCAGTTATTACTTCTTCAAATAAATTTCCTGCTCCCTTTTCTCTCCTTCTCCTCCTAGGATCCCTGTATGCTTGATTCATAGAGCTGTCTTAAATTCCTATTTTTCCTTTTGCTGTTCAGCTTGGTTGCTTCCTATTACTGTCTTCAGCTCGCCGATCTCTTCTTATGCCTCCTCTGGTCTATTACTGATTCCCTCTAGTGTATTTTTCATTCTAATTATTGAGTTCTACATATTTTCTGGGGGCACCTGGGTGGCTCAGTGGGTTAAGCCTCTGCCTTTGGCTCAGGTCATGATCCCAGGGTCCTGGGATCGAGCCCCGCATTGGGCTCTCTGCTCAGCAGGGAGCCTGCTTACCCCCCTCTCTCTCTGCCTGCCTCTCTGCCTACTTGTGATCTCTGTCTGTCAAATAAATAAATAAAATCTTAATGTATAAATAATAAATAAAATCTTAAATGTAGGGCATGTGCCCTACAGTTGTGGCTGAGCCATGTTTGCCTTCATCCAGTTGGCTGTAATGGCCCCCTTTGCTGATAGCAGGCTTTGGTTCCTATACTGTCAAGGGGCCAGACTGGGGTCAACTTGGACTTGCAGTTGGGTAAGGCCTGATGTTTGCCCTCAGCCCATTTTCAAGGGCTGCATTTGTCCCTGAGAGGCCCTTTTTGGTGGGCAGGACCTGCCATCAGAGGACATGCCTGCCTCAGTCTGGATGTTGGGGTTGCAATGACCCCAAACTACAGAGCCCTCTTTGTGCTATATCCCATGAGGTTTTCGTTGGTGTGTGTGGTGGGGAGGGGAGCAGTCGTACCAGACATATGCCCCCAGCCCAGTGTGGGGGCTGTCATGGAACTGGTGTACATGGCTACCTTACCCTCTCCCCAGGAGCACAAGAATCACTTTGGAAGGCTGGCTACTGTCAGGGGTCACTGTCCTTCCACTATCAAGGCTATTTGCAGAATGAGACATGTCAGGTGCCACTTTGGAGGGACTCCTGCGAATGGGGGGGCATGTTGGATGGGGTGGATTTGCAGGAGAACGTGGGGGAAGGAGGCATTAGCAAGCTAGGTGGCCAGGGTTCCTGCTGGTTCCTGCAGCCATCCAGGTATCTAGGCTGGAGCTGGGGGAGAGAAGTGGTGCCTGACAGCTCCTTTGTTTTGGACACGTCTCTCAAAGCTCCCCACCCCTCCGGCACATGTTCGGAGATCAGTAAATAAAGTTTTCCCTTCTCTGCCAGGCACTTTTAAAACTGCTTCTCCTATGCTGCTTCACAGTGGGATTTTGTTATGCTCTCTAAGAGCGAGGACTCTGTCTCCTATCACTCTCTGGTTCTCCCAATGCTGAGACTTCTAATCTTTAAAATACCTTAGAGTTAAGTCCCACTGGCTGTAAATAGGGGTGAATTTAAGCCCCTCTGGTGTTTGAAGCCAAATGTGATGAGGACTTATTTTCCTAGTACAGGTTTCAAAGTCTGGTACCTCCCGGTGTGTAGTCTGCTTCTCCGTGCTCACGATGTCTCTCCCATTTCTGGTTAGTCTCCCCAGGAGTATGGTTTCTGATGGCATCTTCACCCCTCCTACACTTTTTAATGTGGCCTCCTCTCTTTGGTTAACTGTGCCTGTTCTGCCAGGGTGAGGTCACTTTCTAGGTTAGTTGCACTGAGGTGAGGCTGTTATCTAGGTATGTCCATGGGACAACATGAGTTTAGGGTCCTCCTACTCTACCATTTTCCCTGGCTCCCCTCATGATGATATTTTTATACATTACAAAATGATTCTGGCAATAAGTTTAGTTACCATCTGTCACCAGAAAAAGTTGGATCCTTGTTTTTTCTTTATGGCTGAATATGTCAGTGTGTGTGTGTACGTATGTACGCACGTACGTACATCTACAGATACCACATCAGCTTCTATGGATGGGCATCCAGGTTGCTTCCATATCTTTGCTATTGTTAAGAATACTGCCATGAACATAGGATTGCATAGATCTCTTCAAACTGATGTTCTCATTTTCTTTAGATGAATATCCAGAAGTGGAATTGCTGGATTGTATGAGAACTCTCTTTTTACATTTTTGAGAGACTTCTATAACTGTTTTCCATAGTAGATGCAATAGTTTACATTCCCACCAATGGTGCACAAGAGTTTCCTTTTCTTCACATCCTCACCAACATGTTTGTCTTTTTGATGCTAACCATCTGACCAGTGTGCAGTGATAGCTCATTGTGGTTTTGATTTGTAGTATTTGATTGTGGTATTTCCCGATGAGTGATGTTGGATGTGGAGCATCTTTTCATGTGTCTCTTGGCCATCTGGACAGAGAAATCTGTCTTTTGCCCATTTTTATTGTTGATTTTGTAGGTGCTGAGTTGTAGCCATTCTTTATTTATTTTGGATACTAATCCTTTATCAGATACACCATTTGCAAATATCTTCTCCCATCCAGTACTTTGCCTTTTACTTCTGTTGATTGTTTCCTTCACTGTGCAGAAACTTTTTATTTTGATGTAGTCCTAATAGTTTTTGCTTTCATTTTCCTTGCCTCAGGAGGCATCTAGGAAAATGTTTCTATAGCTAATGTTGAAGAAATTACTGCTTGTGCTTTCTTCTAGGATTCTCATGGTTTCAGGTCTCACATTTAGGTCTTGAACCCATTTTTTAAAATTCTTGTATATGATGTTGGAAAGTGGTTTTGTTCTTTTGCATGTAGCTGTCCAGTGTTTGCAGCACTTTGTTGAAGAGACTCTCATCCCCCATTGGATATTCTTTCCTCCATTGTTCAAGATTAATTGAGCATATAATTCTGGGTTTATTTCTGGGTTTTCTGTTCCATTGATCTATGTGTCTGTTTTTGTGCCAGTACCATACTGTTCTAGTCACTACAGCTTTGGAACATAACTTGAAGTCTGGAATTCTGATACCTCCAGTTTTGCTTTTCTTTTTCAAGACTGTGTTGTTACTCAAGGTCTTTTGTGGTTCCATACATACTTAGAAGTGTTTGTTCTGCTTCTGTGAAAAACACTTGGTATTTTTTAAAATTTTATTTTTTCTGTGTTCCAAGATTCAATGTTTGTGCACCACACCACAATGGCCACAGTTGCCAAACTGTGGAAAGAGCTGAGATGCCCTTCAACAGACGAATGGATAAAGAAGATATGGCCCATATATACAATGGAGTATTATGCCTCCATCAAAAAGGATGAATACCTAACTTTTGTATCAACACTGTTGGTATTTTGATAGAGATTGCATTAAATCTGTAGATTGTTTTGGATAGTATAGACATTAACAATATTTCTTCTTCCAACCCATGAGCATGGAACATTTTCCTTTTTTTTTTTTTTTTTTTGTCATACTCAGTTTCTTCCATCAATGTTTGATAGTTTTCAGAGTATAGGTTTTACACCTTTTTAATTTATTCCTAGGTATTTTTATTTGTTGCAATTATAAATACAGTTCTTTTCTTATTCTTCTGTACTTAGTGCATGGAAGTGCAACAGATTTCAGTACCTTGATCTTGTATCCTGTGACTTTACTGAATTTACCAATTAGTTCTAGTACTTTTTTTGGTGGAATCTTTAGGGTTTTCCATATATAATACTATGTCATCTGCAAATAGTGGGAGTTTAACTTCTTTCTTACCAATTTGGATGCCTTTTCTTTTTGCTATCTGATTGCTGTGGCTAGGACTTCTACTACTATGTTGAATAAAAATGGTGAGAGTAGACATCCCTGTCTTGTTCCTGGCCTTAGGGGAATCCTCTGTTGAGTATGATGTTAACTGAGGGTTATTCCTATATGGACTTTATTACACTGAAATATGTTCCCTCTAGACCTACTTTGTGGAGGGCTTTTTTAAACTTATATCATGAATGGATGTTGTACTTTGTCAGATGCTTTTTCTGAATCTATTGAAATGATCATGTGATTTTTATCCTCTTGTTGATGTGATGTATCATGTTGATTTTGTGAATTTTGAACCACCCTTGTATCCCAGGAATAAATCCCATGTGATCATGGTGAAATTTTTTTTAAAATTTATTCTTGGATTCAGTTTGCTAGCATTTGGTGGAGGATTTTTGCATCCCTGTTTATCCAAGATTGTGCCTTGTAGTTCTTTTAGTGTGGTTGTGTGGTTGTTCTTTGTGTGGTGTTCTAGTTTTGGCATCAAATTCTTTCTATTAAATAGTTTGAGAATAATAGGTCTTAATTCTTTAGATGTTTGGTAGAATTCACCTCTGAAGTTATTTGCTCCCGGACTTCTGTTGGTTGGGGATTTTAGTGATCCGATTTCATGGCTGGTAATTGGGTTGTTCAAATTGTCTGTTTCTTCCTGCTTCAATTTTGGTAGGTTATATGTTTCTAGGAAATTATCCATTTAATCTCAGTGGTCCAATTTGTTGGCATATAATTTTTCACAATATTTTTCAATTATTTCTGTTTCTGCATATTGGCTCTTAATTCTCCTCTTTGATTTCTGATTTCATTTCAGTCCTCTTTTTTATGAGTCTGGTTAGAAGTGTATCAATATTGTTGATCTTTTCAAAGAATCAACTCCTGGTTTCATTGATCTGTTCTATTGTTTTTCAGTTTATCATTTATTTCTTTCCTCTTGCTGGGTTTGGAGTTTGGTGGTTCTTTTCCTATCTCCTTTAAGTGTAAGTAGGTTGTTTGAGATTTTTCTTCTTGAGATAAGCCTGAATTGCTATAAATGTCCCTCTTAGCACAGCTTTTGATGCATCCCAAAGATTTTAGACTGTTGTTTCCATTTTCAGTGTTTTCTGTGTAATTTTGTTGTGATTGTTGTTTTTGGCAGAGATATATTTTATTACAGATGGAATTATAGGCAGCTGAGTGACAATGAGCTCTGCCGATAGTTGCAAGGAGAAAAGTCAAATGTTTTAACAACATTGCTTTGGGCAAGAGATTAAAGCTACCATCTTTTATTTACAGCAGCTAGTAACTATATTAAAATGAACATGGTCTTTAGATAAGTCTAGTCCTGAGCTCTCCCTTTACCATTTGTTAACTGTGTGAACATGGGATGGCTTTTGACATTTCTGAGCTTCTGTTTCTATCCTGGAGAGTGGGAATAGCTAGTTCACAAGAGTGTTATAAAAATTAAATAGCTATACACGAAAAGGTCCCTCTTCTCATGAACTACTTTCCATATCCTCAGACCCGTGACTTTATCAAGTTAACCATTACCTTTTCAAACCCTAGAGTCATAGTTTGGGTGACACAGTGATCAGCACAACATAAGTAGTGATGGTTTTCGGCAGGTGCCCTGAGCCCCTTCCTTCACCTCTCCCCTATATAGCAGCAGGAGGCATGAGAACAGAAGGTCAGAGATACTAAATTGCTCATATGTCCCAGAGACATTGCTCTGAGCTATAAAAAGTATATATACACAACACCTAAGAAGGCCATATTAATAACAGAGTTCAGCTTGGTTAAACATTCAGCTGTCATGTGACAGGGACTTTAGGTGCAGTGAATCAAAAAAATAATGTCAGCACCTCAGACTATATATACTAATGGCAGATATTTCAACGTGAATCATGAGTCCTTTATTAATAAAGAGAGCATTCCATGCTGGCAGATGAGATTGGCATGCTACTCCATTAGCCTTGCCATTCCTTGCTGTTCTATTATCTTTTTGGAAGGCCATTGGCAATATGCATCACGATCTTTAAATGTTCCAGGTTTTAGCTCTAAATTCTCTTTATCCATATAGCCTTAATATATGTTAAAAAGCATCTACATATAAAAAGACTAAATGAAAAATATATATGAAAGAATGATCTCATCTGTGGGTGATGGGAATTGAATTTTTATGCATTTTGAAGATGTTCTATTAAATATATACATAGCGCTTAAGATTTCTAGATTATACAGACATTGAGATCCAAGTCACACTCATTACTGAGGGTGTGATTTTGGGCAAGTTTCTTACATGTTTCCTCACATGTAAAATAGTCCCAAGTGATGGGATTGCTATATTTGGTAATACATGCACAGAGCTTGACTATTTTTATTCTATTTGGAAAAAAAGGTAATTTGAAAAAACAAACATCATCGACTTGTGGACTGCAAGGTGCCTTAACTACATCCCACAAAGAGGTTTTTAAAATACAACATCCTGCCACCATTCTGATGGATATCTTTTACTTCACTTACATGTCTACTTTTAGTAGCAATCCCAAAAGAAGAGGCTATTTTTAGCAACATGTTTAACTGAAAACTCATTTTTTTTTCATTTATGTTTAGGGTAAAGGAAAATGAAACAATATGATGGTGATTAGGCTTTGAAAGTGTGTGGAGCCCCTGATGTTCAATGTGCGGACCACTGTGCTCATGTTTGCTGTTTCATGGGGACTTTGGCCCAAAGGCTCCTTTCTCCCCTGGAAGTTACAGTTTTTCAATTCCTGAATCCGGTCAAGAGATGGCAGCCCCACGATCCATAAAATTGGAAGGGGGTGGCTCCAGATTAGGGCCACTTCTTGGTGGCATTGAGATGGTCGAGCTTGTCTTCCCACAAATCCGGGGTGGCAGGGGAGAAGAACTTGGATACGTTGGCCCCATCAATGGCCTTGAAGGCATCACCACACCACGTGATTGGTGGTGAGGCCATATTCTTGTTCTGCCATGAGGGAGGGTGTACCCAGCCAGTAGCGGTCCTCTGCCTCTGTCCCCAGGCTACAGATTGTGTTCTGCTGCACACTGAAAGACACAGTTCGTGACACAGGTGCTTCCCAATCCAGTATCTGCCTGGAGTGTGGCTGTGTCAGTGGTGGGCCGTCAGGAACACTGTACCAGCCATGTCCCTTAGGATGCCCCAGGCCTTCTGTACTGGCGGACATGACCCCAGAAGCACATGTAATTTTTTATTCTTTGATTTCTTGGTTGACCTGTTCATAGTTTTCAGTAGCATGTTACTTAACCTCCATGTGTTGGTGATCTTTCCGTGTTTTTTCTCGTAGTTGATTTCTAGTTTCATAGCACTGTGTTCAGAGAACACAGTGGTATGACTTCAAGCTCTTTGAATTTCTTGAGACCTGTTTTATGGCCACATATGTGCTGTGTTCTGGAGAGAGTTCCCTGTGCACTTGAAAAGAATCCGTAATTCTGTTCTTTAAGGATGTAATGCTCTGAATATATCTGTCACATCCACCTGGTCCAGTTTGTCATTTGAAGCTGCTGGTTTCCTGCTGTTTTCCTGCTCAGATGATTTGTCTGTTGATGTAGGTGGGGTGTGACAGTCCCCTACCATTATTGTATTAACTGTCAGTTATTTATGTTGATTATATTATTTATATTATGTTTATATTATGTTGTCAATTATTTATTAAACATAAATAATTGACACTTAGGGGCTGTAGTTGGGGGCTCCTACATCGGGTGCATAAATATTTACAATTGTTACATCCTCTTGTTGGATTGTCACCTTTATTATTATATCTTGTCCTTCTTTGTCTCTTGTTAGAGGTTTGCTCTAAAGTCCATCTTGTCCAATATATTGCTACCAGTGGCTTTCTTTTCACATCTATTATTTCTCCATCCACTCATGTTCCCTCTGTAGGTGCCCCTGCGTGTGAAAGGAGCCTCTTGTAAGCAGCATATACCTGGGTCATATTTATCCTTTACATCACCCTATATCTTTTGATTAGAATATTTAGTCCCTTTACATTCAGAGTAACTATTGATATGTATTTGTTGCCATTTTGTTACTTTCTTTGCGGTGTTATTGTAGTTTTTCCCTGACCCTTACCTTGCTCTCTTTCATGGTTTGTTGGCTTTCTGTAGTGATATACTTTGATTCCTTTATTTTTTAAATTTTTTTTTATTTTTTGCATATCGGGGTTTTGAGTCATTGTTATCATCCAGCTCATATCGAACATCTTCTTCTGCATACAACCGTCTATGTGAAGTTGATGGTCACTTCATTTTAAACCCATTCTGTAAACCTCCCCCACCACACATTTTAGGTATAATTTGTCCTATTTTACATTCTTTCATTTTATGAATCCCATGACTGATTTTTATGGATATACTAATTTTTACTGCTTTTATGCTTCCTACTTTTCACGCTCCCAATTATGGGCTTTCTTTTCTACTGAAAGAGTCATGTTTAATATTTTCTGTAGTGCTGGGTTAGCGGTCATGAACACCTTTAGTGTTTGAAAAACTCTCTCCTCCTATTCTGAATGATAGCCTTGCGGGATAGAGGATTCTTGGCTACAGATTTTTCCCTTCAGCACTTTGAGCACATCACGCCACTCTCTTCTGGCTAAGTTTCCGCTGAAATATCCGATCTACTTATGGGGTTTCCCTTGTACATAACCGTCCTCTTTCCTCTTACTGGTTTGAAATTTTCTTAACCACTTTTTGCCACCTTAATTACTATGGGTCTTGGTGTGAACTTCCTTGAGATGATTTTCTTTGGGGGAGGGTCTCTGTGCCTCCTAGATCTAAACACATACATGCTTCCTTCCTCAGATTAGGGAAATTTTCAGCTATTTCTTCAAATTTTCTTCCCCTTTTCTCTCATGTCTTCTTTGGGGATCCCTATAATGTGAGTATACTTGATGGAGTCACTGAGTTCCTTATTCTCATTTTGTGTAATTCCTTTTTGTCTCACTTGCTTAATTTCCATTACTCTGTCCTCCAGGTCATTAATTCATTCCCGTGCTTCCTCTACCTTGCTATTTATTCCATCAGGTGTATTTAAAAAACATTTTTTTTTCCAGTGTTCCAGAACTCATTGTGTATGCACCACACCCAGTGCTCCATGCAATATGTGCCCTTCTTAATACCCACCACCCGGCTCAACCAATCTCCACCCCCTCCCCTCCCAAGACCCTCGATTAGTTACTCAGAGTCCGCAGTCTCTCACGGTTCATCTCCCCCAGTGAGTATCTTTATGATCTTTAAATTCTCCATCCAGCATATTCTATCCATTTTGCTTAGGTCTCTTGTATGGTTTGGTCTTGTTGTTTCATTTGAGAGATTCCTCTGTCTCCTCCTTTTGTCTAAGTCCCTGTTTTGTATTAGGAAGGTCAGCTATGTCTCCTGCTCTTAAAAATAGTGGCTTTGTGGAGAAGAGGTCATGTAGTCCCGTAATGCCCTGCAGGGCAGTATCCCCTGTTCCCTAGGACCTGGTGCTTCAGGGACTGTCTTCTGTGTGTGTTGAATGTGTCCTGTCATTGAATCCTGGCCTCTTTTCCCTTCAATTGTCTACAGAGTTCCTCCTCGCCTGTTGGAGACAGTTTTTGACCCCGAACTGTGTGGGACATGTTTTCAGAAGGTATATGCTGGTCTGCTTGTGCAAGGTGATCTGCTGCCTAGAACCGAGTTCCCACAAAACACATGGGTCAGGACACAAGGTGTTGGTCCACTTCATGCCAGTCCCTTGGGCGAGGAGGCCTACTGCACTGGGACTGAGAGAAGGGTGACTGGGAAGGGCGACTCCCCCAAGTGCACATTGAAGGGCAGGTGTTGGAATAAGCAAGTGTCAGCACATGCTAATTCCCAGGGTGGCTGTGTTTAGCAGGGGATGGAGGAGGGGAAATGGTGCCTGCCAGCTCCTCTGTTCCTGGAGGTATTTCCCCATAATCCCTGCCTCTCCAGGCCATAATCTGAGGTGAGTAAATTACTCTACATTCTGGATGTCCCTGACATTCATGTTGAGCTTAGCGTACTGTTTGTAGTGTCTCTTTAGTGGGGGGACTCTGCTTCCTAATATCCTCTGGGGTCTACCAGAGTAGAGCTGGCTCTACCAGGGAGGGGGGGTGCTGATTTTTAAAATTGATTTTTTTTTAATTCCAGGTTTTAAGTCTACTGGTTATAAGAACTCAGGAAGGTCAGCCCCCCTCTCTTTCAAAGCCAAGTGTAATGGGGATTTGTCATCCTTTCAAAGACTCCCTGGTATGGGGTCTGTCTCTTCCTGTATCCTCTGATGTGGCCTCTTCTCTACTTTTACTTGTGGAATTCTGCCAGTGTTTGGGTCATATTCTGGATTATTTAAGCTGAGGTGTTGCCTGGTTGTATCTGTGGGAAGAGGCAAGCTCAAGGTCCTCCTACTCACCAGCTCCCCAACTTCCCTCAAGTTGTGTAAGTTCTTTGTTTTGGGCATAACCCCTTATAAGGTGAAAGATTTGCAAAAATCTACTGAGTAGGTTGCCTTTTAGTTTTGTCGATGGTTACCTTCATTGTGCAAAAGCTTTTTAGATATAATCCCATTTACTTATTTTAGCTTTTGTTGCCCTTACCTGAGGAAACTGGGCCAAAAAAGTGTTGCCAGGACTGAGGTCAAAGAGCTTACTCCTTTAAGTATTTAATCCGTTTTGAACTGACTTCTGCTAATGGTGGTTAAAAAGTGGTCCCATAAGTGACTCTTAATCTCACAAAACAAACTGAGGGTTGATGGGGGGAGGGACGTTGGGGTTATGGACATTGGGGAGGGTATGTGCTATGGTGAGTGCTGTGAAGTGTGTAAACCTGGCGATTCACAGACCTGTACCCCTGGGGATAAAAATATATGTTTATAAAAAATAAAAAAAAAAAAAAGTGGTCCAGGTTTTCCAAAACCACTTACTGACCAGAAGGCCTTTTCCTTATTGTATATTTTTGCCTCCTTTTGTCATTGAATGACTGACCACACATGCATTGGTTTATTACTGAGCACTCCTTTGTTCTGTGTATTTTTGTGCAAGTACCATACTATTTTGATTACAACTTCTAGCATAGATATATTGTTTTGGCTATTTGGGGTCTTTTGTGGTTTTATAAAAATTTTAGGATTCTTAGTTGTCTGAAAAATGCCAGTGGGATTTTGATGGAGGTGACATAGAAGCTGCAGGTTGCTTTGGGTAGTAGACATTTTGATATTCTCCCAATCCATGAACACAGGATGCTTTATTGCTTATTTGTGTCATCTTTATTTCTGGGTCTTGGGATTTCAGACTATAGGTCTTTCACCTTGATTAAAATTTAATCCTATTTTATTCTTTTGGAGGTAATTGTAAATGGGATTGTTAATTTCTGATACTTCATTAGTACAACCAATTTTTGTGTTAATTTGACATCTTTTATGACTTTGATGCCTTTATTGTAGTTTTTGGGGTCTTTAGGGTTTCCTATATAAAGCAGGTCATCTGTGAATAGTGAGTTTTAGTTCTTCCTTTCCAACTTGGATGCCTTTTATTTCTTGGCTCTTGACTAGGGCTAGGACTTCAAATACTGCCTTCTAATCTTTCTCATAAACTGTGGAGTATGATATTAGCTGTGGGTTTGTCATTTATGGCTTTTATGTTGAGGTATATTCCCTCTGTACTGACTATAGAAACATTTTATAAATGGATATTGGTTTTTGTTAAATGCATCCACTGAGCTGATCAGAGTATTTTTATCCTTTTGTTTGAGGCATATCATACTGATTTGTGGATATTGAACCATCCTTGCAACCCTGAAATAAGTCACACTTGATCATGGTGTATAATCGTTTAAATATATTGACTATGGTATGCTAACATTTTGTTGAGGATTATTTCAAAGATATTGACTCTGGTGTGTGTATGGTTCTGGTATCAAGCTAATGCTGGCCTCATAAAATGAGTTTGGAAGCATTCCTTCTCAATTTTTTTGAAAAGTCAAGGATGATCGATATTAAGTTTGGTAGGCTTCACTGTGAAGCTCTTTGGTTCTGGACTTTTTAAAAACTATTTACAGTGTGTTTCTAGGAATTTATCCATTTCTTTTAGGTTTTCCCATTTGTGGGTATATAATTGTTCATAGTGTGATCTCATGATCCTTTCTTGGTGTTTCTGGGGTATTAGCTATATGTGCTGTTTCATTTCTAATTGCATTTTTGGGCCCTTGGAGCCTGAATAGAGGTTTATCTTTACAAAGAATCAGCTTTTAGTTCTATTAATCTTCATTATTTCCTTTTTCTAGTCTTTAGGTATGAAGGTATATTTGGGGTTTTAAATATTCTCAAGGTAGACCTATACCACTGAACCTCATGGTGTCCCACTGATTTTGGAAAGTTGTTTCCATTTTCATTAATTTCCTCTTATTTCTTCAAATTTAGGCTGGTTGAGGCCTCACTGAGAATGTTGAGGCAAATGAAGGAGTCATGGGGGTGTCCAGGGGAGAGAGGAACATTCATGAATAATGTAGACACCCTGGAGCAGATTCCTATGTAGTGTATTTGAGGAAGAAAAAGGAGACCAGTTACTGAAGACAGTTTGATATAAAGTCAGAGGGATACCTGTGGGCCAACAAGGGTTAGGGATCTCTAAGGACCTGCTGGACTCTGGTAAACTGGGGGCCAGGAGAGGGTGTGAGCAGAGCAGGAATATATCTGACTTGTGGGACACCAGCAGGCTGCTGGTTGAGATTAAACCAGAGAGCTCCTGAAGGATCCACAGGCCAGAGGGTGGGGGGCAGGAACTGGGAGGCAGTAGATGCAAGGCTGAGATGTTGTCAGAGCCTAGATATGCTTGCTGCTAAAGTCCAGGGACCAGCTATGTAATTTGCAAGGCCCCAGGTTCCAAAATAATTTCAAGCTAGCAACAGCAGAGCACGAAACAGTTATTAAGCCAGAGTCCCTCTGTGACGGCACTGTCCCTGTGGTTCTGGGACAGTGAGACAATGCGAGGGTGGAATGGAGGAGGGGCGGGACCCCAGACACCCTTCTCCACTCCAGATAATTTAAATTTATTCACTGTAATGTTAACTCAGTTTTATTATCCTCCAACACCTTGCAAAGTGGAGATGAGCTAGAAGCAGTAAGTGGGAAATCTGTACCCAAGTGGAATATGGAGATGTACCACTGTCCAAGAAACGTGATTTAAAAAAAAAAAAATTGCAATGTTGCCGTTTCCAAAATCAGAGATTGGAAGACCTCGCTAACTCCCGGTGTGCTTTATTGAAATGTCCACATGTAGGCTAGCTCCTAATAAATACAAGCTCCCACTTGTGCACAGATGTCACAGAACTGGGCTTGTGACACGAGGGCTATGGGTGGGGGGGGAGGCCTGCTTGGGGAGTGGGCTTCGGGCTGCCAGTCTCAGACGGCAAGGTGGGGTTTAAAATAAGAGAAGGGTTGGGGCGCCTGGGTGGCTTAGTGGGTTAAACCCTCTGCCTTTGGCTCAGGTCATGATCCCAGCGTCCTGGGATCAAGCCCTGAGCTGGGCTCTCTGCTCAGCGGGAGCCTGCTTCCTCCTCTCTCTCTGCTTGCTGCTCTGCCTACTTGTGATCTCTGTCTGTCAAATAAATACATAAAATCTTTAAAAAATTAGTAAAAAAAAATAACAGAAGGGAGTTGAGGGAAATTGGAAGGGGAGATGAACCATGAGAGACTATGGACTCTGTAAAACAATCTGAGGGTTTTGAAGGGACGGGGGTGTGGGAGGTTGGGGGAACCAGGTGGTGGGTCTTAGGGAGGGCACATATTGCATGGAGCACTGGGTGTAGTGCATAAACAATGAATTCTGGAACACTGAAAAGAAATTAAATTTTAAAAAAGATTAAAAAAATAAGTCTTTAATGAGAATGAAAACGTGTAGGTTCAAATGATGCCTGAGCTTTGCAAGGGATACTTTTCCTAAATAAAATGTGATTTACAGTAGGCTTTTCTGGAAGTATACACAAATTACTGCTAAAGGAGAATATTTTATAGGAAGCTGGTAATTTTTAATTTAAAGTTTTTAATGCTAACATTTTAGTAGATTCTCTGGGGTTCATCATCGGCAACTAAAAACCTTGCTTCTTCTTATCTAAGATTTCTCTTCCTTTTGCAGTCAAGTGTAATGGGAGAAATACAACAGCCACAAAGGTCCTGAAGAATAAAATGGAGAGTCTTAACTGCATGGTGAGAAGCCCTGTGCAGAGACTGATTAAACATCATGGATTCGCCCCCAGCCTTAATCTGCATGAATACAGCTGGAGACGGGGCAGGCCCTTCGCTTGCAGCCTCTGAATAAAACACCTGCCCCGTAGAGGGCTTGGACAGAGTGTCCCTGCCCAGTGCTTGCTCCTAGTTTCTGGAGAGGAACCGTGACCTTCCGAGTCCCTCCATGAGGCTATTTTCCATCCTAAGAGGTAAAGTAAAATCAGTCCCTTTGGAAGGACCCCCTCCAGAGCAGGACACAAGATTCTTGTCCTCAGGATTACAGCTGCCATGAAAAATAGCCTTTTTTTTTCTTTTTTTTTTTTTTACATAAAAAGAGCTCAATAGTGGTGGTGGGGTTTTGCAAGAAGCCACGAGGAGCCGTCTTCAATCAGCTCTAGTATTTGTGAACTAGGAGTCATGACCTCTTTGTTGTCAAAGTCTTTTCTGTCCCTGAACATAAAATCATCCTCACCTCGTCCCGTGTCTCCCCAAGGTCCCCTCACCAGTCTGTCAGGATGCCGTGTTGATGGAATGGACTGGAGACCAGGTGCGTAATTCAGCCTCTATTCCATTTATAGGTCCTTTATGACCGGCCGCACACTCAGAAGTTGTAAAAGGAAGACTGCTTCCTTGTCCTTACCTGAGAGAAGTCTTGCCTTTTCCTCCTGCACCGTTTCCAGACCTTCCGTCTCACACAGTCTACCAGCGGCATTCGTGGCGGGAACGGGTTAACCCTTGGGGTACCTGCGAGGACTTCTGGAAGAAAAAGGAGCCACAGGAGACCGTTAAAAGGTTGGAAATTAGAGCAGCAGGGGCACCAGTGGGAGGGGGGCAGGATGTCTCACCTGCGTGCCTGGGGGCAGTCGGGCCAGGAGAAGTCTCCAGCAGGCCCATCAGCCTCCTGAGCCCGATGTGGGGACCTCTTCAGCAGGTCAGCAAATGAAAGCATATGCAGGAGCATCCCAAAGCAGTCTGGGACCTCGGGGATTCTTCTGGGTTTAGAATCTCTGGTTTTGAAAACTGTAACGCTGCAAAGGGCTGGGGGGTCTCACAAATTATATAGCCCCACCTCTGAGGCCCGAACCTGTGCGAGGTAGAGAAGACACCTGAAATTAGTATCCCTAATACTAGTAGTATGTTACAAGCATTGGGTCATTAAAAAATAAAGGTGGGGGGTAAGATTCTGGAATTCATTGGTGTGGCAGGGCACAGATTGGCCAGGATGTCCAGGTACAGCTTGTGGAAGAGTTCCAAGACCTGGACTCACTACACATTCCTATATATTTGGGGGTTTAGTAAATGAAGGGGAAGACACTGTAAGCATCTGCTCATCAATAACAACACACACACCCTGGTCCCCTCCTACAGCGTGTAGATACAAATCTGTCCTTTAAGCAATCTCAGAAAAACCTTAAATGGTGTTGCTTGCAAGTATATGTGCATTCTAGACAGCTTTTGTTGTCCCTCCCCCTCAAACAGATATGAAAACCTCATCTCTGAGGACTCACATCATCCAATGGGCTACTTAATTTTAACCCCACAACGCAAACCATCGGGGACTCCCTTAAAGGGAACACCCCCTCCCCAAACATACTTGGTTCTTACCTTTCTCTAGATGCTTACTGACTACAATGTGGCTGTCACTTTAGGGCCCGGCCGTTTTCATCTCCTGGGGAAGTTAAGGTCTTCCCGGCTGCAGCAATTCTGAGTGAAGCTCCTGATGGCAGAATCTTTCCATCCTACACCCCTGCACGAGGATCCAGTCCCTGTAAGTCATTAGAATTATAAGGTTTTTTTTTTTTTTTTTTTTTTTACACCTCCAAGCAAGGAGACATGGGGACAAATGCCCATGAGAGCAGGAAGCAGGTACAGAAGAGACTACTGACCTTCATCCTTAAGAATAATGAGGATAAAAATCCAGCTTTGGGGGTGGGAAATAAGACCATCTAGAAAAACAAAAGGAAACTCCCTGGTCTGAGGCAAGGATTGAAAGTTTCCCTAAGCTTCAGGCCAAACACTTCCCCCCGAACCCCTCCCCATGGGGGTGGGGGGAACAAAGGAGAGAGAACCGCTATCAGGGAGGGAGGGTTGTCTGCAAAATTAGTAAAGACCACTTTAAGGTTTGCTTGCATGAGAATTTCTATTTTCAGGAGCCCCAAGAGAATGTTCGCCTTGGAAAAAGGCCTTGGAGGATTGTCTTGGTCCAGTGACATGTTGTAATCACAGGCTGATGACTGAGGGAGGCTTGCTTACTCCTGACATCCCCCTCCTTTGGAAAAGGGGGTTTATGAGCCTTGCACACTGCTCCTTGGGGGCAGGGACCTTAGTCGTTGTCTTATCTCTCGAGTTCAGTGTGACCAGAACCTGGTTTCAGGGCACCTGCATGGCTCAGTCTGTTGGGTGTCCACATCTGCCCTCAGGTCACACCCCCAGTGGCAGGGGAAGCTCCATATCCAGCTCTGTGCTTAGGAGGAAACCAGCTTGAGAGTCTATCCCTACCCCTACTGCCCCTCCCATGTGCTCTAAAATAATAAATCTTTAGAAAAACCCCAAACCTGGTCTTGAGCAGATGTCTGGTGACCGGAGAAGCAGGTGGGGCTCTCCAGTGGCTCCCCAGCCCCAACCCTTGGGGCTTAGGAATGGACTTGTAGATTTCCTGTTCATAGATCTGGTATTGATGTAGGTTTCTTCCTCTTGGATCCAGGTGCCCAAGTACCAACCGTACTTCTTCCAAGACAATCTTGAGGGGACACCTGCAAGGTAAGGGACAACCAGGCAGCTCCCCTGGGCTTACTGGCTCACCCTCACACAGCTGAGCACACAATGACTTCAAGGGGAAGTAGATCTTGATTGACAACAAAATCGCCTCCCTTGTAAATACACTATGCACGGGCCTAACAGCTTTTGAGTGACACACAGCTTTCCACTCTCTAGGTACTCTGAGCTCTTGCCTTAACAGGCAGTTACTGAAAAGGCTCCCGGAGGCTGGGAAGGGCTCCTTCTGGCAACTATACGAAAGACCAGTCTTTCCTGGGGCTCCCACTGTTCTTGCAGGGATTTCAGCAGTCCATAAATGGACGTGGGATCGAGGCAGGCATTCTGAGAGTAAAATAGGGTAGGAGGGAGAGACTGGGAAAACCCGAGGATTAAAGCACTACATGCAAGGCGCACAAGTTAGCTCCCTGAGGAAGTGCTCCTTGGACGCCCAGCCCAGGTAGGAGGTCAGAGCATCAGGCACATACTAAATATCACGCTTCATTCCTAAGGACTTTTTGGCACAGAGACGTGCGGCCCCAGACTGCTAGCAGCAGTGCGTGTGAAGTTTGTAACCTCCACACCTCAAAACCAGCACTGCTCCATAGTAGAGACCTGCAGTCCTCCTTCCAAAGCTTTTGGGTCAGACCATTCAAAATCCAAGAATGGCTTGCAATTTAGAAAGGGGTGTAGGCTCTGCATTCCTTCATGGCTACTGCGAGGTCTAGGGCAGCACCTCTGAACTCCACCTTGAACCTTTCTATAGGAAAACGAGGGCACACTCACTCCAAGTAGGATAAAGCCCATCATAGCCCACTAGTAGTTCAGATCTCATTCTGACAACAAAGCATAAAGTGCTGGGTGAGGCACTGCAGTTACAAGCACGAGCTGTAATTTCATGACCCGCCTCCCAGTGGGCAAACAGAAGGTGGCAGAGTTCCTGCCATCCTCACGGTGCTGTGGGGACCAGGCTAAGGGAGGTCTTTTCTGGGTAAGAGCCGCCTCTCCTCAACGCGTGGCATGTTATAGGGTTCAGTAATGTGATGGCTCGGGTTCCCATCACAGAGTTACTTTGCTATGTGAGAGAGGATAATTGCAGGACCTAGAAGAAATGGATGTGTTCCTGGACACCTAAAAAACACCAAGACTGAAATGGGAAGACATTGATAACCTGAATCGATCAATATCTAGTAATGAGATTGAACTAGTGATTAAAAACCTCCCAAGACCCAAGAGTCCAAGACCTGAGAGATTCTCTGGAGAATTCTACCAAACATTCAAAGAAGAAGAAATACCTATCCTCCTGAAGCTGTTTCAAAAAATAGAAACCGAAGGAAAACTCCCAGACTCTTTCTATGAAACGAGCATTACCTTGATCCCCAAACCAGCCAAAGACCCCATCAAAAAGGAGAATTTCAGACCAATATCCCTGATGAACATGGATGCCAAGATTCTCAACAAGATCCTAGCTAATAGGATCTAACAGTACATTAAAATGATTATCCACTATGACCAGGTGGGATTCATCCCTGGGTTAGAAGGATGGTTCAACATTCACAAATCAACATGATAGAACAAATCAATAAGAGAAAAGAACCACATGGTCCTCTCAATTGATGCAGAAAAAGCATTTGACAAGATACAGCATCCGTTCCTGATTAAAACGCTTCCAAGTATAGGGATAGAGGGAACATTCCTCTACTTCATAAAATTTATGAAAAACCCACAGCGAATATCATCCTCAAGGGAAAAAGCTGACAGCCTTCCCTTCGAGATCAGGAACACGACAAGGATGCCCACTCTCACCACTCTTGTTCAACATAGTATTAGAAGTCCTAGCAACAACAATCAGAAATAGAAGGTATCAAATTGGCAAAGAAGAAGCCAAACTCTCTTCGCAGATGACGTGATACTTTATATAGAAAACCCAAAAGACCCACATCCAAACTACTCATAGAACTAATATAGGAATTCAGTAATGTGGCAGGATACAAAAAATCAATGTACAGAAATCAGTTGCTTTCTTATACACTAACAATGAAAATACAGAAAGGGAAATTAGAGAATTGATTCTATTCACTATAACACCAAGAACCACAAGATACCTGGGAATAAACCTAACCAAAGAGGTAAAGGATCTGTACTCGAGGAACTACAGAACACTCATGAAAGAAATTGAAGAAGACACAAAAAGATGGAAGACCATTCCATGCTCATGGATCAGAAAAATAAACATTGTTAAAATGTCTATGCCACCCAGAGCAATCTACACTCTCAACGCCATTCCGAATAAAATACCAACAGCATTTTTCAAAGTGATCAAACAATCCTGAAAATTTGTATGGAAACTGAAAAAAACCTGAATCCCCAAGGAAATGTTGAAAAAGACAAACAGAGCTGGGGGCAACACATTGCCCAATTTCAAGCTGTACTACAAAGTTGTGATCACCAAGACAGCATGGTCCTGGCACAAAAACAGGCACATAGATCAATGGAACAGAGTAGAGACCCCAGATATGGGCCTGCAACTCTATGGTCAACTAATTTTGACAAAGCAGGAAAAAGTATCCCGTGGAAAAAGGTGTCTTCAATAAAAGGTGCTCGGAAAACTGGACAGCTATCTACAGAAGAATGAGACTCGCCCATTCTCTCACACCACACACAAAGATAAACTCTAAATGGATGAAAGACCTGGATGTGAAACAGGAATCCATCAAAATCCTAGAGGAGAACATAGGCAGTAACCTCTTTGACATGGGCCACAACAACTTCTTTTAAGACATGTCTCCAAAAGCAAGGGAAAAAAAAGTGAAAATTCTGGGACTTCATCAAGATCAAAACTTCTTCATAGCAAAGGGAAGAGTCAAAGAGGCAACCCACAGAATGGGAGAGGATATTTCCAAATGACACTACAAAGGGATGATATTCAAGATCTATAAAGAACTTCTCAAACTCAACACCCAAAAAGCAAATAATCACATCAAAAAATGGGCAGAAAACATGAACAGACACTTTTTCAAAGATGACATACAAATGGCCAACAGACATGCAAAAATGTTCATCATTAGCCATCAGGGAAATTCAAATCAAAACCACATTAACATACCAGCTTACACCAGTTGGAATGGCAAAAATTAACAAGACAGTATATAACATCTGTTGGAGAGGATGTAGAGAAAGGGGAACCCTCTAACACTATTGGTGGGAGTGCAAGCTGGTGCAGCCACTTTGGAGAACAGTGCAGAGACTCCTCAAAAAATTAAAAATAGAGCTACCTTATGACACTGCAATTGCCCTACTGGGCATTTACCCCAAAGATCCAGATGTAGTGAAAAGAAGGAACATCTGTACCCCAATGTTCATAGCAGCAATAGCCACAGTTGCCAAACTGTGGAAGGAGCTGAGAGGCCCTTCAACAGACGGATGCATAAGGATAGATGTGGTCCATATATACAATGGAGTATTATGCCTCCATCAGAAAGGATGAATACCCAACTTTTTCATCGAAGTATATGGGACTGGAGGAGATTATGCTGAGTGAAATTAGTCAGGCAGAGAAAGACCATTATCATATGGTTTCACTTCTTTGTGGAGAATAAGTAATAACACAGGGACATTAAGAGAAGGAAGGGAAAAACGAAGGTGGGGAAATCAGAGGGGGAGACAAAGCATGAGAGACTATGGACTCTGGGAAACAAACTGAGGGTTTCAGAGGGGAAAGGGTGGGGATAGATGAGCCTGGTAGTGGTTATTAAGGAGGGCCTGGATTGATGGAGCACCAGGTGTTACATGGAAACGATGAATAATGGAACGCTACATCAAAAACTAATGTACTATATGGTGACTAACATAACCTAGTAATAAAATTTAAAAAGTTAAAGACCAACAACAAGACGATCCTGAAAACAACGTCACATCTAAAATGTAAACACGGACTCTCAAATTCAAGAATGGAGCTGCCTCACCCCATTTGTGCTCTATCTCAGGGGAATTCAGAACACACACCGGGCTCCCCACATCACCCCAGGCAGGAAATAAGGATCCTGGAGTGTCCCACTGGGGAGTCACTCACACCTTTGTGAGAGCAAATTCATGACTCCTGCCAGAGAGTCTGTGCTTGAACATGAAACACAGGGAGAAAACCTGTAAGTGGTGGGGTTTCCGAGCCTGGGGGCCTGGACTGTGCCCCTGCTCCCTGCCCCAAGTCCATATAAACTTAAGCCCCAAGGCAGAGGTATGAGGAGGTGGGGACTTGGGGAAATAAATAGATCAGGAGAGGGAAGAAGTAGTGCCCCCAGGGTGCAGGAGAACCACTTTCCCTACAAAGTCACAGCGAGAAGGTGGCCGCCTAAGAACCAGGTAGAAAACCCTCTCACGAACTGAGTTCTCTGACACCATGCTCCGGACCTGCAGCCCCAGAACCGTGAGACAGAAAGGAGTGGAGGGCTTTGGGATACAACCATGGAGCAAACTAGGAGAAGGGCTGAGATTTGTATTTATGAACTAAAACCCTGGGAAACAGGAAAGTAGGATTTTCAGATACTCTAGCTAGAATATCAGGTAGTCCTACATAACCTTTCAGAAACTGTCCAATCACACGGGGCAGGTGAGCACAGGGACTTTCCACACCTCCAGCCCGTGCTTCCATGACACTCAGGGCCTGAAAGCACGGTGCCCTAGGGCAGGACAATGGCCCCATCACCGGGGGCACAGCACACCCAACACAGGATTCACAGGGATGTCAGTGTGTTCACAACATTGTACAACCATCATCCTCCCCAACCAGCTCCAGAATATTCTCTTCACCCTAACAAGAACCCTGTAGCAGCAAGCACTGACTCCATAGGCCCTGAAAACCTTTTCTGCTCCTCCCAGGCCCTGAAAACCTTTTCTCTTTCTATGGATCGGCCTCTTCTGGACATTTCAGGTAAACAGAATCCTGCAATCTGTGCCCTGTCACATCTTGCATTTTCCCCAAACACCGTGAGCCAATAGTTCAGTTTGCGGCTGAATCCTCTTCCCTGGAATGATTGGACCACGTGCTGTTTATCTAACCCTCTTCTGCTCCCCATGGCTGCTGGGACAAGTGCTGCTCTGAACACTCACATGCAAGTACCCACACTTGCCTCCAGTTCTCGGTGACGTAGACCCCAGAGTGGACTGGCAGCCTCGTGTGTCCTCTCATGTTTACCTTATTGAAGAACCCACACAGAATTCTCTAACTCTTGGAAACAGATCTCTTTCCTAAGACCAGGACTCAGAAAACAATCTGATGGAGGGCGAGCTGTGAGCTTCCCACCCAGTCCCACTGTGGGGGGAAATCCTCAAACTACACATCTGAGTAGAGCTCTTACTGTCCTACATAGACAGTTCAAGGGCTGATGACCTGGAACAGAGCAAGCTTCTGGCAGTCTTTCACAGTACAGCTGAAAGGATTGATGGGGAAAGAGGCAAAGCCTGGAGAGGGAGCTAGACAATGAGCCCCTTGGAGTAAGAATTCATTCCCCACCTTTGATCACGGTTTCCCCAGCACACGGCATGGTCCTGGCATCTGCATTGTGCATGGTCTATAACACCCACTGGTGTTTGGGCTTGGGCAGAATGCTGCAGAACCTGTGTGTAGGGGGGTCATAACTCAACAACAAACTAGAGAAATAGGTCCAGACTGTGTATAAACCAAGAAGGAACTGGCCAGGAAAGGGAGGGGGACCTGATGGTACAGGCAAAAGTGGCAGCAATATGCAAAATTACAGAGGTGAGAAGGATGTCCCCACATTCAGGGGACAGTAGATGGTGGCAATATGTCCTAGAGAGTGTAGAGAACACAGTTTATAATAGGGGACAAGAGGCAGATGTGATAAAGGCGCAACCTTGGATGCAGGTATGAACACCCACCATCTACAGATCTAGGAATTGGGGTTCAGAGAAGATCCCTCCCCAACCTTTTTGGCAGAAGTGAAATTCAAGGCAGGAGAAGAACTGTTGCCCCATTGTGATCACTGTCCCTGCACTGCATTTCCTGAGACTGGGCAGAGTGTGGCATCTAGGAGAATGTGAGATGCAAGCTAAATGGGACTGTGCCCCCATGAGGATGGCTCTTGCATTTCTCAGTCTGCATAGCTTCAGGGTGGCCTTTCCCTGCCCAAGAGAGATCCAGAGCCCTGGTAGACGTCATGGGTAGCAGTCCGGGTTTGCAGCTAAAACGGTGCCTAAGCAAACAGCTGACTTCCCTGAAGAACAAGAACAACTTCCTGTCATAAGCAGCCACACTTCACACCCTGCCTGCAATCCTACCCCAAGATGTCACAGGGGCCTGCCACACCCTCTACCATCGGGTGAGCTCCTTACTTGCCCAAAGTGTCCGAACATAGATCTCTTTCTCCAGTTGAGCCCTGACTGATAGGCTGAGAACAAATTCAAGTGTCCCTGGGGACCTCACAGAACATCCTTCATGGATGCATGGAATGCTAGAGGGACCCTACTGGTCCCCCACCTACTCTGGGAGGCAGCCTCATTTGGCATCAGCACCCTCTGCCCAGGGAGCCAGCCCCACATACTAGAGTCCCTGCAACAATCCCAGCTGGACCTCCCAGCCAGCTGCACTGGAGGACTGCCTCACCCCCAGCTTCCCTGCACCTATTGCAGCCATGCCACAGGATAGAGCCCCATGCCCGTGAGTCTGCAGCAATCATGGCCCATCCACAACAGGGGGTGCATGAAGGCCATTCAGGGGACATCCCTGGAACCCCAGGCTTGGGAGATGGGGGCTGTGGAGGGCTGTACTCCTGGGCCTCCCAGGACACCTTCTGCATAAACCCACTTTTTCAAGACCTGGAGATGTAACTGATCTACATACTAAATAGAAACAGGCAAAATGAGGAGAAAAAGAATATGTTTAGAAGTCAACACGTCCGATAAAGAACTAAATGAAACGGAGCTCCATCTCCCAATAAAATTCAAACTAATGGTCACAAAGATGCTCACTGGACTCAATAAACTCTGTGAGAACTTCAACAAAATATAAAGAATCAACAGGTTAGATGATACAGAAGAACAGATCAGTGATCTGGAAGAGCAGCTCACGGAAATCACCATGTAGAATGGCAAAACATTTTCAAACGTAATAGTTGAATGGATGTGGGACAACCTCGAGTATACTAACACTCACAGGGGTCCCAGAAGGAGAAGAGAGAAAGGGAAATAAAACCCCTTTGAAGAAATGTGGCTGAAAACCTTTACCTGTGAGGGAAAGTCCTCCACATGCCCTGGCAAAGAGTTGCAAATAGATGAACACAAGGACATCCACATGGAGACACTACAAAGTGTCAACAAAGGAAATCTTAAAAGCAGGGAGAGAAAACGCACCACCCATGAGACTATCAGTGGAATTTTTTAGATAGACATTTTGCAGTCCAGAAAGAGGGGCAGGATATATTCAAAGTGCTGAAAGGAAAACCTATACTCAAGAATATTCTTCCCAGAAAGGTCATCACTCAAAATTGGAGATAAGGAGACCAGCAAAAGCTAAAGAGTTTTCATCACCAGGAAGTTGAGAAGCCTGTGGAGTAGGAGGACCTTAAGTTCACCCCCTCCCAGGGAAACAAGTAAATACCACATCAGCCTAAATGAGCCAGAAAATGATCTGAAGGCTGACAGAACAAACTCTACAGCTCAACTCTACAGCTCAACGTAGGGAAGAGGCTCTATCAAAGGAGGTAGGAAGGACAAAGTGGACCACAGCCCTCCACAGTGCAGAGGGAGCTGATGGGCACAGAGAAGGGAAACAAACAGACATTCACATAGAGGACCCAACAAATACGAGGATGGATCTCTGTGTACTTGCCTCTCAACATGAAAGAGACTGAATTTCATGAGTTTTTATGACCAGTCAGGCTTAAAGCATGAAAATCAAACAGTTGATGGGCTTAGCTCTGATGTTGGGAAGCAGGGTCCTACCTTAAAGAGACAGCATGACCCACAGTCCAAGGAGATGCAGCTGAGCCCCAGTTTGGGAAACACCAGTGGCCCACGGGAGAGAGCGTGATTTGCTCATCTCAGAGTGTGACCAGAGAGGCAGGGATGGCTGGGAAGCACCATCAGGGCTAAAGGAACTGGCAGGTGCCATTTCCCTGACCACCCTCCTGCATAACCAAAGGCCACTGGCAGGAACCAGTGGGGACATCGACATTGGTTCCCAAACTTGTTTACCCCAGCCCCCATGTCCCGATGCTTCCACAGTCCGTCCTTCCCATTCACACTGGCCTTAGCCCTGGTCCTGTGGAGCCCTCCCACAGAGCATGGGGAAAAACCATGCCAATACCATGTTCCCTGAAAAGAGCATCTTGTGCTACCTCCATTATAGTGACAGGGGCAGGTCGCGTTTTGCAAGCAGGTCTCGTTTTGCAAGCAGACCACCCCAAATGCTGCCATCAAAAGGCACAGCAAGCCTCTGAAGAAAACTGAAAGAAAAAGGCCAAGACTCAATAGCAGAGCACAGGTAGCACACATAAGAGACAAGCATGTGGTGCCAGGCCCTGGGGGAAAGGGGACACTGCAGGGAAGTACAGGACTTCATAACAGCATTACCTTCAAGAACAGGAAATGTAGTGGGCTTTGCTAATACACAGAGACTTCCAATGAGGAGACAGAGAAATGGGTCCCAAAAGAAAGAGCAGGTTAAATACACAACAAGAGACCTCAGTGACACAGAATTCATAGGCTCTATGGAGAATTTAAAGTAATGATCATAAAGATACTCCCTGAACTTGAGAAAAGACTGGAGGACGTCAATGAGACCATTAACAAAGAGGAAAACACCAATCAGAGATGATGAACACAATAAACGAAATTAAAAATACATTTAATGGAACAAACAGTGGGCTAGAGCAAGCAGAGGAAAGGAAATTGAGATGAGCGAATGAGAGAAAAAAAAACATTACACAAAGTGAGAATAGATACAAGGAACGCAGTGACTCCATCAATCATAGTGACATTTGCATTATGGGGATTCCAGAAGGAGAAGAGAAAGGGTGGAGTCCCCCCTACAAATTTATGAGAAGAAATAATAGTTGAAAATTTCCCTAATCTGGGGAAGGAAACAGGTATCTAATCCGGGAGGCATGGAGATAGCCCAACAAAATCAATCAAGGAGGTACACCCCAAGACACATAATAATTAAAATGGAAAAAGCAATAAAGACCAAAACCATCAAAAGCAGCAAGAGAAAAGAAGACCGTGCCATACGGGGGAAACCCCATAAGGCCATCAGCTGATTTCTCAGTGGAAACTTGGCAGGCCAGAAGGCAGTGGCATGATGTATTCAGAGTACTTAAAGGAAAACCTGCAGCCAAGAATGCTCTATCCAGTGAGGTTGTCACTCAGAATAAAAGGAGAGATGAAGAGTTTCTCCAACCCATACCAAAGGAATTCATGACCACTAAATGAGCCCAACAGGAAATACTAAAGGGGACGCTTTGAGAATGAAAAGACAAAGGACAGTATGAAGATAGGAAACACAAAAGCACCAAAAATAAAGATTTCTGTAAAAAGTAGTCAAGGAAATCATAAAATAAAAGGATATGAAATAGGATACCAGAAACCTGTAATGTGTGCTGAGCAGAGGTGTAAAGAATGGATTTAAAATGAAGTAACCATCAACTATATAGACTGCCACATGCAGATGTTCTGTACAAACCTAATGGTAACCACGGGTCAAAAACCAGCTATCTATATGCAAAGATAAAACGAAATCAAAGATTATCACTATAAGCCAACAACCCATGAAAGAAAACAAGAATCAGAGAAAAACTACCAGATAACAAAACGGCAATAAGTATGTACTGATAATTATTTTGAATGTACATGGACTAAATGCTCCAATCAAAAGAGTGGATTAAAAAAAAAAAGATCCATCAATACGTGGCATAGAGGAGACTCATTTCAGACATAAAGACACCTGCAGATTGAAAGTGAGGGGATGAGGAAACTATTCTACAAAAGGATATCACAACACCACCAGGGTAACAATACTTATATTGGACAAAATAGATTTAAAACAAAACACTACTGGGTACTTACCCCAAAGATACAGATGTAGTGAAAAGAAGGGCCATCTGTACCCCCAATGTTTATAGCAGCAATGGCCATGGACGCCAAACTGTGGAAAGAACCAAGATGCCCTTCAACGGACGATGGATAAGGAAGATGTGGTCCATATACACTATGGAGTATTATGCCTCCATCAGAATGGATGGAGGAAAGGATGAATCAGAAAGGATGAATACCCAACTTTTGGAGCAACATGTACGGGACTGGAAGAGATTATGCTGAGTGAAAGAAGTCAAGCAGAGAGAGTCAATTATCATATGGTTTCACTTACTTGTGGAGCATAAGAAATAACATGGAGGACAAGGGGAGATGAAGAGGAGAAGGGAGTTGAGGGAAATTGGAAGGGGAGGTGAACCATGAGAGACTATGGACTCCGAAAAAAAATCTGAGGGTTTTGAAGGGGGAGGTGGGAGGTTGGGGGAACCAGGTGGTGTGTATTAGGGAGGGCACAGATGCATGGAGCACTGGGTGCGGTGCAAAAACAATGAATACTGTAATGCTGAAAAGAAATAAAAAATTTAAAAAAAAACCTATAATGAAACAAATAAGGACACTACATCATAATAAAGCTGAGAATCCAACAAGAGAATATGAATATTGTCAGTACTTTTTTAAAGATTTTATTTATTTATTTAACAGAGATCACAAGTAGGCAGAGAGGCAGGCAGAGAGGGAGAGGGGAAAGCAGACTCCCTGCAGAGCAGAGAGCCCATTGCGGGGCTCCATCCCAGGACCCCGGGATCATGACCTGAGCTGAAGGCAGAGGCTTTAACCCACTGAGCCACCCAGGTGCCTCGAATGTTGTCAATATTTATGCATCCCTTATGGGAACACCCAAATTCATAAAAACAGTTAATAGCAAACAAAACCTGCAATCAATAGTAATAAAACAATGGTAGGGGATGTGAACACCTCACTTATAGCGATGGACAGATCATCCAAACAGAAAAACAAGGAATCAGTGGCTTTGAAGGACACACGAAACCAGATGGATTTAGTAGATACACTCAGAACATTCCATCCTAACACAGCAGAATACACATTCTTTCCATAAGCACATGGAACGTTCTCCAAAGTAGATCACATGTGAGGCCACAAATTTCAATAAATTCAAGGATTAGAGTCATTCCATACATCTTTTCTGACCACAACATTATGAAACTAGAAATTGATCACAAGGAACAGACTAGAAAGAGCACAAAATACGGGGAGGTTAGAGGACATGCCACTAAATGAGGTGGACCAGGGAATCAAAGAAATAAACTACCTGTGAAAAAAGGAAAATGAGATAACCCTGGTGCAAAATCTTTGGGATGGAACAAAAATTGCAATACAGGCCTAGCTCAAGAAGGAAGAAGAATCCCTACAACACCTTTCACCTAAAGGAGCTAGAAGAAGCAAAACCCAAAAACAGCAGCAGGAAGGAAAGGAAAAATAAAGATTAAAGCAGAAATCAATGATATAGAAACTGAAAAAGAGAACAGATCAATAAAACCAGAAGCTGGTTCTTGTGCTACCTTGTGCTACCTCCATTATGGTGACAGGGGCAGGTCTCATTTTGCAAGCAGACCACCCCAAATGCTGCCATTTGGAAAACATCGTGGAAAACATCCACGAAATTGATAAAAGGACCCCAAATCACCAATGAAAGAGGTGAAATAACATCACAGAAGTACAAAGGCTTGTAGGAGAATGACATGGAAAGCTATATGCCAACAAATTGAGCAACTAAGAAGAAATGGATAAAATCCTAGAAGTCTATAAACTATCAAAACTGAAGCAGGAAGAAGTAGAAAATTCGAACAAACCAAATACCAGCCATGAAACAGATTCAAATCAACAACTTCCCAACAAACCGAAGTCCAGGACCAGATGCCTGCACAGGGGATTTCCATCAAACACTTAAAGAGTTAATACTTAATTCTTCCCACACTATTCAAAAAAAAAAAAAAAAAAGGAAAAATAAACCAGAATAGGAACATAAGCTTCGAAATTCACTCTATGAGGCATTACCCTGAGACCCAAACCAGATAAAGACACCATGAAGAATGAACTGCAGGCCAATATCTCTGATGACCATTGATGCAAAAATCCCGATAAAATACTAGCAACCTGAATCTGACAATCCATTAAAAAAATCATTCCCCGTGATGAAGTAGCTTTATTTCTGGGATGCAAGTGTGGTCTGACATTTATAAATAAATGAATATCATCTATTACTTCAGTAAGGAAAAGGATAAAAAGCATATGATCATTTAGATGGATGCAGAAAAGGTTTAGACAAAGTACAATATCCTTTCATGATTTTTTTTTTTATTTATTTGACAGAGATCACAAGTAGGCAGAGAGGCAGACAGACAGAGAGAGAGGTGGAAGCAGGCTCCCTGAAGAGCACAGAGCCCGATGTGGGGCTCGATCCCAGGACACTGGGACCATGACCTGAGCCGAAGGCAGAGGCTTTAACCCACTGAGCCACCCAGGTGCCCCTCCTTTCATGATTTTTTTTTTGACTATTAAATTTTTTTATTTTTTTCAGCATAACAGTATTCATTATTTTTGCACCACACCCAGTGCTCCATGCAATCCATGCCCCCTACAATACCCACCACCTGGTGCCCCCAACCTCCCACCCCCCACCCTTCAAAATTCTCAGATCGTTTTTCAGAGTCCATAGTCTCTCATGGTTCACCTCCCCTTCCAATTTCCCTCAACTCCCTTCTCCTCTCCATCTCCCCTTGTCCTCCATGCTATTTGTTATGCTCCACAAATAAGTGAAACCATATGATAATTGACTCTCTCTGCTTGACTTATTTCACTCAGCATAATCTCTTCCAGTCCCGTCCATGTTGCTACAAAACTTGGGGATTCATCCTTTCTTTCTTTCTTTCTTTTTTTTTTTTTTTTTACATCTTTATAAACATATATTTTTATCCCCAGGGGTACAGGTCTGCGAATCGCCAGGCTTACACACCTCACAACACTCACCACAGCACACACCCTCCCCGATTTCCACAACCCCACCCCCTCTCCCAACCCCCTCCCCCCATCAACCCTCAGTTTGTTTTGTGAGATTAAGAGTCACTTATGGTTTGTCTCCCTCCCAATCCCATCTTGTTTCATTACTCTTCTCCTACCCCCTCGACCCCCCATGTTGCATCTCCTCTCCCTCATATCAGGGAGATCATATGATAGTTGTCTTTCTCCGATTGACTTATTTCGCTAAGCATGATACCCTCTAGTTCCATCCACGTCGTCGCAAATGGCAAGATTTCATTTCTTTTGATGGCTGCATAGTATTCCATTGTGTATATATACCACATCTTCTTTATCCATTTGTCTGTAGATGGACATCTAGGTTCTTTCCATAGTTTGGCTATTGTAGACATTGCTGCCATAAACATTCGGGTGCATGTGCCCCTTCGGATCACTATGTTTGTATCTTTAGGGTAAATACCCAGCAGTGCAATTCCCGGGTCATAGGGTAGTTCTATTTTCAACATTTTGAGGAACCTCCATGCTGTTTTCCAGAGTGGTTGCACCAGCTTGCATTCCCACCAACAGTGTGGGAGGGTTCCCCTTTCTCCGCATCCTCGCCAGCATCTGTCATTTCCTGACTTGTTAATTTTAGCCATTCTGACTAGTGTGAGGTGATATCTCATGGTGGTTTTGATTTGTATTTCCCTGATGCCGAGTGATATGGAGCACTTTTTCATGTGTCTGTTGGCCATCTGGATGTCTTCTTTGCAGAAATGTCTGTTCATGTCCTCTGCCCATTTCTTGATTGGATTATTTGTTCTTTGGGTGTTGAGTTTGCTAAGTTCTTTATAGATTTTGGACACTAGCCCTTTATCTGATATGTCATTTGCAAATATCTTCTCCCATTCTGTCAGTTGTCTTTTGGTTTTGTTCACTGTTTCCTTTGCTGTGCAAAAGCTTTTGATCTTGATAAAATCCCAAAAGTTCATTTTTGCCCTTGCTTCCCTTGCCTTTGGTGATGTTCCTAGGAAGATGTTGCTGCGGCTGACGTCGAAGAGGTTGCTGCCTGTGTTCTCCTCAAGGATTTTGATGGATTCCTTTCTCACATTGAGATCCTTCATCCATTTTGAGTCTATTTTCGTGTGTGGTGTAAGGAAATGATCCAATTTCATTTTTCTGCATGTGGCTGTCCAATTTTCCCAACACCATTTATTGAAGAGGCTGTCTTTGTTCCATTGGACATTCTTTCCTGCTTTGTCGAAGATGAGTTGACCATAGAGTTGAGGGTCCATTTCTGGGCTCTCTATTCTGTTCCATTGATCTATGTGTCTGTTTTTGTGCCAGTACCATGCTGTCTTGATGATGACAGCTTTGTAATAGAGCTTGAAGCCCGGAATTGTGATGCCACCGACTTTGGCTTTCTTTTTCAATATTCCTTTGGCTATTCGAGGTCTTTTCTGGTTCCATATAAATTTTAGGATTATTTGTTCCATTTCTTTGAAAAAAATGGATGGTACTTTGATAGGAATTGCATTAAATGTGTAGATTGCTTTAGGTAGCATAGACATTTTCACAATATTTATTCTTCCAATCCAGGAGCATGGAACATTTTTCCATTTCTTTGTGTCTTCCTCAATTTCTTTCATGAGTACTTTATAGTTTTCTGTGTATAGATTCTTAGTCTCTTTGGTTAGGTTTATTCCTAGGTATCTTATAGTTTTGGGTGCAATTGTAAATGGGATGGACTCCTTAATTTCTCTTTCTTCTGTCTTGTTGTTGGTGTAGAGAAATGCAACTGATTTCTGTGCATTGATTTTATATCCTGACACTTTACTGAATTCCTGGACAAGTTCTAGCAGTTTTGGAGTGGAGTCTTTTGGGTTTTCCACATAGAGTATCATATCATCTGCGAAGAGTGATAGTTTGACTTCTTCTTTGCCGATTTGGATGCCTTGAATTTCCTTTTGTTGTCTGATTGCTGAGGCTAGGACTTCTAGTACTATGTTGAATAGCAGTGGTGATAACGGACATCCCTGCCGTGTTCCTGACCTTAGCAGAAAAGCTTTCAGTTTTTCTCCATTGAGAATGATATTTGCGGTGGGTTTTTCATAGATGGCTTTGATAATATTGAGGTATGTGCCGTCTATCCCTACACTTTGAAGAGTTTTGATCAGGAAGGGATGCTGTACTTTGTCAAATGCTTTTTCAGCATCTATGGAGAGTATCATATGGTTCTTGTTCTTTCTTTTATTAATGTGTTGTATCACATTGATTGATTTGCGGATGTTGAACCAGCCTTGCAGCCCTGGAATAAATCCCACTTGGTCGTGGTGAATAATCCTTTTAATGTAGTGTTGAATCCTATTGGCTAGTATTTTGGCGAGAATTTTTGCATCTGTGTTCATCAAGGATATTGGTCTGTAGTTCTCTTTTTTGTTGGGATCCTTGTCTGGTTTTGGGATCAAGGTGATGCTGGCCTCATAAAATGAGTTTGGAAGTTTTCCTTCTATTTCTATTTTTGGGAACAGTTTCAGGAGAATAGGAATTAGTTCTTCTTTAAATGTTTGGTAGAATTCCCCCAGGAAGCCGTCTGGCCCTGGGCTTTTGTTTGTTTGGAGATTTTTGATGACTTTTTCAATCTCCTTACTGGTTATGGGTCTGTTCAGGCTTTCTATTTCTTCCTGGTTCAGTTGTGGTAGTTTATATGTCTCTAGGAATGCATCCATTTCTTCCAGATTGTCAAATTAGTTGGCGTAGAGTTGCTCATAGTATGTTCTTATTATTGTCTGTATTTCTTTGGTGTTCGTTGTGATCTCTCCTCTTTCATTCATGATTTTATTTATTTGGGTCCTCTCTCTTTTCTTTTTGATAAGTCTGGCCAGGGGTTTATCAATCTTATTAATTCTTTCAAAGAACCAGCTCCTAGTTTCGTTGATTTGTTCTATTGTTTTTTTTGGTTTCTATTTCATTGATTTCTGCTCTGATCTTTATGATTTCTCTTCTCCTGCTGGGTTTAGGGTTTCTTTCTTGTTCTTTCTCCAGCTCCTTTAGGTGTAGGGTTAGGTTGTGTACCTGAGACCTTTCTTGTTTCTTGAGAAAGGCTTGTACCGCTATATATTTTCCTCTCAGGACTGCCTTTGTTGTGTCCCACAGATTCTGAACTGTTGTGTTTTCATTATCATTTGTTTTCATAAATTTTTTCAATTCTTCTTTGATTTCCTGGTTGACCCATTCATTCTTTAGAAGGATGCTGTTTAGTCTCCATGTATTTGGGTTCTTTCCAAATTTCCTCTTGTTATTGAGTTCTAGCTTTAGAGCATTGTGGTCTGAAAATATGCAGGGAATGATCCCAATCTTTTGATACCAGTTGAGACTTGATTTAGGACCAAGAATGTGATCTATTCTGGAGAACGTTCCATGTGCACTAGAGAAGAATGTGTATTCTGTTGCTTTGGGATGAAATGTTCTGAATATATCTGTGATGTCCATCTGGTCCAGTGTGTCATTTAAGGCCTTGATTTCCTTGTTGATCTTTTGCTTGGATGATCTGTCCATTTCAGTGAGGGGAGTGTTAAAATCCCCTACTATTATTGTATTCTTGTCGATGTGTTTCTTTGATTTTGTTATTAATTGGTTTATATAGTTGGCTGCTCCCACGTTAGGGGCATAGATATTTAAAATTGTTAGATCTTCTTGTTGGACAGGTCCTTTGAGTATGATATAGTGTCCTTCCTCATCTCTTATTATAGTCTTTGGCTTAAAATCTAATTGATCTGATATAAGGATTGCCACTCCTGCTTTCTTCTGATGTCCATTAGCATGGTAAATTCTTTTCCACCCCCTCACTTTAAACCTGGAGGTGTCTTCGGGTTTAAGATGAGTTTCTTGTAGGCAACATATAGATGGGTTTTGTTTTTTTATCCATTCTGATACCCTGTGTCTCTTGATTGGGGCATTTAGCCCATTAACATTCAGGGTAAGTATTGAGAGATATGAATTTAGTGCCATTGTATTGCCTGTAAGGTGACTGTTATTGTATATTGTCTCTGTTTCTTTCTGATCTACTACTTTGAGGGTCTCTCTTTGCTTAGAGGACCCCTTTCAATATTTCCTGTAGAGCTGGTTTGGTATTTGCAAATTCTTTCAGTTTTTGTTTGTCCTGGAAGCTTTTAATCTCTCCTTCTATTTTCAATGATAGCCTAGCTGGATATAGTATTCTTGGCTGCATGTTTTTCTCATTTAGTACTCTGAATATATCATGCCAGCTCTTTCTGGCCTGCCAGGTCTCTGTGGATAAGTCTGCTGCCAATCTAATATTTTTACCATTGTACATTACAGACTTCTTTTCCCGGGCTGCTTTCAGGATCTTTTCTTTGTCACTAAGACTTGTCAATTTTACTATTAGGTGACGGGGTGTAGACCTATTCTTATTGATTTTGAGGGGGGGTTCTCTGAACCTCCTGGATTTTGATGCTTGTTCCCTTTGCCTTATTGGGGAAATTCTCTCCAATAATTCTCTCCAATATACCTTCTGCTCCCCTCTCCGTTTCCTCTTCTTCTGGAATCCCAATTATTCTAATGTTGTTTCGTCTTATGGTGTCACTTATCTCTCGAATTCTCCCCTCGTGGTCCAGTAGCTGTTTGTCCCTCTTTTGCTCAGCTTCTTTATTCTCTGTCATTTGGTCTTCTATATCACTAATTCTTTCTTCTGCCTCATTTATCCTAGCAGTGAGAGCCTCCATTTTTGATTGCACCTCATTAATAGCTTTTTTGATTTCAACTTGGTTAGATTTTAGTTCTTTTATTTCTCCAGAAAGGGCTTTTATATCTCCCGAGAGGGTTGCTTTAATATCTTCCATGCCTTTTTCAAGCCCGGCTAGAACCTTGAGAATCATCATTCTGAACTCTATATCTGACATATTACCAATGTCTGTATTGATTATGTCCCTAGCCTTTGGTATTGCCTCTTGTTCTTTTTTTTGTTGTGAATTTTTCCGCCTTGTCTTTTTGTCCAGATAAGAGTTTATGAAGGAGCAAGTAAAATACTAAAAGGGTGGCAACAACCCCAGGAAAATATGCTTTAGCCAAATCAGAAGAGATCCTGAATTGTGAGGGGGGAGAAAGGGGATAAAAAGGGGTTCAGAATGAAAGAAAAAAAAAAACTATTAAAAAAAAGAAAGCCGGTAAAGAAAAAATATAAAAAGAGGAAAAAATATATATATATTAGATAAACTATTTAAAAAACGTTAAAAAAAAGGAAACGGTAAAAGTTAAAAAAAATTTATCAGAAGAAGAGAAAAAGAAAAAAAAATTAAATTAACTGCAAGGCTAAAAAATCATGGGGAGAAAGCCATGAGTCCCGTGCTTTGCTTTCTTCTCCTCTGGAATTCCGCCGTTCTCCTTGGTAGGTGAACTTGGTCCTGGCTGGGTTTCCCGTAGATCTTCTGGGGGAGGGGCCCGTTGTAGTGATTCTCAAGCGTCTTTGCCCCAGGCGGAGTTGCACCGCCCTTACCCGGGGCCGCGCTGAGTCATCTGCTCGGGTTTCGGGAGCTTTTGTTCCCTGAGCGCTTTCCGTAGAGTCCGGAGGACGGGAATAAAGATGGCGGCCTCCCGGTCTCCGGCCCGGAGGAGCCGAGAGCCCGGGGTCCCACTCCTCAGTGCGCCCTCAGAGAACAGCGCCAAATGACTCCCGTCACCCTGGCCTCCGGCCGTGCTCTGAGCTGACCGAGCCTGCGACCGGTTCAAGGCAACCCTGAGCTGAGAGTCACTCCTCGGCTCTGTCTCTGCAGCCGGCTTCCCCGTTCTAATACCGGTAAGCTCTGTGACACTCAGACACCCCCGATCCTTCTGCGACCCTGCGGGACCTGAGGCCGCGCTTACCCCGCCTGGGCTTCACCCCAGTTAAGCCTCTGGAGCGATGTCCCTCAGCAGAACAGACTTTTAAAAGTCCTGATTTTGCTCCGTTGCTCCGCCGCTCGCCGGGAGCCGGCCCCTCCCCCCGCGGTCTATCTTCCCGTCGCTTTGGATTCACTTCTCCGCCAGTCCTACCTTGCAGAAAGTGGTTGATTTTCTGTTTCTGGAATTGCTGTTCTTCTTCTCTTCAATCTCCCGTTGGATTTGTAGGTGTTTGCAATCTTTAGATAAGCTATTTAGCTGATCTCCCGCTACCCGAAGTAGTCTCAGCCTGCTACTTCTCCGCCATCTTGACTCCTCCTTCTCCTTTCATGATTTTAAAAACACTCAGAGTAGGAGTAAAGTGAACATACCTCAACTTAATGAAGACCTTAAATGTAAACCCCACAGCTAACATCACCCTTAACGGGGAGAGCCTTAGAAATTTTCCTCTATGGTATGGAACAAGACAGGGATATCCACTCTCACCACTGTTGTTCAACATAGTGCTAGAAGTCCTAGGCTCAGCAATCAGACAACAGAAAGAAATAAAAGCCATCCAAATTGGTAAGGAAGAAGTGTAGTTTCACTATTTGCAGGGGGCATGATACCATACATAGAAAACCCTAAGGTCCACCAAAACACTACTACGATTGAGAGATGAATTCCACAATGTCACACAATACAAAGTCATGTACAAAAATCTGCTTCATTCCCATCCACTAATAATGAAGCGGCAGAAGTGAAATTAAGAAAACAATCTCACAATTGCACCAAAAACAATGAAATATCCAAGTATAACCATAACCAAAGAGACCAAGACCCACACTCTACAATCTATCTGACATGATGAAAGAAATGGAAGATGGCACAAAGAAACGGGAAGACATTCCAACTCAAGACTGCAAGATTGTTAAAATGTTCATATAACCCAACACAATCTACAGATTTAATGAAACCCCTATCAAAATACCAACAGCATTTCTTGTAGAACTAGGCTAATTCTAAAAGTTTGTATGGAAACCCCAAGGACCCCAAATAGTCAAAGCAATTTTGAAAGGGAACAAAGCTGGAGGCATCACAGTCCTGGACTTCAAATTATATTACAAAGTTGTCGTCGCCAAAACAGTATGGTACTGGCACAAAAGCCCACAAAACTAGAAAACCCAGAAATAACCCCCAATTATATCATTAATTAGTCTTCAGCAAAGGATAAATCTATCTGACGGATAAAAGACTGTCTCTCCAAAAGATGGTGCTGAGAAAACTGGACAGAAACCTGAAGAATGAAACTAGACCACTTTCTTACACACACACAAAATTAAACTCAAAATGGATCAAAGACCTAATTGTGAGACTTGAAACCACAAAAGTCCTGAAGAGAATTCGGGCAGTAATCTCTCTGACTCAGCCATAGCAACAGATTTCTAGATAGGTCTCCTGAGGCAAGGGAAAGGAGAACAAAAGTCAGCCATTGGAACTACATCAAAATCAAAAGCTTCTGCACGTAGAAGCAACAATCAGGTAAGCTAAATAAGGTAACCGCCTGCATGGCAGAAGATACTTGCAAATCCAATAACGAGTATCACAAAATATGTAAAGAACTTAGAAAACCCAACACCCAAAGAGATCATCTTAAAAGTGAGAAGACATGAACAGACATTTCTCCAAAGACATCCAGATGGCCAACAGACACATGGAAAGATGCTCCACATCACTCATCAGGGAAATGCAAATCACAACTATAATGAGAAATCATCTCACACCCATCAGAATGGTTAAAATTAACAACACAAAAAACATCAGGTATCCATGAGGAAGTGGAGAAAAAGGAGCCCTTGGGCACTGTTGGTGGGAATGCAAATGGGGCAGCCACTGTGGAAAACAGAACAGAGGTTCCTCAAAAAGTTAAAAATAGATATAATGGAAAAATCCATATTCTATTATATATTTATATATATATACATACACACACACACACACACATCTCCATACATATATAATGGAATATTTTTCAGCTGTAAGAAAAAGTGAAATCTTGCCATTTGCAACCACAAGAATGGGTGGAGAAAGTATAATGATAAATTAAAAAAAGAAAAAAAAATGTGCAGAGAACAAACTGATGGTTACCAGATGGGGAAATGGTGGGGAGATGGATGACAGAGGTGATGGGATTGAAGAGAACACTTACTGTGATTAATAAAACGAAGGAGTTCAGCCCCACTATACCAGCCTTGCAAGAAATGCTGAAGGGACTATAAGTGGAAAAATAGGAGTTTGTAACTAGAGATCAAGAAAAAAGTAAACCTAGGGAAGGTACTGGCTCAATCCCCACACAGCTAGCAAGAGGGATAGAAGACCAATACAGTAGAGTCTTCTAGATCTTCAATCATTAGTCAACGGATACACAAAATAAGATGTAAAATATGCCAAAGACCAACAGGATGGGGTGGAATAGAAATTCCATCATTTACAACACACTAGAACTCAAGGGAGCAACTGTACATAGACGCTGTATCACTAGGATGTTACAGAGGGTCTTCATGTTAACCACAAAATCTGTCCCTGGGGTAGACACAGAAACAATTCAGGAATCCACACATAACACTGAAGTCACTGAATCAGAAGAAAGTTTTTAAAAGACAGTAACTACGTATCAGTAATTACTTTAAATGTAAGTGGACTCAATGCTCTACAAGACACAGGGTGGTTAAGTGAATAAAGAACCAGACTCATCAATCTGATTCCTACTAGAGATTTGCTTCATCTGAAGACTGAGAGTGAAGGGATGGAAGAAGACAGTCCATAGAAATGGGGCCCCCCAAATGTTGAGGGAGCCATCCTGTGTCAGACAAAATGGATGTTTGTAATGGACCCCAAAATACAGATGGAATGAAAAGGGGCACCTGCACCCAACGTTCACAGCTGCAGTGTCCACGATGGCCAAACTGTGGCAGGAGCTGAGCTGTCCGTCAGCAGACGAATGGATAAAGATGTGGTTCAGATATACAATGGAAGAGTACTCATCCATCAGAAAGATGAATACCCACCATTTGCATAGATATGGATGGAACTGGAGGATATTAGGCTGAGTGAAATAAGTCAATCAGAAGAATGGTTTCATTCATTTGTGGAATATAAGAAATAGTGCAGCAGATCATAGGGGAAGGGAGGGAAAACTGGGAAGAAATCAGAGAGGGAGACAAATGATGAGAGACTCTTGACTCTGGGAAACAGAGTTGTCAAAAGGGAGGTGGGTGGGGGGATGGGGTAACCGGGTCATGGGCATTAAGGAAGGCACGTGTTAGAAGGGTGTTACATGCAACTGATGAATCATAGAACAGTACATCAAAAAATGATGTACTACCTGTTGGTTAATTGAATTTAAATTTAAATTTAAAATAAAATAAAAATCTAACAACAACAACAAAAAAAACCAAAAACAAAAAGAAAGGCATTACATGGTAAGGAGAACTACCCAAAGGAGGATGTAAAAATTGTTAAAATTTATGCACCCAACATAGGATCACCTAAGTACTTATAAAATAATTAGTAATTGAGAGAAATGGATGGAATGCAGTAGTAGGGAATTTAACATCCCATTGACATCATTGCCTAGGTAATCCAGACAGCATCAACAAGAGAACATTGGCCTTGAATGATAGATTAGACCAGATGGACTTTATATACAGAACTTTCTATCCCTAAACCGCTTCATACCATTCTTCTAAAATGTACTGGGATATTCTCCAGGACAGATTGCATGTTAGGTCACAAAACGAGTCTCACAGTTTAGAAGACTGAAATTATATTCAGCATCTTTTCCAACCCCAATGGTATGAAACTAGAAATCATTTACAAAACATGTAAAACAACACACGCACAAGCTACACCTGCTCAAAATATACCTTGAAACAAAAAAAGAAGGAAGAAAGAAAGAAACACCAGCTCAATATCTATGGGAGGGATCAAAAGCAGTTCTAACTGGGCAGTTTATAGCCAAACAGTAAGTAACCTAAAATTCTGTTTAGAGGAACTAAAAAAAGAACCACCAAAGCCAAAGTAAGTTAGAGAAAGAAGGAAATAAAGATCAAGGTTGGGAGAAAATCCAAACTAAGGAGAGAAGAAAAAAAATCAATGAAACTAAATAGCTCCTTCTTTCTAAAGAAACTGGATTAACCTTTAGCCACACTCACCAAGAAAAAATACAGCCCAAATGATGTCAGGCACAAAAGAGCACTTACTACCCATGCCACAGCAGCACTGAGGATAATGGACTACTATGGACAGTCAGGTGCCAAGAAAAGTGACAACTTAGAAGTGGACAAATTCTTGAAAATATACAATATTCCATGACTGAAGGAGAAACAGAAAATCTTAATAGGCAGATTTCTAATAATGCAATTACATCAGTAATCAAAAAACTCCCCCCAAAATGTGGTTCATATATACAGTGGAATATTACTCAGCCACCAGAAAGGAGGACTATCTACCATTTACACCAACATGGTTGGAACTGAAGGGTATTAAGCTAACTGAAATAAGTCAGAGAAACGATTATCATATGGTTTCACTCATATGTGGAATGTCAGAAATAGCACAGTGGATCACAGGGGAAAGGAGGGAAAACGGAATGGGAAGCAATCAGAGGTGGAGACACACCATAGGAGACTCTTAAATCCAGAAAACACACTGAAGGTTGTGAAAAAGGAGGTGGGGGGTAATGGGGTGATGGGCAATAAGGAAGGCACGTGATATGATGAGCACTGGGTGTTATGCTCAACTAAGCACTGAACACTGAACATTATATCAGAAACTAATGATATGCCATACCTTGATTAATGGAATTTATTTTAAAAAGTCCCCCATATCTCGTAGCAGAGGGATTCATAGGGGAAGCCTACTAAACATTTGAAGAAGAATTAACACTTTTTTTTTCTCAAACTATTAAGAAAAAGTATAAGAAATACAAAGAGAAAGGGGCTCATTCTGCTGAGCCAGCAGTACCCTGATACCAAAACCAGACACCGCCTCAGAAATCACAGGCCAAGATCCCCGAGGAAATAGATGTAATCACCTCCAACAAAATAGGAGCAAACCGAATTCGACATTAAAGAGACCACACACCATGATCAAGTGGGATTATTCCAGGGAGGCGAGGACGGTTCAATGTCTGTAAATAGACATGATACAACACATGAACAGAGGAATAAAAGCATGTGATAGGGACAGAGAAAGCACTTGACAAAATTCAACATTCATTTGGAACAACTGTCAAAGTCAGTATAGAGGAAACATACTTCAGAACAAGGTCCATATATGGCAAACCACAGCTGACATTGTACTTGACAGCGAAGAGCTGAGAGTTCAAGCGCCAGGATGCCCACTTGGCCACCTTCATTGCGCATGGTGCTGGCTGTCACAGCCAATCCCACAAGAGGTAAGAGGCATCCAAATTGGAAAGGGCAAACTGTTCCTATTGGTAGACATGGGATACTATATAGAAAACCCTAGGAATCCACCAAGGGATCACTCTAACAAAGGAAGGAATTCAGTAAAGTTGCCAGATACAAAATATAGAAGAGACTACAGCATTTCTATGCCCGAATAATGAAATATCAAGAAAATAAATTAAGAAAATAGCCCCATCCATACTTGCATTAAAAATAATACCTAGGGGTGTACCTGGGTGGCTCGGTTGGTTAAGCCTGTGACTTCAGCTCAGGTCATGACCCCAGGGTCCTGGGACGGAGACCCACATTGGGTTCTCTGCTCAGCAGGAGCCTGCTTCTCCCTCTCTCTCATGCTCCCTCTGCTTGTACTCTGTCAAATAAATAAATAAAATCTTTTAAAAAAAATACCTAGAAATAGTGATCAGACTGGGGCGGTATTTAAGTGCGGTGAAAGGCCTATCCACTGAAGACCATAAGACCTGAATGAAAGTGAACATCACACAGATAAATGGAAACGTAACACATGCCCATAGGTTGGAAGACTATTGTTAAAATATCCCACTACTCAAAGCCATCTAGAATCAATGCAATCCCCATCCAAACATCATGGTGTCTCTTCATAGAGGTACAGCAAGGAACCAAAGGAACCCTAAAATCTTCAAACAAAAGCCCCCAAATAGCAAAGGCAATTTTACAAAGAATGAAGCTAGAGCTATCTCACCCCTGATTCCAATCAACACTATGAGCTTATCACAATCACAACAGTGTGATACGGACACAAAAATACAGAGAGATCAAAGGAACAAGAGAGTCTACACATAAGCCATGTTGATATGGTGAGTTGGTCATTGACAAAGAGGCAAGAACACACAGTGGGTCAAAATCTATTCACCAAATGTTGGGAGACCTGGACAACCTCATGCATGAAAGCGGATCATTCTCCTCCCAGACTCAGAACTCAACATGGATTAGAGCTTCCACGTAGGACTGGGAACTGTAAAACTCCTGGAAGAAAACACAGGCAGTAAGCATGTGGGTGCTGGACTTAGTGATATTTTTTTGAATCTCCTCATGCAAGAGCAACAAAAGGAAAAATAAACAGGATTCCTCCAAAGTGAAACGGTTTTGCCTCAATGAAACCATCGCAAAGCAAAAAGGCAACTTATAGAAAGGGAGAAGATATTTTCAAAGGGTACATCCCATTAGGGATTAGTACCCCAAATATATAAAGAATTCTCACAATTCACTTCTTTAAAAAGTCCAATTTAAAATAGCAAAGAAAACAAAACGAGCAGAGGTCCTGAACAGAGTTTTTCTCCAAAGACGATGTACAGATGGCTGACACAGGAAAAGAGGTTGAATGTCCCCAATCATGAGGAAAAGTAAATCAACACGACAACGAGATTACCTCACACCTGCCAACTGCTGTTACTAGAAAGAAACACAAAGTGTCACTGAAGGACGAGGAATAAAGGAAATCCTCGTGCACTGTTGGTGGAGATGCAAAATGGGGCGGCCACTGTGGGAAACAGGACAGATTCCTAACAAATCTGAAAAGAGAACTACTGTATGATCCCACCATTTCTTCTGGGTATTTATCCAAGGAAAACTCTCAATCAAAGAGACACATGCACATGTGTGTTTGCTAGAACATCATGGAAACCAACCTAGACCTGGGGCCGCCCACGTGTCCTTCAGCAGGTAGATGGGTAAGGACATCTGTCCATTCACAGCCACCCACGCTATTCCTCAGCCATGGGAAGGGATGACATCTTACCATGGTGACAACATGGATGGACCTAAAGCTGTTCTGTTCTGTGGAAGAAGACAAAGACGAACGCTACGATTTCATTTATGTGTGGAATCTAAAACCCAACAGACCAGAACAGGAACAGACAGACCCCGAGTACATTCCTGTGGCAGAGTGGTGAGGGCAGCCGGGGGGGGAGGGCAAGTGTACGTGAGGGGACTGACAGACACTAGGAAGATGGGCACAGCACCGTGTTCATATCATCCTTTCCTGCAGGGACAGATGGTAACTGGTTTATTGTCATTGCTTCCTAGTGTAGACACATGTGTACACACCCACCAAATGTGGATCCCAACACTGTAGACTTGCAGCTAATATCGTACACCATCTATGCTCCAACTTGGTAAACAAGGAGAGGAAGGGAAAGCAGGAAACGAAACCCCAGTCTTGCCGAAGAACTGGCCCGGCAGACACTCCAGTGGCCTCCCTGCTTACCAGCCTCCATCTTGAGCCCCGGAAGCCATGGAGTCTGGACACAGGACGCTGCTCCCCAAGTTGTCCCTCCACCGCCCTGGGAAATGGAGGTGCCCCATGCACTCATCCCGACCTGCAGATCCAGGGCCTCACACAACGGCTCGGTTGGTGGACCCCACCCACCGGGGTGCCCATGAGGATGGAGCAGAGGTCGCAGGCTCCTGGGGCAGCTGCAAGGGCATCTGAGAAGGTAGCCAGCCCTCCCAGCTTCCATGGTGAGGGACAGGGACTCACAACAATGCTGTTGTGAGCTGTCCAAACAGAGGAAAGGGTCTCAAATCTCTCCTGTGTCTGTACAGCCGAGAGTCACACTCCTATCGTCCTGTGTGTCAAAACGCCAGTCTGACCCCCACGGGCAGTATCCAAGGCGGGTCCCTCCTGAAGGTGTAAAATACAGGATTGCTCTAAAGCGGTCACGGGAACCCGCTTTCTCTCTGCCCCTCCTCAGTCGTGGAGTGGGTGAATAGGGCTCTTGCTGGGGCTTTCTAGGTGTTGGGGGAAGCAGCTTCCTTTCCGCCTGACCCTCCCCCACCTGCTCAGGCGGCTGTGGGCTCTGTGACCGTGCACACCCAGAGAGGAAGCCGCGGGGAGCCAGGAACACAGGGAACCTTGGTCACGACAGCCCAGAGCTTCCGACCCCACGCTCTGCTCCCCTCCACATCTAGGGACTGAAGCCATTATTTGGCTTTTCTGCCAAACTGGGTAGGCAGCAACACAAACTGTGTGTCCTGGCCAGAGAAGACCACAGGAGTGACCGCTAACCTCTGCAGCCACCAGCCAGGCAGGCCAGGACTCCACAGGGACCAGCTTCCCTGGCTACTGTCCTCCCCTCCTCCTCAGGCCCAGAGAAGCCCATCATGTACCTCACAGCCATCACCCAGGACATCCCTTTCTTGTTCATTGTCCTCCAGCTTCCCCTCACGGACCACCTGCCACCTGAGCACACCTGAGCCTCCCCACCCGTGTGTCTTTGCCAATCTCAAGGGAGGAGGACGGCCCCGGCTGGGGCAGCAAACCCCAAATAAATAGGCTGTTTGCTCTCACTCAGGTGCCATTAGACACCTGTCCTTTCTGCAGGACACCCCAGGTGGGTACGCCTTCCCCCCAATATTCTGGAGACACACACGCTGTAATCGCCCTACCCACGTTTATGTTCTCCATCACCCGATCCCTCTGCCCGGTGACACTTGCAAGGATGTGAACAATCATGAAGGGAGGGGTTTAAGGTCTGCCCTTCTCCCTCGCTTCCAGGAGGCTCCCCCAGGCACTGTGCCAACCCTGTTCTTCCCCAGGTGACAGGTCCCTGATGTGGCTTTGGACACAGACAAGAGTCCAAAGATACTCGTTCTGTGTAAGATGAACACGGGAACTAAAGCTTTCATCTTCGTGTACAAACGGAGCAGGTCCCAAAACTCCAGTGCAGGACACCCTGGAACCCAGACCCAGGAGCCCATTCCCAGGGGACAAACCAGGTGAATGACTTCTGAGAACAGAACTTTGAAGGCAGCACCGTTCTCCCCACAGACGTCTCAAACCTCTGATGCTCAAGCAATAAGCCAGCAGCATGGGCCCAAGCGTTCGCGCACATCATCGACCGTGCATGTTTGGGGGTGAACACGTGATAAATTCTGGGAACAGGCTGCAGGTCTGGCTGTGGTGTCTGCCGGCCGACCGGGCACACGGTCCGCACCCCAGGCCCAGCCAGTCCCGGCGGGGCTGCACCGTGCACCCGGGCCCTCTCTGAGCTCAGGACCAACACCCGCAGCTCCTGGGACCTGGGACCTGGAACCTGTGTGTTGGCTAAGTGGGATCGGCCAGCCTGGGTGGGAACCCATCCTCTCAGAACTCCTGTGCTGATGACCCAGGGGACCCCAGGCAGGCCGGGCCCTCATCGGTGGGTGGAGAGGTGGGAGCCTCTGCGGGAGCAGAAACCCAATCTCACAGCACTCTCCGTCTACACTGTCCCACAGGCTCTTGTGCTGACTTTGTCCCCACGGGCATGTGGTGACCTAACCCTGACCGTTGGCAGGTCCCCCCAGGCCTCTGTGGTTGCTGGTCTAAGGCAGGAAGGGGAGACAGTGACTGGGTGGCCGGCCCCAGGCAAGCTCTTGGTTGAACCCAGCAGTGTGGTGTGGAGCAGAACTATCCCCGACAAGAGTCAACCTACAGATCAGGAGGAAGAGGAAATCTTTGTGCATTTTAATGTGTCTATTTCCTAATTCAGGTGAAATTCACATCAGAGTTAGCTAGTTTAAGGAGAACATTTCAGTGACATCCATATATTCATGATCATATGCAATGACCCTCTAGTTTCAAAACACAGTCTACACTCCAAAAGCAAGTTCTTCCCTGTGAGAAAGAGGTTCATGACATCTGTTAATGATGGGAAGACATTTTCAGTAACAAAGAGGTTTCCAGCACGGGAGAGAGGTTGGACTCAGCCGAGGAGGGGCTCAACTGGGGGTCACAGCCAAGGAGCAGGGCCCAAGGGATGAAGAATCAGGACACATCAGTGCTGAGGGCGTGGGGTTGGGCCCCGTTGACTTCCCAGGACCCTAACTGCGGCAGGCCGGGTGGGACGATGCCGTGGGGGAGCAGATACCACGGGTGGAAGAATTCTGAGCTGCCCCAGTGGGATTCTTGCTAAAAGTGGACTTAGTGGGCCAATGAGCATGCCCAAGGTCATGGCCAAGACCATGGTCCAGAATGGGGTCTCTGTCATACCTATTAAGGTGTCTCTTCCCTTCCATCGCCCCCCTCCAGCCACTGGCCCCACCGGTCTGCTTCCCATCTCTGTTGGTGAGTGAGTGGGTTTTACATCCTCAGGGGCTGCATGAGAACAATCAACCTCAAGGACCAGGTATTTGCTCTCCCTAAACCAAACCATGGTGTAGCCCCCGTAGAACAGAACTAATAATGGCGTCACTTCTGTCAAGGACACGTGCAGAGGGTCAAAGCAAGTGCATAAAGGAAACAGACTTACCTTATGGGAATGCACAGCTCTTCCCACAGGTCAGAGGACACCAGCCAATCCCCAAACACCGAGTCTGCCCAGGCCATCGCTGGGCTTGCCGTTTTCCTGATTCCCACCCGCCCCTTCCCAACCCCGACCCAGGTAAGAAAGAGGACCAGAAGACAACCCATCATCCAAAAACCCAAACAACCTCCCTATTTTCCCCATAAAACTCCCACAGTCGGGAAGGAACGTACAACTCATCCTTTCTAGAAGCCCCGAGTTTCATGACTTGCAGGGTCAGAGCTGTAAGAACTCTTATTTCTGCTTCATTTTATCAAGTCGGGTTTGGTTCTGACAGACCCAAGGGGCAAACCCCTCCCATGGGTGAGTGAGGGTGACCACAGACCCTCCAAGTGTGGTCCGTGTGGCACCAGCATCCTCTGGAAAATTGTTCAAAACCCCAGATCCTTGGTCCCAGCCCTGGACTTCCTGAGTCAGATGCATGAGGGCTGTGTCTGCCAAGAGCCCTGGGCGATTCTGAAACCAGCAGTAGTTTTGCACGGGTTCAGAGCTCTTAAGCATTGTGACAATTCTGTACATGGTCTTCCTGTAGCACACGTTTGCCGCCTCCCCTCCACGTGCAGACGCCCCCCTCACACTCACACCCTCAGTTTGTTTTGTGAGATTAAGAGTCACTTATGGTTTGTCTCCCTCCCAATCCCATCTTGTTTCATTTACTCTTCTCCTACCCCCTTAACCCCCCATGTTGTATCTCCTCTCCCTCTTATCAGGGAGATCATATGATAGTTGTCTTTCTCCGATTGACTTATTTTGCTAAGCATGATACCCTCTAGTTCCATCCACGTCATCGCAAATGGCAAGATTTCCTTTCTTTTGATGGCTGCATAGTATTCCATTGTGTATATATACCACATCTTCTTTATCCATTCGTCTGTAGATGGACATCTAGGTCTTTCCATAGTTTGGCTATTGTAGACATTGCTGCTCTAAATATTCGGGTGCACGTGCCCCTTCGGATCACTACGTTTGTATCTTTAGGGTAAATACCCAGCAGTGCAATTCCCAGGTCATAGGGTAGTTCTATTTTCAACATTTTGAGGAACCTCCATGCTGTTTTCCAGAGTGGTTGCACTAGCTTGCATTCCCACCAACAGTGTAGGAGGGTTCCCCTTTCTCCACATCCTCGCCAGCATCTGTCATTTCCTGACTTGTTAATTTTAGCCATTCTGACTAGTGTGAGGTGATATCTCATGGTGGTTTTGATTTGTATTTCCCTGATGCCGAGTGATATGGAGCACTTTTTCATGTGTCTGTTGGCCATCTGGATGTCTTCTTTGCAGAAATGTCTGTTCATGTCCTCTGCCCATTTCTTGATTGGATTATTTGTTCTTTGGGTGTTGAGTTTGCTAAGTTCTTTATAGATTTTGGACACTAGCCCTTTATCTGATATGTCATTTGCAAATATCTTCTCCCATTCTGTCAGTTGTCTTTTGGTTTTGTTCACTGTTTCCTTTGCTGTGCAGAAGCTTTTGATCTTGATAAAATCCCAAAAGTTCATTTTTGCCCTTGCTTCCCTTGCCTTTGGTGATGTTCCTAGGAAGATGTTGCTGCGGCTGAGGTCGAAGAGGTTGCTGCCTGTGTTCTCCTCAAGGATTTTGATGGATTCCTTTCTCACATTGAGATCCTTCATCCATTTTGAGTCTATTTTCGTGTGTGGTGTAAGGAAATGATCCAATTTCATTTTTCTGCATGTGGCTGTCCAATTTTCCCAACACCATTTATTGAAGAGGCTGTCTTTTTTCCATTGGACATTCTTTCCTGCTTTGTCGAAGATGAGTTGACCATAGAGTTGAGGGTCCATTTCTGGGCTCTCTATTCTGTTCCATTGATCTATGTGTCTGTTTTTGTGCCAGTACCATGCTGTCTTGATGATGACAGCTTTGTAATAGAGCTTGAAGTCCGGAATTGTGATGCCACCGACTTTGGCTTTCTTTTTCAATATTCCTTTGGCTATTCGAGGTCTTTTCTGGTTCCATATAAATTTTAGGATTATTTGTTCCATTTTGATGAAAAAAATGGATGGTACTTTGATAGGAATTGCATTAAATGTGTAGATTGCTTTAGGTAGCATAGACATTTTCACAATATTTATTCTTCCAATCCAGGAGCATGGAACATTTTTCCATTTCTTTGTGTCTTCCTCAATTTCTTTCATGAGTACTTTATAGTTTTCTGTGTATAGATTCTTAGTCTCTTTGGTTAGGTTTATTCCTAGGTATCTTATAGTTTTGGGTGCAATTGTAAATGGGATGGACTCCTTAATTTCTCTTTCTTCTGTCTTGTTGTTGGTGTAGAGAAATGCAACTGATTTCTGTGCATTGATTTTATATCCTGACACTTTACTGAATTCCTGGACAAGTTCTAGCAGTTTTGGAGTGGAGTCTTTTGGGTTTTCCACATAGAGTATCATATCATCTGCGAAGAGTGATAGTTTGACTTCTTCTTTGCCGATTTGGATGCCTTGAATTTCCTTTTGTTGTCTGATTGCTGAGGCTAGGACTTCTAGTACTATGTTGAATAGCAGTGGTGATAACGGACATCCCTGTCGTGTTCCTGACCTTAGCAGAAAAGCTTTCAGTTTTTCTCCATTGAGAATGATATTTGCAGTGGGTTTTTCATGGATGGCTTTGATAATATAGAGATATGTGCCGTCTATCCCTACACTTTGAAGAGTTTTGATCAGGAAGGGATGCTGTACTTTGTCAAATGCTTTTTCAGCATCTATGGAGAGGATCATATGATTCTTGTTCTTTCTTTTATTAATGTGTTGTATCACATTGATTGATTTGCGGATGTTGAACCAGCCTTGCAGCCCTGGAATAAATCCCACTTGGTCGTGGTGAATAATCCTTTTAATGTAGTGTTGAATCCTATTGGCTAGTATTTTGGCGAGAATTTTTGCATCTGTGTTCATCAATGATATTGGTCTGTAGTTCTGTTTTTGATGGGATCCTTGTCTGGTTTTGGGATCAAGGTGATGCTGGCCTCATAAAATGAGTTTGGAAGTTTTCCTTCTATTTCTATTTTTTGGAACAGTTTCAGGAGAATAGGAATTAGTTCTTCTTTAAATGTTTGGTAGATTTCCCCCGGGAAGCCGTCTGGCCCTGGGCTTTTGTTTGTTTGGAGATTTTTGATGACTGTTTCAATCTCCTTACTGGTTATGGGTCTGTTCAGGCTTTCTATTTCTTCCTGGTTCAGTTGTGGTAGTTTATATGTCTCTAGGAATGCATCCATTTCTTCCAGATTGTCAAATTTGTTGGCGTAGAGTTGCTCATAGTATGTTCTTATAATTGTCTGTATTTCTTTGGTGTGCATTGTGATCTCTCCTCTTTCATTCATGATTTTATTTATTTGGGTCCTTTCTCTTTTCTTTTTGATAAGTCTGGCCAGAGGTTTATCAATCTTATTAATTCTTTCAAAGAACCAGCTCCTAGTTTCGTTGATTTGTTCTATTGTTTTTTTGGTTTCTATTTCATTGATTTCTGCTCTGATCTTTATGATTTCTCTTCTCCTGCTGGGTTTAGGCTTTCTTTCTTGTTCTTTCTCCAGCTCCTTTAGGTGTCGGGTTAGGTTGTGTACCTGAGACCTTTCTTGTTTCTTGAGAAAGGCTTGTACCGCTATATATTTTCCTCTCAGGACTGCCTTTGTTGTGTCCCACAGATTCTGAACCGTTGTGTTTTCATTATCATTTGTTTCCATAAATTTTTTCAATTCTTCTTAAATTTCCTGGTTGACCCATTCATTCTTTAGAAGGATGCTGTTTAGTCTCCATGTATTTGGGTTCTTTCCAAATTTCCTCTTGTGATTGAGTTCTAGCTTTAGAGCATTGTGGTCTGAAAATATGCAGGGAATGATCCCAATCTTTTGATACTGGGTGAGACTTGATTTAGGACCAAGAATGTGATCTATTCTGGAGAATGTTCCATGTGCACTAGAGAAGAATGTGTATTCTGTTGCTTTGGGATGAAATGTTCTGAATATGTCTGTGATGTCCATCTGGTCCAGTGTGTCATTTAAGGCGTTTATTTCCTTGTTGATCTTTTGCTTGGATGATCTGTCCATTTCAGTGAGGGGAGTGTTAAGATCCCCTACTATTATTGTATTATTGTCGATGTGTTTCTTTGATTTTGTTATTAATTGGTTTATATAGTTGGCTGCTCCCACGTTAGGGGCATAGATATTTAAAATTGTTAGATCTTCTTGTTGGACAGGTCCTTTGAGTATGATATAGTGTCCTTCCTCATCTCTTATTATAGTCTTTGGCTTAAAATCTAATTGATCTGATATAAGGATTGCCACTCCTGCTTTCTTCTGATGTCCATTAGCATGGTAAATTCTTTTCCACCCCCTCACTTTAAACCTGGAGGTGTCTTCGGGTTTAAGATGAGTTTCTTGTAGGCAACATATAGATGGGTTTTGTTTTTTTATCCATTCTGATACCCTGTGTCTCTTGATTGGGGCATTTAGCCCATTAACATTCAGGGTAAGTATTGAGAGATATGAATTTAGTGCCATTGTATTGCCTGTAAGGTGACTGTTATTGTATATTGTCTCTGTTTCTTTCTGATCTACTACTTTGAGGGTCTCTCTTTGCTTAGAGGACCCCTTTCAATATTTCCTGTAGAGCTGGTTTGGTGTTTGCAAATTCTTTCAGTTTTTGTTTGTCCTGGAAGCTTTTAATCTCTCCTTCTATTTTCAATGAGAGCCTAGCTGGATATAGTATTCTTGGCTCCATGTTTTTCTCATTTAGTACTCTGAATATATCATGCCAGCTCTTTCTGGCCTGCCAGGTCTCTGTGGATAAGTCTGCTGCCAATCTAATATTTTTACCATTGTACGTTACAGACTTCTTTTCCCGGGCTGCTTTCAGGATCTTTTCTTTGTCACTAAGACTTGTCAATTTTACTATTAGGTGACGGGGTGTGGACCTATTCTTATGGATTTTGAGGGGGGTTCTCTGAACCTCCTGGATTTTGATGCTTGTTCCCTTTGCCATATTGGGGAAATTCTCTCCAATAATTCTCTCCAACATACCTTCTGCTCCCCTCTCTGTTTCCTCTTCTTCTGGAATCCCAATTATTATTCTAATGTTGTTTCGTCTTATGGTGTCACTGATCTCTCGAATTCTCCCCTCGTGGTCCAGTAGCTGTTTGTCCCTCTTTTGCTCAGCTTCTTTATTCTCTGTCATTTGGTCTTCTATATCGCTAATTCTTTCTTCTGCCTCATTTATCCTAGCAGTGAGAGCCTCCATTTTTGATTGCACCTCATTAATAGCTTTTTTGATTTCAACTTGGTTAGATTTTAGTTCTTTTATTTCTCCAGAAAGGGCTTTTATATCTCCCGAGAGGGTTGCTTTAATATCTTCCATGTCTTTTTCAAGCCCGGCTAGAACCTTGAGAATCGTCATTCTGAACTCTATATCTGACATATTACCAATGTCTGTATTGATTAGGTCCCTAGCCTTTGGTACTGCTTCTTGTTTTTTTGTTGTGAATTTTTCCGCCTTGTCATTTTGTCCAGATAAGAGTATATGAAGGAGCAAGTAAAATACTAAAAGGGTGGCAACAACCCCAGGAAGATATGCTTTAGCCAAATCAGAAGAGATCCCAAATCGTGAGGGGGGACAAAGGGGATAAAAAGGCGTTCAGAAGAAGGAAAAAAAAAAGAAACTATTAAAAAAAGTAAGCTGATAAAAAATATAAAAAGGAAAAAATATATATATATTAGATAAACTATTTAAAAAATGTTAAAAAAAGAAAACGGTAAAAGTTAAAAAAATTTAGAAGAAGAGAAAAAAAATTGAAAAAGAAGAAAAAATCAAATTAACTGCAAGGCTAAAGAATTATGGGGAGAAAGCCATGAGTTCCGTGCTTTGCTTTCTTCTCCTCTGGAATTCTGCCGCTCTCCTTGATATTGAAACTGCACTCCTTGGTAGGTGAACTTGGTCCTGGCTGGGTTTCTCGTTGATCTTCTGGGGGAGGGGCCTGTTGTAGTGATTCTCAAGCGTCTTTGCCCCAGGCGGAGTTACACCGCCCTTACCGGGGCCGGGCTGAGTCATCCGCTCGGGTTTGCTGGGTTTGCTTTCGGGAGCTTTTGTTCCCTGAACGCTTTCCGTAGAGTTCTGGAAGACCGGAATGAAGATGGCGGCCTTCCGTTCTCCGGCCCGGAGGAGCTGAGAGCCCGGGGCCCCACTCCTCAGTGCGCCCTCAGAGAACAGCGCCCAATGACTCCCATCACCCTGCCTCCGGCCACGCTCCGAGCTGACTGAGCCTGCGACCGGTTCAAGGTAACCCCAAGTTTAGAGCTCACTCCTCCGCTCTGTCTCTGTAGCCAGCTTCCCTGTTCTAATACCTGTGAGCTCTGCGACACTCAGACACCCCCGATCCTTCTGTGACCCTGTGGGACCTGAGGCCGCGCTGACCCCACCTGGGCTTCACCCCGGTTAAGCCTCTGGAGTGATGTCCCTCAGCGGAACAGACTTTTAAAAGTCCCGATTTTGTGCTCTGTTGCTCCGCCGCTCGCCGGGAGCCGGCCCCTCCCCCCGCAGTCTGTCTTCCAGTCGCTTTGGATTCACTTCTCCGCCAGTCCTACCTTTCAGATAGTGGTTGATTTTCTGTTTCTAGAATTGCTGTTCTTCTTCTCTTCAATCTCCCGTTGGATTTGTAGGTGTTTGTAATCTTTAGATAAGCTATTTAGCTGATCTCCTGCTACCTGAAGTAGTCTCAGCCTGCTACTTCTCTGCCATCTTTACTCCTCCCTCTCAAGTCCTAATTTGAATGATGTCTTCAGTCTCAAGGCAGCAGTCCTAATTCAGCCACAAAAAAGGAAAATCAGTATTCTCTTTGCTTTCCCTTCGACGGGAAGGGAAAGACATGGAAGAGAGACATGGAAGACATCGCCGATGTCTGTGATCACACGTCTTCTGATCACGCTGCTTAGCTGAAAAGCCTCCTTGCTGTGGGAAGGACACCATGTTCATACAGAGTCAAACCTACCACAGCCACTGGATTGCCTGTCAACCTCCCCCCCCCTTCAGAATAAGGACTGCTCAGTTGCAAACCCCCACCTGGAAAAGGATTGATCCCCCTTCTGCCTCATTCAGAGGGCTATACCAGAGCTGTACCAGAAACTCCACCTGGCTGAGTCAATTCTGGGGGAGCCTCCAGAGACTCCCACAATGGCCCTTAACCCCAACACCACCCCATAGTCACTGTCACACCCCGGAAAGCAAGGATCAGAGAGGACATCTCAGCCCACAGTCCAGTTCCATCAAGACGCTCCAGCCTTTGCAGCTGGGGGTAGAAAAGAGCCCTCCTCCTCCCTGCCAGCTGTGGCATTTATGTCCATGCAGATGGACGAGGCAGCTGTTCACCACTGTGGGACCCAAAACCAGCTGGAATGCATCGTGAAACAAATCCACAATTTGTTTCAGGGAGGTGGGATACAGGGAGGTCCCAACCAGCTCTCCCGTGGCTGCGAGGTCATCTACTGGTTCCTGTGGGATTCACGCCCAGTGCCCGAGGACACAGGTGCACAGGGACCCAAGTGGACGACTGGGGCCCAGATCCCAACCTGGGACATCTGGATCCCAGAGCCCAGGCAGGGGCCATGGTGTCGCCCCACCTCCTGCCCCCTAGGATAACAGAAACTAAAGAGGGAGGATGGGACCACATGAGGATCAAGGAACAGCATGGGGGATGCAGCCACCACCTAAGACTATAACCAGCTTCCAGACAAAGTACGCGGCCTCATTTCCTTAACTACTACCTATTAAATATTACCCCCAAAGAGCTCTCAGCCTCTTGATGGCCCTGGGAAGAACTGCTAGCCCCCCACCTCAAGGGGGAAACAGAGGCTCAGAGATGCTCATGTGTTTCAGATTGTAAAGCTGGTCTACAGCGTGCTGAGGCCAGGACCCCAGGTCAGGGTGTAAAAACTTCTACTCCCCTAGAAACCTCCCCCAGAGGCAGAGGAACGGCCAGCATTTCCTCAACGCACCACCAGGGGGCAGAGCACTGGGGCTTCTACCAGCATTTCAGTTCTCACCCTATGGTCCATCTGTCAGAGGGAGCCCACTTTGCTTCAGGCCTAAGGCCACTTTGTGGGGGGCCCATCTGTCACACCAACGAGACTGTTGGCCGCCCAAAGAGGGAACTGGATCCCATGGTACCTTTGGGGTCTGAGCATCCCTGCAGGGAAGGCGTGAGTGGAGAAACCAGGGTCCTCCTGGGGCCGGAACAGACCACAGGTCCCTGCTCATACGGTCACAGCATAGAACTTCTCTTAGAGAATTCCTGTCTCTGTTTTGAGCCCCTTTCTGTCTCTGTAGGCTTGGGGGGCCTTAGTCAAGTGACTTCCCCTAAGACTATTTCCTCAGCTTTGACTTCGGGATAACACCACGCACACTGGGGGGTCAGCAGGATTGTAGAAACCCATATGGGCAAGGATTTGCAAGATTGCACAACGTATTTCCTGTTGGGTCATTGTTCCTTTAGGGTCTTCTCTGCTCTTAGATGGGTCCGAGTTTGAGACAATAGGTTAGGACCCCGGCCATGGGGTTGTCACCTGGACATCCAGGCTGTGCCAACATAGTCACATGTGTGCTGTGACCTCCAGGTAAGTGAGGGCACGCAGGCTTCTTTATGTCTGCAAATACACCAGCCACCTGTAGCTCTTAAAATTAAGTACATTTCAAGCTCAATGCCTCCTCTCCAGAGTAACATGAGGCATGTGGCTGCCATATTGGATGGCATGGCCAGAGACGATCTCTGTCCCAGAAGGTTCTCTTTAGAGCTCTGGTCTATGTAGCTCTTGTTCTTTTCTGAAATGCCCTACTTGCCCAGTAATGGTTCCCTCTGTTTCTGAGAACACAGGGATTCATGCTGGTACCCACTTACCACTGTGGGCTATGGGAAACTCTTCTAGGCAAATTCTAAGATCAAAGGAAGAGTAGAAGAAATTTGGCTATGGTAAAATGTAAAGTACTTGAGAAAAACAATCCAGGTTCTTTTATATGAAAAATGTAAAATTCAGTGTAGAAAGTATTTATCATGTACTCTGTTCACTGGTAGAGTTGCTACATTCTAGGCCTAGAATATGTATTCAATAACCATTACAATGAAGATTAATTGAAATAGTTAAATATTCCAAAAAACACTACATATCAAGGTAACTATTTTGCTTAGAAATCATTGCTTTGGATACATTACTGTGATTACTCTTGTTTGTGAAATCTTGTAAATGCTTACATTCGTGGATTGAATAGTAGAGGGAGAAGGTAAGAATAAGGGAAAAGAAAAGATGTATTTTTAAAGTTTGCAGAGACCTTGGTTTTTTAAAATCATTTCTATTAAAGAAAAGAGTTTACCCTTCCAGAAAACTTTCTCTAGACTAAACAATAGGATTTCATAAACAGACCTCATAATTTGTTGGATTTGGTCAATGAAAAGCCTTGACTGGAGGAGGGAAGGAAGGAGAAGAAATTCTGGATAGTTCTTCCTCTGGCTTTCTCTACAAGGCTCCTTTGGGTTAGCCATGTCTCCCAGAGTACACCACTCCTCTCAAGGGGGTCTTTCTCCCCTCAGGTTCTGATGGTCTCTCCCTGTCCTTGACCCTCTGGCTGGGGGAGGGGGGAAAGAGCAGCTCCACAGTGACCTGCTCAGGTTCCTGCTCTATCCTGGTGATTTCCTGACATTCCACACCAGGTGTAACATTAGCTCCTGGATCAATAGGACTTCTTTGGAGGTCACCCTGATAGAACTCCTATTTGTCCAAGGCCATGAGTCTGGTTAACAGCTCCCACTGCTCCCAACCATGCCAGGGCTTAGAGAACTGCCTGACCCACCTGCCTAACACCACACAGCCATGTTGTCCCGGAGATGCTGCACATGCAATGCTTTATATGCAGGAAAAGACGGATATATCTTCTCAGATTCATAAGCCCCTGAGACTTGGATTTCTGCCCTCAGTGTGGGAAAGATAAAGTGTCCTCCCTTGGGGACCCACCAGCTCCAAAGGTCCTGGTTTCCTTTCCTTCATCTAGGAAATGTTCTACTGCATTTTCTGTGCAAGAGTCCTTTCCATTGTACTGAGACCTAAATTTCTGAAATCTGCAAGTTAGGCAGACCATCCTCTTCCAGTGTCATCCCCTGAGTTCAGCATTTGCCCATCATTAAGGTAGAAGTACTCCCCAATGGCTGATTTCAAGCTACCAAAAGCCTCACTGGCTTGCAGATTCCCTGAAAATGTAATCCTGTGTCTAGTAAGACCACACAAGCCAGCCCCAGCACACCATGGTTGGCTTTCCACTTTCTCCTGACTCCTCGCTCCTGAATGAAAAATGATAAAATTAAGGACAAAGAGGAGCAGGAAGATGATGGTGGAGAAGGCAGACCCCAGGCTCTACCATGAACACAACTAGGTAACTATCAAATCATCCTAAATATTCCCCGGAAATCTACCTGAAGATGGATGGAGCAAACCCCACAGGTAGAGGGAGAGGAGAAGCCACATTGAAGAAAGAAGTATGTAGACTTGGCTTGGGAGAGGAAAGGATGGCAGCCTCTCTGGCTGGGAAGGAGCTGTGGTCTCAGATAAAGGAGTAAGTGTGGGCAAGTGAGAGGGGAATACACAGAAGAATGTACAAGCCCATTTCTCCAAATGATTTGCAAAATGAGATGGGCCAAATTTCATAAGTTCTTGCAACCAGCAGGACTTAAAGCTGGAGTTTTAAAAGTCAGCAGACTTGACTGGGAAAGAGCCTGGAGGGCATTGGCCTGCTCATGGAGAGAAGGCAGGCAAACAACCCGGGGCAAGAGAGCATGGAAACAGTGTTCAAAGTGTACCTGGGACAAAGAGGGGTGGGAGAGAGGAGATAATATTTGTTCTTGGAATGTGTCCTGAGAGGAAGTGTTCAGAGACAGTTCTCTGGGAACCAAGGAGCTGCCTGGCACCATTTCCCTCCCTGAGCATAAGCAAGGAGCCCCCTGTAGGAAGGGGCGCAGTACCCACATGGGCAAGTCTGAACTTGCTCACACCCCCTCCCACCTGCCCCCTGGTGAAACTGCCCTTTGCAGTCATGATTGCCTCAGGCCCAGAGCAGGAGCCTCTCCTCCAGAAGACCAGCACAAAACCCTGCCTACATCCCATCTCCTGCCAGAGACTTCTGCAGTTCAGTGTAGGTGGTGACAGGTCTCATTTCACAAGCAGACCAGAGCACAGATAGCTGAAATTCCATATTCGGGCTGGAGACCGAACACTGCTCACAGCAGGCCAGGAGAGCCTCTGCAGACACTGGCCTGAAGGGCACAGTAGCCAGAACAGACTGGCATAGCACAGTCAGTGCACACTGGAGACAATCCCTGAAGCGTCAGGCCCTGGGCACGACATGACCTCTTCAAGTTATTACTTTCAGGAATAGGAGACAGAACTGTCTTTTCTAACACAAAAATCAGAGACTTGAGCAAAATGTGCAGATAGATTAATTTATCCCAAAATAGACTGTAAGACAACAGCCAGGGATCTAAGACAGACAGACAGAAGTCATAGGCTATGGCAGAATTTAAAGCAACCATCACAAAGCTACCCATGGGCTCAAGAAATGACCAACTCAGAGAGACTCTTACCACAAAGTTAAGAATGAAAGAAACAGAGATAAAGAATGCAATTAATGAGATGAGAACCAGGCCTGATGCAATGAACATCAGTCTGGAGGAAGCAGAGCAATGAAGTAATGACCTGGAAGACCAAATAATGGAAAGAAATACAGCTGAATGAAAGAGAAAGAATTATGTAACTTAAGAATAGACCTAGGGATCCCAGTGACTCCATCAAATGTAATACCATTCATATTAGGAATCCCAGGAGAAGAGAAAACAGGACAGGAAAACTTGAGGAACTCATAGCTGAAAACTTCCCTAACCTGGAAAAGGAAACATTCAGATCCAGGAGGCCCAAAGAACTCCCACCCAAATCAAGAAAAGTACGCCAATATCAGGACATAGTGTAAATAATTAAAGTATAGCAAAAAAAAAAAATTAAAAGCAGCAAAACAAAAGAAGTCCTTAACTTACAAGGGAAGGCCAGCTGGGGATTTGTCAGCAGGAACTGTACAAGCCAGAAGGGAGTGGTTAGATCAAGTCAAAGTGCTGAAAGGGAAAGATCTGTAGCCAAGAATACTCTATCCAGCAAGGCTGTCATTCAGAATGGAAGGATGTTGAGTTTCTCCCAACCAACAAAAACTAAATTTGTGATCACTAAAGCAGCTCTGTAGGAAATATTAAAGGGGTCTCTTTGAGGAGAATGGAATCACCAAAAGAGACAGGATATAGGCAGGAAACAAAAGAGTAAAAGTGACTATTTCTGTTAAAAATACTCAAGGGCGAAAAAAAAATACTCAAGGGAGGGGCACCTGGGTGGCTCAGTGGGTTAAAGCCTCTGCCTTCAGCTCTGGTCATGATCCCAGGGTCCTGGGATCGAGCCCCACATCGGGCTCTCCACTCAGGGGGAAGCCTGCTCCCACCCCCCGCCTATCTCTCTGCCTACTTGTGATCTCTGTCTGTCAAATAAATTAAAAAAAAATACTCAAGGGACTCTCTCTCTCTCTCTCTCTCTCTCTCACACACACACACACACACACACACGAGGATATAAAATATAACATACACCTAAACATGGTGAGGAGTTTTCTCCCCACATTTGAATAGGTTCAAACTTGAATGACCATCAACTTAATATAGACAGCTATTTATGGAAGAAGTTATATACAAACCTAATGGCAACCATGTATCTAAAACCTCTAATAGACATGCAAAGAAGAAAGAAATTCAAATGCATCACTAAAAAGTATCAGCAAAACAGAAAAAATCAGAGAAAAGCTCCAGAAACAACCACAAAACAATAAAATGGCTATAAATATACATGTATCAATAATTCCTTTGTACATAGACAAAACATTGCAATCAAAAGACATAGGGTGCTAGAAAAAAAAAAAAAAGAAGACCTATCTGTATGCTGCCTACCACAGACTCTTTTAGACCTAAAAATCACCTCCACAATGATACTTAGGGGGCTGGAGAAATATTTGTCTTGCAAATGATGGTCAAAAGAAAGCCAGAGTAGCAGTACTGAATTTGGGAAAATAGAATTTTAAACAAAGCCTGTAACAAGAGACACATAATGACACTATAATAAAGGGACAATCCAACTAGAACAATTATAAATATTTATGCACCCAACACAGGAGCACCCAAATATATAAAACTGTTGAAAACAAAGTTTAAAAAAAAAAAAGGAATCAGAGGTGAAGAATGCAAAAAATAAGATTAGAAACAGGCTTGATTCAAAGAACATTAGGCTGGTAGTAGCATGGGAATCAATGACAAAAGTGTGGGAAAGTAAAAAGCTCAACAAGATAAAGAACTGTGTACCATAGACTAGACTTTGGGAACTCAGTGACTCCATCAAAAGTAATAACATTTGTTATTATATTATTATATATATTATATATAATTATTATTACTGTTGTTATTGTTATAGGAGTTCCAGAAGAAGAAGAGATCAAAGGGAGCAGAAAATATCTTTGAGGTAATAATAGCTGAAACTTGGGAAGGAAACAGATATCCAGATCCAGGTGGAAGAGAGATTTCCCATCAAAATCAGCAAAAGGAGGCCAACACCATGACATATTACAATTACATTTGCAGAGTATAGTGATAAAGGAAAAATTTAAAAGAAGCAAGGCAAAAGAAGTTATTAACTAACAAGGGAAACCCCACAAGGCTAGCTGTAGATTCTTTAGCAGAAACTTGGCAGGCCAGTAGCAAATGACATGATCTACTCAAAGTGCTAAATGGGGAAAATCTGCAGCCAAAAATACTCTATCCAACAAGGCTGTCATTCAGAATACAAGGAAAGAGAAAGAGCTCCCCAAACAAAAACTAAAGGAGTTCATGGCCACTAAACCAGCCCTGTAGGAAATATTAAAGTGGTCTCTGAGGACCTGGGGGACACCAAAAGTGACAGCATGGAGGTAATAAACACAAACGCAGTAAAAATGAATATCTCCGTAAAAATCAGCCAAGGAAATCACCAACACAGAAGGACAAACATATTAACATATACCTGACATGTGGGGAAAAGAAAAGATGGGTTCAAACTTGAATAGCCATCAATGAAATATAGATGGGTATTTTTAGAAAAGGTTATATACAAACCTAATGTCAAACATATCAAAACCACTAATAAACATGCAAAAAATTAAAAGAAATCCAAATGGACCACTAAAGAAGATCTGTGAAACATGAAAGACAAAATGAGCCAGGGAAGATCTCCAGAAACCACCAAAGAACAAGTAATAAAATGGCTATAAGTGTATATATATCAATAATTACTTTGAATGTTAATGGACTAAACACGCTCTGATCAAAAGACATAGGATGTCAAAATGGATTAAAGAAGCAAGACACATCCATATGCTGCCTACAAGACACTCATTCTTGACCTAAAGACACATGCCCAGTGATACTCAGGCAATGGAGGAAAATTTATCATGCAAATGGAGGACAAAAGAAAGCCAGAATACTAAAACTTGTATTGAGAAACTGGACTTTGAAACAAAGCCTATAACAAGAGATAAGAAACCATCCAACAAGAGGATAGAACAACTATAAATATTTTGGCACCCAACATTGGAGCACCCAAATATACAAAACAAATGGTAACAAACGTAAAGGAACTAATTGATGAGAATACAAGAATATTAGGTGATTCTAACACCCCACTTACATCAATGGAAAGACCAAACAGAAAATAAACAAGGAAACAGTGACTCTGAATGACACCCTGGACCAGATGGCCTTGACATATTCACAACATTGCACCCTAAAACAGCAGGATACACATTCGAGTACACATGGGACATTCTCCAGAATAGGTCACATACGAGATCACAAAACAAGCCTCAGCAAATACAAAAGCCTGAAGTCCTACCGTATACCTTTTCTGACCACAAGGCAGGAAACTAGAAGTTAACCACAGGAAAAAGTCTGGAAAGATCACAAATCCATGAAAGTTAAACAACATGCTACTAAACAAAATAGTCAACCAAGGAAATCCAAGAAGAAAATTTAAAGATATGTAGAAGGGGCACCTAAGTGGCTCAGGCCATGATCCCAGGGGTCTGGGATTAAGCCCCACATCAGGATCCCTACTCAGCTGGGGAGTCTTTTTCTCCCTCACGCCCTGCTCATGCTCTTTTTCAAATAAATAATAAAAAAATAAAATACAGGGGAAAATGAAAAAACAATGGTCCAAAATTTCTGAGATGCAGCAAAAATAGTCCTAAGAGGAAGTATATATAGTAATATAGGCCTACATCAGGGAGAAAAGTCCCAAAGAAACAACCTAACCTTATACCTAACGGAGCTAAAAAAAACAAACAAAACAAAGAAAACAAACAAACAAAAAAAACAAAAAAGAACAAAAAAAAATTACTCCTAAAGCCAGTATAAGGAAGGAAATAATAAAGATTAACACAGAAATAAATGATATAGTAACTAAAAAAAACCCAATAGAACAGGTCAATGAAACCCAGTGCTCATTCTTAGAAAAGAAGAAAATCAGTAACCATCTAGCCAGATTTTAAAAAGGGGGAGGGGTCTAAAAATCAGATCTAGAACTACCAACACCATAGAAGTACAAAAGATTATAACATCATGAAAAATCATATGCCAACAGATTGGACAACCTAAGAGAAATGGATAAATTCCTAGAAACATAGGATCTCCCAAAATTAAACCAGGAAGAAATAGAAAATTTGAACAGCTCAATTACCAGTAATGAAATTGAACCAGTAACAAAAAAGCCCAACAAACTGAAGTCCAGAACCACACGCCATTACAGGTGACTTCTACCAAATGTTTAAAGAAGAGTTAACACCTATTTTTCTCAAACTCTTCTAAAAATAGAAAGGGAAAATTTACAGATTCATCCTAGGAGGCCAAAACTACCCTGATGAACAAGGATGCAAAATTCCCAACATATTAGCAAACCAATTCAACAATACATTCCAAATGTATTAATTCATGATGATCGAATGGGATTTATTCCTGGGATGCAAGGGTGGTTGGACAGTTGCTAAGCAATCGACAGGATAGGTCACATCAGTAGGAGAAAGGAAAACACACATGATCATCTCATTGGATGGCAAAAATGCTGTGGACGAAGTCCAACCTCCATTCGTGATAAAACCCTCAACAAAGGAGGTTTAGAGGGAACTCACCTCCACATAATAAAGTCCGTATATGAAAAACCATAATTATTATCCTCTAAAGGAGGCAAAACCAGACTTTTTACTCTACAGTCAGAAACACAAGAAGGATGTCCCTGTCACTTTTTTTTTTTTTTAAGATTTATTAGAGTGAAAGAGTGAGCTACGGTACACAAGCCTGGGGCGGGGGTTGGGGGAGGATGGGGAGAGAGAGAGGGAGAAGCAGGTTCTCTGTGTGAGCCCAACATGGGAATCGATCCCAGGACCCTAGGATCACACTGTCACCACCTTTATTCACTTAGTACTGGAAGTCCTGGCCACAGCAATAAGACAACAAAAATGAAAGGAATCCGAATCAGTGAGGACAAAGTAAAACTTTCACTATCAGCTGATGACATGGTTCTCTATGTAGAAAACCCTAGAGACTGGACCAAAAAACTGGGGGAACTGAAATGAATGGAGTGATGTCAGAGGGTACAAAATCAGTGTACAGAAATCTGTTGCATTTCTATGCCCCAAAAACAAACCAGCAGAAGGAAAAACAAAGGGATCAATCCCAGTTGCAATTGCACCAAAAACAATAAAATTTCTAGGAATAAACCTAGCCAAGGAGGTGAAAATCCTCTCCTCCAAAAATGACAGGACACTGATGAAGGAAGCTGAAGAGGACACAAAGAAATGGAAAGACCTTCCATGCTCATGGACGGAAAGCACGTTCCGAAATTGTCTGTCATACCCGAAGCAATCTACAGATTTAATGCAGTCACTGTCGAAATACCAGCGTCATTTTTCAGAGCTGGAACGAACAATCCTAACGAGTGTCTGCAACCACAGAACACCCGGATATCCAAAGCGGTCATGACGAAGAGAATCAAAGCTGGAGGCCTCAGTCTGGACTTCAGACTACATACATTACAGAGCTGCAGTCATCACAATGGTGTGGTCCCGGCACAAAAACAGGCCCACGGATGACAGAACAGAAAACCCAGTAATAGGTGCTCAGTTAATCTCAGACAAGGGATGACAAACTATCCAATAGAGGAAACAGTTCTCTTCATGAAACAGTGTTGGGAGAACTGGACAGAATCATGCAAAAGAATGAAACGGGACGACTTTCTCACACCGTACACAAAGACAATCTCAAAATGGATGAAAGACCCAAACGTGGGACCCGAAACCATAAAAATCCCAGAACACAGCACAGGTGGGAATTTCTCTGACATCAGCCACAGCAGCATTTTCCTAGACCTTTCCTGAGGCAAAGCAAACACAAAATAAACTCTCAGAACTACAACAAAATTAAAAATTTCACAATGAAGAAAATAATCAACAAACTAAAAGGCAACCTCGGCATGTGAGAAAATATTTGCAAATAATTTACCAGATACGGATTTATATCCAAACTATATAAAGACCTTATAAAGCGTCACCAGATGAATAACTCAGTGGGCAGATGTCATGAATGACACTTTCCTAAAGATGACTTCAGATGTCCCACAGACACGCGAGAGGATGCTCAACGTCACTCATCAAGAGGGAAACACAAATCAGAGCCATGAGAGACCACCTCACACCTGTCAGAGCGGCTAACACCGACACCACGAGAAACAACAGGTGTCAGTGAGGATGCAGAGATGGGGACCCGCTTGCACCGTTGGCGGGAAAGCTACCATGGCAGACAGGATGGAGTTTCTCCAGAAAGTTAAAAACAGAGCTACCCTACCGTCCAACAACCCCACTACCGGTTACTTACACAGAGAATGCAGAAATACTAAACCAAAGACGTGCACGCACCCTGCTGTTTATGGCAACACTACAGACAAGAGCCAGATTAGGAAAACAGGGCAAGTGTCTGCTGATTGGTGAAGACGGGCGTCACACAGACACACACAGAATATCAGCCATATAAAGAAAGGAATCCTGCCATTGGCAAAACGGGTGCACGTAGAGAAGAGAATGCTAAGCCAAAAGAAGAAAAAAAGGCAAATACCCTATGATTTCACTCATGTGGAATTTAACAAAACAAGGAGCAAATGGGGCAGGGGGTGGGGGACGAGGGAGAGCAAGGAGCAGACTCTCAATGGTTCAGAGCTGATGGTCAGCAGAGGGCAGGGGCCGGGAGACGGAGGGAACAGGTGATAGGCAGTAAGGAGCATATTTGTCATGATGATCACCGGGGTCATTGGGAAGTGTCAGTCACTACATTTATTATACACCTGGAACTAACCTAACACTGTAGCTTAACTGGAATTCAAAAACATTAAAGAGCACATAAAAATAATTCTCTAAAAAAAAATAAAGGACCCTGCGGTGGCTTGGGGGTGTGGGGAGTAAGAGAGAAAAATCTCTCAATATATCAAAATACAATTTCACCACAAGTACATGTTCTTCATACGTCACCTTCTGGTGACTTCTGAGCCTGGGGTTCCTACACTGGGGATGCCGACCCTCCAACTTCAGGGAGAAACACGCAGGTCACCTCCCGCCAAATAGGAACCCTATCCTCACAGGAGACTCTCCACTCGGGGGAGATGGGGGCAGCAGGAAGATGCAGCAGACACAGAACAATGCTGGAATTCACAAGATACAGATCCTACGGGATAGGTCATCATTCTTATGTGCCTACCCCACCCGAGGCAGGAAGACGTCCCCGCATTTGAAGAAGGGAGCCCCCTCAGAGTCAGACCACGAGTGCTTCTTGTTCCTGCCCGGGGTTTCAGACTCATTCGGACACCCCTCCAGCCCGCTGCACGACCACAGACCTCCCCACATGTCTTTGACACACGTGGCTTCCCATCCTGTTTAGAAGCTCCAGGACGCCCTGTCCCCCTTCGAGTTTTCTCACTTTATATCTCCGTAAAGGGTTTTTTTTTTTTTTTTAAGATTTTATTTATTTATTTATTTGACAGAGAGATCACAAGCAGGCAGAGAGGCAGGCAGAGAGAGAGGAGGAAGCAGGCTCCCTGCTGAGCAGAGAGCCCGATGCGGGGCTCGATCCCAGGACTCTGAGATCACGACCTGAGCCGAAGGCAGCGGCTTAACCCACTAAGCCACCCAGGCGCCCCTCTCCGTAAAGGGTTTTTTGAAGTAAATCAAGAGCAGTCTTAATGTTACATTGACTAAAATTACCCAAACTTTAAACATTGGAAGAAAAAACTAGATTTACCGAAGGTGATTGCATGGTCAAGGTAGATCATATAAGCTCTGGACAGTCATTTACCGATTTTTCAGATTCTCAGAAATTCATCGTTCCAACTGTATTTTGGACCACAACACAGTTAACCTTACTTACATATTTTACGGAGCAGAGAGACCTTGCTTTCTATAGGAAGTGCTCCCTTGAAGTCACATGTCCCCAAATTTCTAGCTCGCTGTGATGTGCGAAGTTCAGTCCAGAGCCCCAGGAGTGGCCTCTAGTAGCTCTCACCTTGGAGAGCAAGGGAGGCAGGAAGGAACATGCTCGTGGAGTTCTTAAATCCCAGGAGCTCTGGGCCAGCCAGCCAGTGTGCTTACAGACAAATACACGAGGCTCAAGTCCATCATCATGAAGAATGGAGAACGATTACCAGAGACAAAGTGGGACAGAGGCTGATCATGAGTGTGGGGAGTGTGGCTGGATGGAGGTGGCTTCTCTGTAGGTCAGTCGCACTTCTGGGGGGGCAGGCTGCTGTTCGTTGAGAGCCAGGTGCGGGACACACCTCCCTGAGCAGGTGGGACCCAAGGCGACAGGAAGAGACCCAGCCGCTCTGGTACATGAAGCAGCCCCGCTTCCCCTAGAGTCTTGGGAGTCGGGTTTCAGCTTCACCATCAGGAGTTTGGTCCATCCTGGGGGCCAAGTTCATTCTGAGACCTAGAGCACATGGTTGGGTTCCCAGCCCATTCCCATGAACACCTTCCTCCATTTCAACAGTCAGTGAGGTTCAAGGCTTTCAGCAACGGCTCTTCAGTTACAACACCTCCCGAAAATGGCCAGGAAAGCTCGTCAGGTTTGCCAGGTCCTGTGGCTTCATCCAGAAGCTCCTGTTTGCAAGGCTCAGTGTAGGGTGCCAGTGTGGGCACCTGGCAAAGCTTTGGCACAGGTCATTTGGGGGCCACCCCTCCAAGACGGGAATCCAAACTGCTCATCTGGTGTTCCAGAACGGGATTCTCCATGCCTTGTCTGGTCCTGACTCCCCCCTTCCGCTCCCAGAGCAGAGGTCCTCCTCCCAGCTCACAAAGTCAATGTCTACTGAGTACTTTCCGTTTGCTAAGCACCACACTGAAGTCATACCTCATAACACAACTATCCCCTGAAGTAGGCAGGGAAGCTTGGAGGTCAAGTCACTTGCCCAGCGTCCCAAGCAAACCAGGGGGTTGTGCCGATGCCAACTCAGGCCTGTCTAAATTCCGAATCCCAATTTCCTCAGTGCCTCCAAGACGTCCTACCCTGAGGCTAGTCTGCCCATCTCCACTACCACACCCTATCTCTGGGACTTTAAGATCAGTATATTTACCTACAAAGTCAGCATCTGGCCAAGCTCCTGCCCATCTCCTGAGTTCCAAGATGCTGAACGAGCACATGCTATTTTCACCCCTCAAAACCCCTCAGCCATGAGATTCAGCACAACCCACCTCTGTCCAGAGCCACCACGTGTTAGCATTTACAGCGGGTGGGTCCTTCCCCAGGCACTGAGGGACGAAAGGAGAATGACTAAGTACCTGCCTTCATAGAGCCAGCAGACATCTACCAAAGGGACAGACCCGATGCCATCGTCTACCAGCGACCCGTCAGGACAGCATCAGTGGGAGATGAGGCAGGAGCATAGGAGCAGAGACAGGACTCCGGCATCGGGGAGGAATTTGCACAGAAGCCAACACTAAGGGCGTTTCTAAGCATGCAGACGTGATGCCCACTTAACTACCTCCCACGTACTGAGTGCTTCCCAGACCCCCTCCCCACACTGCGTCATTCACCCGCACAGCAGCCCTGTGCTGTGACTGTGCCCCATAGTCCCCCTTCGTCCGAGGAGTAGTTCAGCCTGGGAAGGATTCAGTAACTCTGATCACCCAGCCTGCATGGCCAGCTTGGATTCCACACTGGGCAGTGGATCCCAGAGTGCTGGTGTGAAACTATCTGCGCAGAAACAGGCTCATGAGTCTCCAGACCACTAAGAAAATTACAGTCCTGGGAGGCTCTGCAAAGAGGGGGCACAGGACAGATCTTGGGGGGGGGGCATGGGGTATATGCTGGACCGTACGGGCTGGTTTGTGGGTAAATGAGTTCTAAAGCTTGACCAGCAGCCCCAGGAGCCGATCTCACTATTGAACCTCACTCTTGTCATCCAGTAATGAGCCAACATGGTGACAGGGAGCAGAGACAAAATGGTCTTTTAGAAAACTGTCCTATCCCTGAGGAACTAAGGGTGAAAAAGGGGGAGATGGTGGAAGCCGAGAACCATGTTCTATGGCCGGTTGGGTGTGTGGTCCACCAAGACATGCTGGCTCGTTTTCAGTTTGGGAGCCTAGAGGAGTTGGTGACCACAGATCCTGTACGTGATGTGAAGGTTAAGCTCCATCTCCATCAGGAGAAGACAGGAGGGGACCAGGAAGGTTCAGTTGGTCTGAAAGGAAAACGTGCAGCCCAGGAGAGTGGTTTCTTCCTGCATAAAGTCTGTGCAGAGAAGCCCAGCCTACAGGGGCCCACCATCCCCCAGTTTTTGGACCTGGGGCATACACAGTGGCCCTCGCATGTTACCGTGAGACTCCCCCCTACTTCAGGCTTAGGCTCGTCCTCCGGTTTCATCAAGGCCAGTGACACTGTTCCATACCCCAAGTGGCTACACTCACCACACAGGCTTCCTTGTCGTCTCAGCTCGTGTCTCTAAGAGTCTCTGACCTCAGCAGGGGCACATCAGAGAAGGTAGAGCTGGGTCAGCGTCTTTCTGCCCAACATCCACCTCAGATCCCCTACTTTGACATGTTCTGGGTCTCAGACAAGTTCACGGAGCTGCCAGGCTGCCCTTCCCAGACCTGTACCTCCCCCCACCAGGGCACTGGGGTCCACCTGCTCCCCACATGCTTCTCCTGGCCTGGGGGAGGGAAGGACTGCCCACAGTGCAAGCTCTGGGTGCTTCATGCTCTCCCTGAGCCCCTCGAGGCTTCTCCACCAAGGTTCTAGTTCAAGGACGACTTACAGTGTCTCTCCACGGGTCATCTCTGTCCTGAGGGTCTGACCAGTACACGTTGGTCTGGTTGGCTTCAGTCTTTTCCAGGCCCAGTGTTTATGCCATGAATCTCTCCCCGAGCCTGGAGGTTTGCCTCTACAGAATGGTCTTTTCTCAAATACCATTTCCCTTTAGCGTCTCAGGAGAGAATCACACTGGGGTAAGGAGCACCCTTCCCCCAACAAGAAGACCAAAACCTCTGGTGGGGACCCATCCACACACCATCACAAAGGTCCCTGAGCTGAAACACATGCGTCTTTGTGTCTTTCAATGGGTGAAAACCGACCACAGATGTCAGGGAAGAATTGGTTGGGGACAAATTCCTGATGCCGTGCAGTTAGACACTTATGGGCTGCTGGAGGGTTCCCGTGGAGGACCTCCCCCAGAAGAGTCTGTGGAAGGAGCCCCTGCTGGGTTGGTTTGGGGAACCCGAGGGGTCTGCTCGGGCTGCGCAGGAAGCTGCTGGAACAGATGGGAAGATGCCGAGAACCACCCCCTCCCCCAGCTCCCAGGAACCCGTCTCCACTTGTGCGATGAACGTGGGTCTGTGAGAGGCAAAGGCAGTTTCGGGGAAGCAGCAGGAGAGCCCATGCTTCCAGCAGTGTCCACGTGGGCTGCCATTGCCTGGGACCACGTCATTCAGGGTGCCGAAATCAGCCTGGCTGCGGGCTGCCATGAGAAAATTAATCTGACATCATGTGGAGTCTTTTTTAGGAGACTGTGTTGCAAATGTGGATCACGGAGCCAGCTCCCATCACTGTGTATGGACGCTTCCCTGGCCATTTGCTTCCTCCTCATCTGCCAGCCTCTCTCAGGTCCCCCTGCACCTCCTTTCAGGTAAGGCCAAGACACTGCACAGCCTACGGGCCCCTGGAGCTGGTCCCAGCTGTTCCCAGCTCTCCTCCTCTGTGGTGTATCCCTGCGTCCCCATTGGCTGGGTAGGTAGGGACCACGTGGCCACTGGCCTGTGCAGCGGGACTGGCAGAGATGCTGCAGCTGGGGGTGAGGTCCTCCCATTTAAGGCCCCTGGGGCACCTTTCCCTCCTCTGCAGTGACCAGTCAGTGGGGGAAGATGGACAGACACAAGCTGACGTAGGGAACATGGGGAAGTCCTACGTTCACTACCATTTTCCTACCATTGTGCACAACAGCAGCTTAAAATCAACATTGAGTTATTTGAAAATGAAGGTTCTACTTTCTCCCACTGTTGATTGATGTGTTGGTTCAGTCCCCCTACGGAGGGATTCTAGGGCCCGCCTGAAGATACCGTCTTCCCCATTTCATTACACAGCCTCCAACTAAGGCCTGGCTCAGGCAGCCGAGAGGGTATAGCAGGTCAAGTCCAGTCTGTGGCCCCAGAGCCGTAAGGGTCCCTGGATCCTTCTCGTGGCAGACAAAGGCTGTTTCCGTTGTGTATTTGCTTCAGCCCCTACTTACTCAGGCGTAGTCTGCAGCCTGAGAGTGGAGCAGAACTTGGCTCCTGAGGCGTGTGCATGATGTACGGGGAGAACACGGTCTCCGCACTCCAGACCCATGGTGTTCTTAGCCCTCGTGACCCTGTAAGGTGCACAGCAAAGCTCCTCCTGTGGACACTGGGATGTTTCCCTCCCCTGGGAGTCCATCAACGGACAAAGTGCTGAGGCTGTGGTTCTATTTATGGAACAGAACAGAAGCGTTAGTCATCTTGATGGTAATGTGGCAGGTAGGAGGCGGGAGGAGGTCCCGCTGTGGATGGAAAGGAGGAAGCCGCTGGGATGCCGGACTTTCTGGAACTCAAGTCACTGACGGAACTTGACAGAACACTTACAGAGAACAGAGGGAGCAGTCCAGAGACCGTCTTCCTATGGACCTGGCAGAGCTGGAGGGAGAGCAGCTGAATGGGGAGATTCTCTTTCACAGAGGAGAAACATGAGCTTTAGCGGACAAGTGCAGAAATACATATGTGATGCTGTCAGAGTGTCCTGGGGGAACGTAGCAGCAGAATCCACGTCCTCCATGCTTACGACGATGCTTCAGAAGTGTGGGTAGAGGGGCGCCTGGGTGGCTCAGTGGGTTTAGCCTCTGCCTTCGGCTCCGGTCATGATCCCAAGGTCCTGGGATCGAGCCCCGCATTGGGCTCTCTGCTCAGCAGGGAGCCTGCTTACCCCCCTCTCTCTGCCTGCCCCTCTGCCTACTTGTGATCTCCATCTGTCAAATAAATAAATAAAATCTTAAAAAAAAAGAAGTGTGGGTAGAGGCACGAGCAGGACAGGGGCTTCTCAATTTTATCACACGCTTCTCTGAGTGACTTAACTAGCCCCAGATGCAAGGATTACAACAGGACAAATATGGATCCGTGCAGGCCCACACAACTTGAAAGGAGTAAATGTCTTTGGACGCTGAAAGCATGTTCACATCCCTGAAGCAGGAAATACTAGGAATTGTTGACCTGTCACCTTAAGGCCAGTAACGATCCTCTGAGAAAATGTACCACTGTATGTTCCTTCAGATACCACAGAATTCAGTGTCCTTGTAGCAGCTGTAAAGATCCGTGCACCCAATACAGACCCTTCAGTATGAAGCAAATATTAAGGGACATAAAGGGAGAAATGGACCATAATAGTAGGGGAGCTGAGCACCTCACAAACATCGATGGATAGTCCATTTATGCAAGAAATCAATAATGACACAGTGCCTTTGAATACCCATTAGACCAAATGGACTTAACAGATGTATACAGAACACTCCATCCAATACCAGAGGACACATCTCAAGTGCACGGGGAACATTTTCCAGGAGAGATTGCATTGGGCCACAATTCAAGGCTCAATAAATTGAAGACAGAAGCTGTATCAAGCACTTTTCCCACCACAATGGTATGAAACTAGAAATTACAATTGTAAAAATCAAACACATGGAAGTGAACCATGCTGCTAAACCAATGGGCTCAGACAAAAAAAGGAAATACATAGAAATGCAATATGAAAGATACAAAGGAAAATGAAAATAATGGTCCAAAATCTGACCCAGGGAAAGCTGCTCTGAGGAGGGCATCACGAGCAGTGCAGGCCTATCTCAAGAAATAAAAATCTCAAGGAATCTAATGTTGTACCTACAGGAATTAGAAAAACCCAAAGCACAAAGCTAAAAGGAAACAAAGACCAGAGCAGAAATGATAGAGACTAAAAATAGACAAGATCAATGAAACCAAGAGCTGGTTCTTTGGAAAGATACAATTGATGAACCTTTAACCAGTCATTCAAGAGAACCCCCCCAAAACTAGAACTGACACCACAGAATTAAAAAGATTATAAGACATGATGACAATTTTTACAAGAAACTGGACAACCTAGAGGAAATGAATCAATTCCCAGCCATGTATCTTCCACAACCGAATCAGGAAGAAGTAGAAAATCTGAACATGCCAATCCCATGCAAACAACAAATTTCATTTAGTATTTAAAAAACTATTCAACAGAAGTCCAGGACCAGAGACCAGATATATTTACAAAAGAATTATACCAAACATTTAAGGAGAGGTTTTATGTATTCCAAGTAACTGAAGAGGAAAGAATGCTTTCAAATATGTTCTAGGAGGCCAGCATCATGCTGATTCCAAAACCAAAGACACTACAAAAGAAACCAACCAACAACCGAATACAGGTCAACATCCTTGATGAGCATAGATGTAAAAATTCCACAAGCAAAAGCTAGCAAACTGCATTTAGCACTATATTAAAAGAATCATTCATGACTAAGTGGGATCTAGTCCAGGGATGAGAGGATGGGTCAGTTATTTGCAAGTCAACATAATACCCAATAACAAAATGAAGGGTAAAAATTATCAGTATACACAGGAAAAGCGTCTGGTGAAGGTAGACATTCATAAAAACTTCAACAAGATGAGTCTAGAAGGAACATACTCCACATAATGAAGGCTGTGTGACAAACCCACAGCTAATATCATGCTCAATGGTGACACACACATGTGTGTACGTGTAAACACACACACATACACACACACATACAGGGGGTGTTTTCAGAAATCAGGAATAGGACAATGAGGTCCATTCTCATCACTTTTATTCAACGTAGTGAAGTCCTAGCTACAGCCATCAGACAAGAAATAGAAGGCATCCAAATTGTAAAGTAAAACTTTCTATTTGCAGATGACATGATTCTATACATAGAAAACCCTAAGTACTCTACCAAAAAAAAAAAAAAGTATTGGAAATAGATGAATTCAGTACAGTTACAGTTACAGCTGTAAAATTTAGAAATCAGTTTTTTAAGACTATTTATTCAACAGACAAAGATCACAAGTAGGCAGAGAGGCAGGCAGAGTGGGGAGGAAGCAGGCTCCCTGTGGAGCAGAGATCCTGATGCAGGGCTTGAGCCCAGGACCTGGGATCATGACCTGAGCCAAAAGCAGAGGCTTTAACCCACTGAGCCACCAAGGCGCCCCCAGTTGTTTCTACACACTAATGAAATATAAGAAAACTTAAGTCCATTTACGATGAACCAAAATAAAATAAAATAAAATAAAATAAAATACCTTGGAACAGGGGTAACCAACAAGAAGATGAAAGACCTGTACACTGAAAACTAGGAAACATGGAAGAAATTAAAAACAGCAAATGGAAAGGATATTCCATGCACGTGGGATGGAAGAATATGGCTTGAAAATCCATTCCTAAGGCATCCTCATCAAAATAATAGTTTTGTTTTGTTTACAATCTGCAATATTAAAATTTGTAGGGAACAACAAAAGATCCTAACTAGCCAGAGTCATGGTGAGAACAACGGAGCTGAGTTCTAGCGATCCCAGATTAAGGTACACTGCACAAAGCTCGAATCAAACAGTAGTGTGGAGCTCCAGAAACGGACACAGACCAATGGTACGGAGAATCCAGAAAAGATCCCACAGAGGAGGAAAGAATATATAATGGGAAAAGGACGGCCTGTTTGACAAATGGTGCTGGGGAAACTGGACGGCTACGTGTGACAGAATGAGAATGGAGGACTTTCCTACACCATATGCAAAATTTAACTGGAAACAGATTCAACAGCTAAATCCATAAGACTGCTAGGAAACAGGTAGTAAGCTCTCTAACACTAGCTGTACCATTTTTCTAGATGGGTCTCCTGAGACAAGAGAACCAAAAGCAAGAATGATTTGTTGAGACATTGAAATTAAAAGCTTTTGCACAAAGGAAACCATCAATGGAAAGACAACGTACTGAATGGAAGGAACTATTGTAAATGACATATCTGATAAGGGATTATTGTTAAAAACATAGAAAATATAGAACTCCCATAACACCAAAAAAACTGATTAGAAAATGGACAGAGATCATGAATATACATTTTTTCCAAAGATGACAGGCATTCTGATGGACATGCGAAAAGGTGCTCAACCTCACTGATTGGAGAAATGCAGATTAAAACCAGAATAATCAGTTTACACCAGGGAGAACAGCTAAGTTAAAAAAGACACGTCTCTGGGAGCATGTGCAGAGAAAGGAATGCTTGCACGCTGTTGGTGGGAATATAACCTGGTGTAGTCACTGTGGCAAACAGTGTGCAGATTCCTTTAAAAATTAAAAACAAACAGTGTATGATCCAGTAATTTCACTATTGTGTATACGCCCTCAAAAATAGAAACACCAGTTCAGAAAGATGTGTGCACCTGTGTGTTTACTCAGCATTCGACTGCCAAGACATGGGAGCAACTCTGTGTCCACGGGTAGACGAATGGGTAAACAGGGATATATTCTCCAGGCATAAATAAGAATGAGATCTTGATGTGTGCCACAACATGGATGGACCTAGATGGTAAATATGCTGAATGAAAGGGGTCAGAGAAAAACATGGGACATTCATTGACATGGTGTCTAAGGAACAGAAACAAGGATTTCCAGGGAAGATGGAGGCAGTAGACCCTATGCTCAGCTCATTTCCAGGCATACACCTAGGTAACACCCACATCAGTGTAAATACCCCAGAAAATGACCTGGAGAGTGGAAAATGAACTCCACAACTAAACGTAGACAAGTGGCCACATGTCTACGGGCAGGGAGGGTGGAGACACGGTTGGGAACTGAAAGGACTCATGGCCCTGTTGGTGGGAGGGATGCTGTGGGCACAGGGAGGGGAGAGAAACAGACTCCCAGGCCCTGGAGAGCCTGTATGGGGAAGACGAATCCTCAACATGGGGCTTTCAGAGGCAGAGAGTTAGAATCTCCTGAGTGCTTACAACCAGCAGGACTTCAAACCTGCATTTAAAAAAAATCCGGGTTCAGCTCTGGGAAAGCAGGAGGTCCCTGCCTTGCAGGAACCACACACCAGCCCCTGGAGATGGAGCTGGAAGCAGCAGTTTGGAAGAAGCCTCAGGCACGGGGAGAGAGGGTCTTTACTGATCCCAGAGCAGGTCCTAGAGGGGCAGCAGTTGCTGGTGAATGCCTCCAGGAACAAAGGAACTGGAAGGATCAGCAGCATCAACACAAGGTCACCTGCAGGTCCCCTACCTAACCTGCTAGCGCTGCCCCTCCCCCATGCTGTGCTTCCACAAACCCACCCCTCCAGATAGCCCACCTCAGTCCAGGCACTGCAGAGCCCCTCCTGCTAGGGCCCTGAGGGTGCAGAGCTGGCTAGAGCCAATGCCCTGCTGCTCTACCTCATGCACTGTGCTTTGGGGGACCTGCCCTCTCCAATAAGCTCTGGGCCAGAGTCTTTCTATAGTGATACCTCCAACCTGGCAGTCTGCACACAGTCTCTACAGCGGCCAGCACCACTCTTCAAGGACACCTGCTCTGGAAAGAGGGAACGATAACCACGCCCCCTCAGAGGGAGGCCACAGCGGTGGGCTGGGGGCAGACAACTGGGTCTGACTGCGGCCTCTGTGCATCAATCAAAGCTTCTCAGGAGACCACACAGGCAAAATGCCCTCCAGTTTGGTGCTCCTGCCTCTTTGTCAAATGCCTGCTTGGACTCAACTGAGCCCCGAGGGGTCCTCACAATGGCCTACTAAAACCATGCAGACCAACCATTGCCCTGAACCAGCAAAGAGCCATCACAGACAACTGGACCGAAAAAAAAAGTGACCAGGGCACACAAGACACACATGGGAGATAGCCCTGGGGCACCAGGTTCTGGTGAACAGGGGACACTGCATTATGGGACCTTTTCTTCCTAAGGCCATGCTTTCAAGAGCAGGAGCTAGAAGACATTCCAGACACAGACACACAGACACAACAACACAGACAGATACACACAAACACACACACAAACACACACAGACACATACAGAGACACACACAGACACAGAGACACACACACACAGACACACTGACACACACCAACACACACACAGACACCAACACACACACGGATAGACACAGAAACACACAGACAAGACCAAATGAGACCGTAATGTGTTGCGAATTAATAGGACAAACTCACAGTAAGAAATCTAAGTGAAATGGATACAATACACCTGATAATTTAAAATAGTGATCATAAAGATATTCACTGGACTTCATAAAAGGTTGGAAGATGGAATAGACTAGATGAACAAATCAGATATGGAGGAGAGAATTTAAGTAATCAACCTGAGGGGAGAAAAAATTATGCAGAAGGACAATAGGCTTAGGGAACTCAGTGACACCAAGTATAATACTCACATTATAGGAAGCCCAGAGAGAAAAAAGGAAGCAGTGAATTTGAAGAAGAGCCGAACAATTCCTAAAACTGGGGCAGGAAACAGAGCCAGGAGGCACGAAGATCCCCAACAAAAGCAACCCAAGGAGGTCCACACCAAGACAGGTAGTAATTAAGATGGCAAAAAGTAGGGAACGAGACATTTAAAAGTAGCAAGAGAAGGAAAGCAGTTACATACAAGGAAAACCCCGTAAGGCTACAAGCTGACTTTTCAGCAGAAACTTGGCAGACCAGAAAGCAGTGGCATGGTGTGTTCAAATTGCTGAAAGGGAAAAATCTACAGTCAAGAGCACTCTATCCAGCAATGCTAGCATTCAGAATAGAAGGAAGAAGAAAGTTTCCCAGACAAACAAGTTAAGGAATTCATGACCACTGATCCAGCTCTACAGGGAATGGTAAAGGGAGTCTGGAAAGGAGAGACCATGAGCAAGAGTAGGGAGAGTAGGAAGCACCAAAGCATGAAGAAATATTTCTGTGAAAAAGTCAAGGCACACTCAAAATATAAGATTGTCAAATACGACCCCTTATACCTGAGAGATGGGGAGGAGTAATGAACAGGCTCAAACTGAAGCAGCCATTCATTCATAGAGACTGCAACGCGCAGAAGTTACACGTAAGCCTAAGGGGAGCCGCCAGTCAAAACCCACTAGACATGCAAACAATACAGAATCCAAGCATAGCACCAAAGACAGCCAACAAAAAGAGCGAGAGAGAACACAAAACCTACAAAAACCCTAAAGCAAAGTGGCAATAAATACATACCTGTCAATAGTTAATTTGAACACAGCAAATGGACTACGTTCTCTAACTGAAGGACAGAGTGACGGTGTAGATAAAAGAACCACGACTCACCTACAGGCTGCCTGCAAGGGACTCACTTTAGACCTGAAGACAGCTGCGGGTTGAGAGTGAGGAGGTGGAGAGTGATGCAGATAGAGGTCAAGAGTACGCCCGCGTAGCAATGCTTCTATTGGACAAAGTAGACTATAAAACAGACTATAACAAGACACGAAGGATACAGTGTAACCACTAAGTGGACAATCAAGATTAACAATTGAGTATTTATGCACCCAGCATGGTAGCACCAACTACTTAAAGCAGTTAATAAACAGAAAGGAACTAATCAATAGTAATACAGTGATAGGGGCCTTGAACAGCCACTTCCATCAATGATAGATCACCCAAGCAGAAAAGCAAGCCAACAGGGACTATGAATACATTGCATCAGATGGATTTAACATATTCAGAACCTTCCATCCTAAAAAAACATTCTTTTCAAGTGAACGCAGAACATTCTCCAGGGTAGATCACATATTACACATAGTAGGTCACAAAATAAGCCTCAAATTCTAAAAGATCAGTCACACCATGAATATTTTCTGAAAAAAAAAAAAATCTGGAAGGACCACAAATACATGGATGTTAAGTAACATGCTACTAAGCCACGAATGGGTCAAAGGAGAAATGAAAGAGGAAATGAAAGACATGGAGTCAAATAAATAAAAAAAATAAAATAAATAAAATAAAATATAAAATAAAATACATGGAGTCAAATAAAATAAAACAGAATAATGTGACATACATGGAGGAAAATGAAAACACAATGGTTGAAAATCTCTGGGTTACAGCCAAAAACTATTCTAAGAGGAAAGTTTATAACAAGACCAGCCAACCTCAAGAAGCAAGAAAAATCTCAAATAAACAATTTCTTACATCTAAAGGAGCTAGAGAAAGAACCCCAAGGTCAGTGGAAGGAAATAAGATTAGAGCAGAAATAAATAAAAACTAAAAAAATAGGTCAATGACACCAGAATCCAGGTCTCTAAGAAGTTCAAAATTGATAAACCTCTAGGCCAGACTCATCAAAAAAGGATGCAAAATCAGAAATGAAAGAAATAACACAAACACAAAGGATTGTAAGATTATGAAACATGTCAAGGAATTGAGCAACCTAGAAGAGAATAAATTCCTAGAAACATATAACTTCCCAAAATTGCATCAGGAAGAAGTAAAAAGTTTGAACAGACCAATTACCAGCAATGAAATTGAAACAGTAATTGGAAAAATTCCCAACAAACAAAAGCCCAGGACCAGATGGAGGTCACAGGTGAATATTACCAAACATTTGAAGAGTGAATATCTATTCTTCTCAAACTATTAAAAAAAAATGATAGAGTACAGCAAACTTGCAAATTCATTCTATGAGGCCAGCATTACCTGGATACCAAAACCAGAGAAAGACACTGCAAAGAAAGAATTACAGGCCAATATCTCTGATGAACATAGAGCAAAAATCCTCAAGAAAATGTTACCAAACTGAATCCAATAGTACATTTAAAAAAAAATTGTTCTCCACAATCACATGGGATTTATTCCCAGATGCAAGGGTGGTTCAATATCTACAAAATCCGTGTGATACATCACATTAGAAAGAGAAAGGCTAAAAGCCATATGAACATTTCAATAGGTGCAGAAAAAGCATTTGAAAGAGTATAACATCCATTCATGATAAAAATCCCTCAATATAGTTGGGAATAGGGAATATAGTAAAGGCCATATATGAAAAACCCACAGCTCCTATCCTACCCAATGGTGAAAACAGCTTTTCCTCTAAGGTCAGGCACAAGACAAAGATGTCAGTTCTAACCACTGTTGTTCAACATAATCCTGGAAGTCCGACGCACAGCAATCGGACAGGAAACCAAAGGCATCCAAATTGGTAAGCACAATGCTTATGCAGCTAATGGGATAAGGGATAAGACATAGAAAACCTTAAAGACTCCACCTAAAAACTGCTAGAAGTGACAAATGAATTCTGTAAGCACACAGGATACCAGATCACCATACAGAAATCCATTGCTTATCTATACACTAACAATGCAGACATTAAGAAATCAGTCCTACTTACTATTACACCCAAACCAAAGACTTACGTAGGCATAAGTAAACCACAGACGTTAAAGACCTGTACTCTGAAAACTGCAACACACCGACAAAAGAAATTGAAGACAATATAAATGGAAAGACATTCCATGTTCTGCGATTGGGAGACCATCACTAATGGAACAGAAGAGAGCCAGTAGAACAGAAGTAAGCCCACCCACCAACTGTACGGCCAATTCAAAGGGAGGAAAGTATATCCAACAGGAAGCAGGTCAAACATATGGTGTTGGGAAAACTGGGCAGCTACATGCAAAAGAATGGAACCGGAGCACTTTCTTACACCGTACACAAAAATAATCTCAAAATGGACGAAGTTCTAAATGAGACCTGGAACCATAAAAATCCCCCAAGACTGCACAAGCAGCAGATGTCTCTGACGTTGGCCATAGCAGGGTTTTTCTAGACACGTCTTCTGAAGCCAAGAAATAAGAGCAAAAGTAAACAAAAATAAACACGAAACGTTATGAAATATTGACATGTAACCAGCAGTCCAATAACTATCCTACAGAAAACGCACCACCTCTGTATTTTCATTCAGATACCACAAAAGTTAGCGTCCTTGTAACAATTATAAACAGCTATGCACCCAAAATATAGCATCGCAATGCAGAAAGTGAGCACTGACCCCTCTGAAGGGAGACACTGACGTAATGAAAGGAGGGACACCACAGCACCCACTTACATGGACAGAGAGTTCATTTTTGCAGAAGATCCACAAGTCAAGATCTTCGACATGATACCAAATGAATTGAACAGATAAACACAGAACATTCCACCCCCAACCAGGAGACACCTTATCAAGGACATTTTCTAGGATAAACCATGTCAGACCACAAAACAAATGTCAATACCGGAAGCCCAAAACCACAACAAATGTCAATACCGGAAGCCCAAAACCACTTCAAGTGTCTTTTGATACCACACATGGTATGAGACGGGAAGAAAATTGTAAACAAAACAAAAACAAAAAACAACCTACCCCCCCCCCACACACACACACAGAGGCTGAGCATACTGCTAAACCAATGGGTTGGAAAAATCGAAGAGGAAATAGATGGGAATGAAATATGAAAGACACAAAGGAAAAGGAAAACAATGGTCTACAGACCATTCTCTGGGCACAGAGAAAGCTGGTTTAAGAGGAGCATCAGCAGCAAAGCAGGCGAATCTCAAAAATCTCAAAGAATCCAATGTTACATCTATAGGAACTAGAAAAAAGTGAACGAAACACAAAGCTAAAAGAAAATAAAGATCAGAACAGAAATGAGAGAGACTAAAAATGGGGAGCGGGGGGATGAAACCCACAGCTGGTTCTTTGGAAAGATACAATTGATAAACCTTTAACCCGTCATTAAAGAGAACCCAAATAAAATAAAAAGAACAGACACCAGAGAGATACCGAAGATTATGAGATTATGACAGTTTATACAAACTGAACAGCTGAGAAGAAATGGGTCAGTTCCTAGTAATGTGTCTTCCAAGATGGAATCAGGAAAAACAAAATCAGAACAGACTAACCACAGGTAACAAAGTTAAACTGGTGTTTTATTTATTTTTTTATTTTCAAAAATTTTAAAGTATTTTTTTAAAGATTTTATTTATTTGATAGAGAGAGAGATCGCAAGTAGGCAGAGAGGCAGGCAGAGAGAGAGGTGGCGAGGCAGGCCCCACTGAGCAGACAGCTTGATGTGGGGCTCGATCCCGTGACCCTGAGATCATGACCTGAGCTGAAGGCAGAGGCTTTAACCCACTGAGCCACCCAGGTGCCCCTAAACTGCTGTTTTAAAAAAACTCTCCAACCAAAGTCCAGGAACACATGGATTCACAAATGAATTCTACCAAACATTTAAAGAAGAGTTATCACCTATTCGAAGTAATGGAAGAGGGAAGAGTGCTAACGGCGCATTCTGTGAGGCCAGCATTATCCTGATACCAAAAGCAGAGGCATTACAAACCAATCCACCCAAGATCAATACTCCGGACAAACCCAGATACAAAAATACTCAAGAAAATGTTAGCCAACTGCAGTCAACAACACATTAAAATGATTATTCATCATGACCAAGTGGGATTTATGCCTGTGATGTGAGGATGGGTCAGAATTTGCAAATCAACATAATATGCGTTAACAAAATGAAAGATTAAAAATTACAATCCCTGGATGCAGAATCAGGATTTGACCAAATTCAGCAGCTGTTCGTGATGAAAACTGGCACCAAAATGGGTTAAGGGGAATGTACTCAACATACTAAATGCCCAGTGACAAACCCACAGCTAACCTCAACTCCACGGCGGAAACACAGGTCTCTTCGGAGATCAGGAGCAGGACAAGGATGTCCACGCTCACCACTGTTATTTAAATCACACTGGAAGTCCGAGCCACAGCCATCGGAATAAGACATCCAAATGGAGAACTTAAACTTTTATGTACAAGTGACATGATACTATACTTGGAAAAACGTAACTCCACCAAAACCTACTGGACTAGAGGAACTCAGTACAGTTACAGCCTACAAAGCACACAGAAGTCATTTGTGTTTCCTTACACTAGTAATGAATACAATTAAATCCATTTGCAGTTCACCGAAAACACCTCAGAACGAGAATGCGCACCATGGAGATAAAAGACCTGTAACAGAACACGGACGACATTAAAAACGATGCAAATGGAAAGACGGTCCAAGCACATGGGTAGAAGAATACGGTTTAAAAGTCCATAATATCCACAGCATCCTTTTCCCAATAGCATTACGCACAAATTAGAACACCAAAATTTTTATGCAACCACAGAATTTCCAAAGAGTCAAAGTCATCTTAAAAGAAAGCTGGAGTGACCATGATCACAAATTAAGATACACAAAGCCGTAGTAATCAAGGTACTGTGATGCTGAGACCAAAATAGACGCCAACTAAGAGACGAGTGTCTGGGAAATAGCCCACAGAGGAGGCAAGACTATCCAGCAGGGAAAAGGCCGTCTCTTCAGTGAAAGGTGCGGGGAGAACTAGGCCGCTACGTGTGAACGGAGGAAAGCAGACCACTCTCTTACACAAAACTGAACTCAAAAGGGATTGAATACCTAAGTCCAGAGAACTCCTAGGCAGCAGGCAGTAAGCTCTTACAGCAGCCTTAGCAGCATTTTTCTAGAGGTTTCTCCTTAGGCAAGAGACCCCAAAGCAAAATAGTTTGCTGAGACTACCTCAGGACAAAAGCATTTTTCATGAAGGAAACCAACAGAGACCACCCACTGAACAGGAGAAGACCTTCGCAAAGGACGTATTCAATAAGAGACTAAGATTCAAAATACGTGGAGAACTTCCGCAGCACCAAAAATTGTGATTAGAAAATGGGCAGGGAACATGAACATTTCTCCGAAGAGGACACACAGATGGCCAGACCGGTGAAAAGATGCTCAACTCACTGATCAGGAAAATGCAAATTAAAACCATAATGAGCTGTATCGCCTTACACCAGGCAATGGCTACAATCAGAAGGACGGTAAGTCTGGGTGAGGATACGGAGAAACAGGAGCCCTGTTGGTGGGAATCTAAGCTGGTGTAGCCGCTGTGGAGAAGAGCAAGGAAGTTCAACAGAAATTAAAAATAGAAATGCCAATTGACCCAGTAATTCCACTACTGGGTATTGGCCCAAGGAAAACAGAAACGTGAATCCAAACATGAGATACGCAGCTGGGTGTTTACTGCAGCATCTATGATAGCCAGGATGTGGGAGCAACTCAAGTGTCCGGGGCAGACGAGCAGATAAAATGGGGTCTGCACACAATGGAGTGTTGCTCAGCCATAAAGGGAGTGTTGCCATCTGGGACAACATGGGTGGACCTTGAGGGTGAACTTACTGAGGGAAATAGTGGAAGGACAATTTCATTGACATACAATCTAAGGAATAAAAACAAGGACTTGCAGGGAAGACGGTGGAGGAGGACGCTAGGCTCTCCTCATCCCAGGACGACACCTCTGTGAGATGTTGTGAAAATGACCCGGAGAGTGACAGAATGAACTCCATCCCTCAGCGTAGACAAGAGGCCACAGGGAAGAGACCAGGAAGGGGGGAAACATGGTTGGGAACTAGTAGGACTCGTGGCAGTGTGCGCGGGAGGGAGGCTGTGGGCACAAAGAGGGAACAGAAGCAGACCCCCACACTGGGGAACCTGTGTGGGGAAGACGGATCCACAGACATTTGGCTTTGAAAGGCAGAATTTCATGAGTGCTTATAAACAGCAGGGAATATTTTAAAAACCTGGAATGTTTTAAAAAGTCAGCAGGCCTAACTCTGGAGAGCAGTTGGGTGAGGAAACTGGGTCCCTGCCCTTGCAGGAACCACATACCAGCCCCTGGAGATAGAGCTGGAAGCAGCAGTTTGAAAGAAGCCTCAGGCACAGGGGAGAGAGGGTCTTCACTAACCTCAGAGCCTGTCCTGGAGGGACAGCAGTGGCTGGGAAACTCCTCCAGGAACAAAGGAACTGGCGGGAGCCCTTTCCTTCGCTTGCCCCCAGCATCAACACAGGGCCACCTGCAGGACTAGCTCCCTAACTTGCTAGCACTGCCCTCCCCTAACCCCTGTGATACGCTTCCACCCATCCACCCCTCCGGACTCCCATCCCCGTCTAGGGACTACAGGACCCCTCCCTCAGTGGCCAGGTAGGGGGATGTACAAGGCTTACTGGCCACACCCCAAAGGGACTCTTGCCCAAGAGGGAATGATAACCACCCCCTCCCACAGACACACACAGAGGCCCCAGAAGTGGGCTGGAGGCAGACAACTGCTTGACTGTACCTCTGCCCCCAAAACTTCTCAGGACACACCCCCGGGAATGCACCCTGTAGTCTGGTGTTACTGCAGCTCTGGCAAATGACTGGACAGACTCAGCAGAAATCCAAGGTGTCCCCAGACTGACCCACTAACACCACAGGGGCTGAAGCCCGCCCACAATAAGCCAGAGGAGCCATTGCCGAGGACGGAAGACAGAAGTGACCGGGACACCATAGCCGGGTTTACATGACACACAGACACTCCTTGAAGCACCAGTTTGTGGGAACAGGGGACACTGCATGGCAGGACCTTTTCTTCATAAGGCCACCACCTATAGGAGCAGGAGATGTAGCTGAATTTCCAAACACACCGAAACTGAAAACTAATGAGATGGAGAACTTTCCCCAATGAAAGAACAGATGAATATTTCAGCAAGAAACAGCAGTGAAATGGATAGAATACGCCTGCTGGAAGATTGAAAGTCATGATCATGAAGACACTCATGAGACTTTATAGAAGGGTGGAGGACCCCAGTGAGACCCTAGAAGAGAAAAACCAGCGACGAAGAACACACACACACACACACAAAATTCAAAATACACTAGCTAGAATGGATGAAGCAGAGGAACAAATCAGATCTAGAAGACAGAGTAATAGAAGCTAAGTCGAGCAGGTGGGAAGTATCCTGCAACATGAGGATAGACTTAGGAAACTCAGCAACACCAAGTGTAATAACATTCACATATGGAGAGAAAGGAAGGAAGAAAAGTTATGTGAATACATACATAATACACACATAATAATTACATAATACCTGTAAACTTTCCTAGTGCAGGGAAGGAAACGGATCAGATCCAGAAGGCAGAGAGCTCCCCCAACAAATCAAGCTAAGGAGGCTGGTAGCACAACACACGGTAATTACGATGGCAAAGAGGTAGTGACAGAGAATTTTTAAAGCACCAAGAGAAAAGAAACCAGTTACATACAGGGGAACCCCAGAAGGTCATAAGCTGATTTCTTAGTAGAAACTGCACAGACCAAAAAGCAGTGGCAGGATATAGTCAAAGTGCTGGAAAACATCTGCAGCAAGATTACTTTACTCATAAAGCTGATCATTCACAAGGTAAGGAAAGATAGAGTATCCCAGACAAAGGAATTCTAGGACTACTACACAAGCCCTACAAAAACATGTTAAGGGGGAGTCTTTGTTATTCTTACATTCGTTCTTTTCCATCCAAAGTAGGAGACACAAAAGCAACAAATATAAGATCTGTAAACAAATAAACAAAAATAGTTGAGGGACACACAAAATTAAAGGGTGTAAAGTAGAACATCATATACCTAAAACAGACAGGAGAGGGGTAAAGGAGTTCAAATAAAGGACCGTCAACTAAATATAGATGGCTGTGTTCAGGAAATGTTATGTACAAACCACAGGGTAATCACGAACCAAATCCCACTAAAAGATATGCAAAAAAAATAAGGGAAATGCAAGTAGATCATTAGAGAAAGCCAACTAATCAAAAGAACAAGAAAGGAACAGAAAAAAACCATAAACCAAAATGGCAATGCATGTGTCAATAATTACTTTGAATGTAAATGGACTAAATGCTCCAATCTAAAGACATAGGATGGCAGAGTAGAGCACCCCCACCCCCACCCCCACCTCAAGACCCATCTATATGCTGCCTGCAGGAGACTCATTTCAGACCTAAAACTACCTGACGATTCAGGGATGATGGGATGGAGAAATATTTATCATGCAAATCGATCTGAGAAGCTGGGGTAGTAATATTGGACAAAATAGGTTTTAAAATAGACTGTAGTAAGAGAAAGGAGGAACTATAGGATCACTAAGGGGACCATCAAGAGGACAGCCTAACAATTGTAAATATTTATGTACCAACATGGGAGCACTGAAACTTAAAGCCTTTAATAACAAAAACTACTACAACAGTTGGGGACTTTAACACCTCACTTACAGCAATGGACCGATCACTTAAAATCAAACTCAACAAGGACACAGTGACCTTGAAGGACACTGAACCAGAGGGACTCAGACATATTCACAACATCCCATCCTCAAACAGAATACACACTCTTTTCACGTGTACACAGAACATTCTCCAGAATAAATCACATAAGCCACAAAACAAGTCAACAAATTCAAAGATCTAAGTCATTCCATACCTCTATTCTGACCACAACACGGTGAAACTGGAAATCAACCACAAGAAAAAAAATCTGGGAGGACCAGATACATGGAGGTTAAATAACATGTTATTAAACAATGAATGGATCAACCGAGCAATCAGAGGAAATTAAAAAATACATGGAGACAAATGAAAATGAAAACTCGACACTTCTGGAATTCAGCAAAATGCTATTCGAAGATGGACGTTTATAACAATGCACAACTACCTCGAGAAAAATTTCAAGTAAACCAACAACATTACACCAGAAGGAGCTAGAAAAAAAGAACAAGACTCCAAACCAGTAGAAAGAAAAAATGTTAGAGCAGAAATAAAATAGAAAACAAATAGGTGAATGAAACCAGGAACTAGTTCTTTGTCAACAAAATTGATAAATACCTAACTAGATTTAAAAAAAAAAAAAGTTAAAACAATCAGAAATAATGTGCACCACAGAAGAAGGTTTTTTTTGTTTGTTTTTGTTTTGTTTTTGTTTTTTGAGAAAAAGCATAGGTGCATGAGGAGGGGAAAAGGAGAGAGAATCTCAGGTTGACTCCATGCCCAGAGCCCAGCACAGGGCTCAATCCCTGGACCTGAGCAGAATTGGACCAGCATCAAGAGGTCCAAACCTCCAGCTCTAAGTCCCAGAACACAGGCAACACCAGGACAGTGTGGAACCGGGAGCCCACACTGCATGTGACGAACATGCACAGCGTGTACAACCGTGCAGCCGGCCCTAAAGTAACATTACATCAATGACACTCCGTAAGAATCACACCTCCCCTGGAGATCAGCTTCCTTCCTGCACAGAAACAGCGGGTGTCTTGGGGGAGCCTCAGCACACCACCCTGCTCCTGGCTTTCTCCCAGGGCAGCGCTGAAGGGCCAGGGACCCAGGAATGGACATTCCTGCCCAGTGAGTGCAGCGGCTGGGGCTCCCTCACCACAGCGGCTTCTAAACACCAGTCTGAGCCAAGGGAGGGTGAAAAGGGCTTTTTCCATGCTTATTCCCAACCTGGCAGGGTTGTTCGTGGCCCCTGGCCCAGGGAAAAATTAAGCTGGCTGATTAGAGCATCCAAGTTTACAGAATGCTTCCGCCCCCACCAAGGGCAGGGAGGGAGGCCCAGCTGTCACACTGTTGAACCTGCAGTCATTTCAGGCACAGGTACGGGGAGGGGAGGGTTCAGGAAGCTGAAGAATTCCCCTAAGACAGACGCTGGTCTATGTGGTCTCCCAGGACCCCAACCCTAGAGGCCTGGCTGGGCGGAGGCAGGGCTTTTCTGATTTCACCTTGGGTGCCTCCCACTGAGGAGCGGGCAGACACCAGAGCCCAACTCAGTGGAGGACCTCGAGTTCTAGAAGTCACTTCCTGCAATGTGAGGGACCGTCAGCTCTGTCCCACTGTGGGACACCGAGGAACCCCTGCATTCGGACCCTGCTTCTCTGGTCTCCCCAAACCTCTTGTGCAGCCCCACATGGGGACAGGTGAGGAGCAGACGGAGGGTCTAGTCTTTGTCATGGGTCAGGTGAGGGGAAACTGATCTTTCAGAAGGTTAACACTCACGGAAGAGAAGGCTGATTGGTTTGTACCTTCAACAAAACCCAGGGAAATTGGCTTGATAAGCAGCTCACCTCTGTAGACTCAGAACCGGGTACATCTGCGCCATCATCCCGGGAGAGGAACGGCTGGAGGGCATCGCTAACGCAGCAAATGCCAGGCTTTACCCCGGGGGACAGGTGCATTAACAGGTGGGAGGGGCCCAGCAATCAGCAGCATCGTGAGGTCAGGCCAAGTCTGGAACTCCTCCTGGGAACCCGGGCTGGAGTGGGGGTGTGGGGTAAGCCAGCAGCTGCCCATCTTCCTCCTCTGCCTCGAGATCACGACCCCCTCCCAGAGGCTAAGTCCCTCCACTGCTCCCTGCCAGGCATTGCCCTGAGAACACAATCAGGATGGCTCTGTGACACCCAGGAGACCAGTGTGGACGGACTCTGGGCATCGTTCATACAGAGAGGAGGCGTACTGGAGAGGGAACACAGTCTGCTCAGAAGGGCTCCGTGGGACCAGAGAGGAAGGCACGGCAGGTGTCCCTGAGACACAGCGCGGGATGGCTAGTGATCTGTGCCAACTTGGCTGGAGCGCTGGGTGGCCGCTAACTTGCTAGACTTTAACTCCGGGTGTGTCTGTGGAAGAAATTCAGACTTGCACTGGAGAGCCCAGTAAACCAGATGGCCGTCCCCAAGGTGGGTGGGCTTCCTTTCCTAGGCCAGAGACTGGACAGAACAAGAAGGTATGGGTTGGAAAGATTCCCTGCCTGGCTGAGCCAGGACACGGATCTCGTCCTGCCCTCAGGGTCAGACCTTCGAACACAGAGTGGAACCGACACCCTTGCTCCCCGGCTCTCCAGGCTTGGAGCTGCTCTAGCTCCCCGGGGTCTCCCTGGGCAGGATGTAGAGCCTGGGACCCCTCAGCCTCCAGAATCACATGAGCCAGCGCCTTGTCATCAGCCTCCAAGATGCACCTGTCCACGCACCCCCATTGGTTCTGCTGCTGTGGTGCCCGGGAGTCTCAGCCCCGCACTGCACTGGGACCGGGTCCACCAGAGCCCTGTTTTCCATCTCTGCTTCCAGGTGCTACTGGCCACCGGAAACTAAGGCCGACGCCAGAAGCCACAAGCTCCCAACCAGCCCCCATGACCCAGTTTTTGACCAGCTTCCTAAAGACTCTGTACTACCCCCCAGCAGACCGCAGGGTCATTACCATCTAATCGTAGTCACACACCTACCAGACCCTGCTGTGCCCCACTGCGCCCATTTAAGGAAAGAAAAGAGGTGGCACTGATTCAGAGAAGGCTCCTCCTCAAAAAGTCTCTCAGGTCAGCTTGCTCACGCCCCTTCCTCCCTCACCCCAGAAGCCCTGACCTTGAGACCTAATGAGGATGAGGTGCCCTCAGAGACGAGCACACCTGCTCTGTTCTCTGGCCATGGAAGGAGTTCCCTGCCTGCAGGCACCATTCGGTACTGAGCAAGGAAAGAGCCCCCAGCCCCACTGTCCCCACCATCACTATCAGCCCCCAACACGGCCTCACCGGCTGCTGTGTCCCTAGCACCAGCCCTGGCCAAGCTCCACAGTGACTGCCCAACATTCCCTCCACCCCCGTCCAGCCTCCGGCCCCCACAGCCTCACCCAGTCCCATCTGTTCCAGGAGAGGCAGTGCAGCAGCGATCGGTCCCCCTTATCCCTGTCAGGTTCTCTGGGCTATAGGATATCTATCCCTACGACACCTCAATGCTCAGTGGAGCACACATGTCCTACCTCTATTCCTTAACCAGAAGTCTAGGGGCTCAGTGGGGTCCCCGGTCTCAGGAAGGCCCCCCTCCGCCAGGCTATGCTCTTTCCTGCAGGCTCTGGGGGTCTGTTTCCACGATGGTGGAGGGTGTTGGCTGACTTCAGCTCTTTACTGTCCCAGGAGTGAAAGCCTGCTGCCTGCCAGGGGCCTCCTTTGTAACCAGAACTGCCCATGTTGCAGTTCCAGTTGTTCATGGACCCCCCGTCCCCCCCAGCCCCAGAGGACTGGGTCCCCATCCTGCTTCAGGTATCCAAGTGCCCCTCCTGCTCTGGCCTCTCCTGCAACCAGTGCATGCTGTCTGCTTTCAAGGGCTCACCTGAGAACCTGGGGCTCACCTGGAGACCCAGGATCCTCTCCCTGTTTGAAGGGCCACCTTCATCTTGACCTTAAACCCTGACTGCCAAGGTCCCAGGTTCAACGGATTAGGGTGTGGCCCTCCCATTATTCTGCCAATCACAGGAACTGCCCAGGCCTGCAGAGCCCAGGGGGTTGAATGGGGCAGGTGTGCCGGCTCCCGGAGCAGGAGGAATGTTGGGCCCATGTTCTGCAGCTCTCCACGTGTCCCCACGTACCACATTTGAAGACCATGGGCACAGTGAAATGAATGTGTGACACTCCTTCCTTTCCCCGGTGCTTTCTGGGCCCAAGACCCAGGCCTGCCCCTGCCCAGCGTCCCTCCACACTCAGGGACCGTACACTCAAGTTCTGGGAGGAGAGAGGACACCGGTCTGCTCTCACGCAGCCCATTGTCTTCAAAGAGGGAGTTCCCCCTCTCGGGGGCCGCACGGTAAATACTTCAGGCTTTGAGCAAGTCGCACCTGTAGCTTTGTCTCAATCCTGTTTACAAGTGCAGGGAGGACAAAGGGAGTTAGAGAGGAGAAGGGAGTTGGGGGAAATTGGAAGGGGAGGTGAACCGTGAGAGACTATGGACTCTGAAAAACAATCTGAGGGGTTTGAAGGGGCGGGGGGTGGGAGGTTGGGGGAACCAGGTGGTGGGGATTAGAGAGCGCACGGGTTGCATGGAGCACTGGGTGTGGTGAAAAACAAAGAATACTGTTACACTGAAAATAAATAAATAAATAAATAAAAAGTAAAAAAAAAAAAAACAAAAGTGCAGGGACGTTCTTTAGGAAGCTTGCAAAACAACGGTCCGTGGAGTGTGGCTGCCTGTTTGCCAGCCCTTGTTCTGGAGGGAGAGCTACAGACACAGTTAACCTAACCCCCACGTGCTGCCCGCCCAGGAGGGCTGTAGGAAGTCACACAGCAGGTGCGAGCCGCTGAGGACAGGGAGGGCTCGGCGCTTTGCAAACAGGCTCCTGTGATGGGTCCTAATTAGAGGACATTAGGCCAAAGACAAAGCAGGCGAAGTTTGCCCCATGGACACGTGGGTCTCGGGGTGGCTGCGTCCCCTCCCCTGTAGGATGAGCTCTAGGAACCCCACCTGGTTGGGCTGTTAGGGATGAGGGTGTGTCCACTGCTCAGTGCCCTGTAGGGCTCCGGGGCTCCTCTCCCCAGCACGTTCCCCCCCAGCACCGGGGCAGTCTGCACAGCACGGTTCTTCGTGTCCTCCATGCACCAGCTTGGTTAGGGATCCCAGCCGCCTGTCGGGCAGGTGAAGCCCGATACTCACCCCCTCCCATCACCTGATTATTCCAGGACTTCTAGACCACTGGGAAGGGACTTGCCCATGAAGTCCTTCCTCAATAACGAACATAAGCCACAAGGTGACACAGGTGAGCCCTGGAGTCCCATCAGGGGGTTCCAGGTTCGTTATAGAAAGAATGTTCCAGCACTAAGCTGGGCATGGCTGCACAGCTGTGTCCTAGGAGACCCTGAGTGTGGGGTTCTGTGGATAACTTCTGGAGATTTTGTGTAGTTACCAGGAGACCCACAGGTTAGACATCAGCGGGACCACCCCTCCCAGCACCCCTGTCCAAGGCGGCCGCCAGCCAGGGAACGGCAGGAGCTCTGGAAGCAGAGGGGACCTCAGGCTGACACTACTGGGGGGACAGGGCTCAGGTCTGCAAGTGCAGGATTGGAGCTCGGCCAGCCGTATTCTCTGAAGCTGGTTCATCCTCCATCCCCAGTAGGGGGACATCCAGCAGCCGCCCCCTTGATCCCTGCCCCTCTCCCGGGACCTGCTGCACAGACAGGCTGCCACACACTCACCAAGCTTCCCACCCCCAGAACTAGCGACAACAGGGTTGTCTGGGCCCCCAAGCGTGGGGCAGGTCATGAAGGAGGAATGGAGGACTACAGGGAGATAGGACGACTGTCCTTCGTTCTGCGGATGGAGCAGCGAGACACAGAACGGCAGCCGCTTGCCTGGGTCCACACAGCAAGCCTGGTTTAGGGCAAGGATGGGAAGCCAGACCGTCTGGCTTTGGAGCCCACACACGGCGACTGAGGCTTCGCCCACAGCAAGGAGGACCATGTTATTCCCCTCGTATGTGGGGGTTTTCTGAGAGTCCCTAGGGTCGTCTCCACAGAGGCCCACTGCAGTGACTCCTAGTGTCCCCTTTTCCCAGAACGTGGAGGCACAGAGAATTCGAGTAACTTGTCCCGAGTCACACAGGAGGAGACAAGGGGCACCACATGGGTCCAGCTGGGATCCAGCCTTCACCCACTACCCAGTTCGCATCTCCCTCTCCCTCAGGAGTGTCTCTGGGACACTAAGAGCTGTCGGCATTCAGGGAGCCCTGACAGCAGCCCCTCCCCAACCCTGAGCCTGCAGACAGTGCTGCTAACACGACGGGGACCTCCTGTAGCGTCCCCCAGGCCCTGCCCAGGGCCCTCTCCCGCTCTGCCCGTGCTCAGTCAGCACCCACACCCCCAGCTGCTGCACACGTTTGTTGGCCCAATGTCACAGGTGGGAATCCAGAGGAACCCTCGGGACAGGAGCCCCAAGTCCCACAGAGGCCAGCAGGTGCCCCAGGCAAGTGCAAGCCCACCTGCTCAGCCCTCACTCAACCCCACACCTGCCCAGCACTTTCCCCATCAGGGGAGCCCCAGGCGAGCCTGGAGACACTGACAGGACCGGAGTACTCCCCTCTGGGGAGAAGGGTCTGTGCCCCAGTTTAGGGGACACGCCCAAGTCACCCTCATGGCACACATGAGGAATTCCACCCCCAGAAGCCTGTTCAGGACCCACCCCAGCCTCTCTGCACCAGCTGCCAGGCCAGTGGAAATTCGCAGTTCTCCACAGAAACCGCAGCTCCTCCAAAACACGGAGCTCCGTGGGCGTTGAGGGCTCCAGAACACGCAGCAGGGACGTGCAGACGAAGCAGCAGGAACGACCCCCTGGGACATGTCACGGGTCCCTTCGGGCAGGGCCTCCCCTCCAGCCAGCCCCTCACCCGCCCGCGGGGCCTCCTCTCTCCTCCCTCTCCCGCCTCTGGGCCGCCTCTCATCACAGCTGAGCAGAAGTCCTCCCAGCCCGTGTCCGTTCCCTGCGGCCACCAGCCAGGACAGCGTCGTGGGCACCATTTAGGGGTCGGGTCAGCATCAGGCTCCCCTTCCAGAGTCACGTTTTCTAGAAGCTCTGAAGCAGAACTGTAATCTCTCCAGCACTTGGGCGAGTGGCGGCCTGACGCGGGACAAACGGCTCCTTCTCCTGGACGAGCGGGCCCTTAGCTCCCGGGGGTGATGCTGCCCACCCAGGTCCCCGGGCCAGGGCGCTGGGGCTGCTGGGAGCTCCCCGGACTTCCGGGCCTCAAATAACCCAAGTTTTTACCTTAAGTCTCTGAAATTCAGAAAGTTGAAAGTCTTGGAGGTTAAAATCAACGCCCACGTCCCTCTGGCTTCCCGGGAGAGGCCGTTTCCCGACCTCCTTCCGCTGCCAGAGGCGCCCGGACTCCCGGCTTCCCAGGCACCAGCCCACAGCTCCTCCTAGACCTGAGCGGCCCCCCTCCCTCTTCTGAGGACGCTAGTGATTACAGTGGATGCACCTGCGTCATCCAGAACACTCCACGGCCGCTCCCTCGATTACTCACACTTGCGTACCCCCTCCAGCCTCCTAAGAGCACACTGACCGCTCCTGGGGTTAGGACTTGGGCCTCCTGGGCAGACAGCCTTATTCTGACGATCCCAGGCCTGACAGTGGAGGGGGACTGGGGTATTTGCCCAACAGTGACACAGTGTCCAGGGACAGGAGGGGACGAGAGGGGACAGGAGGGTGCTGCTGGACCCCAACCCCGGAAGAGATCAGGTCTGTGGAGGTGCCGTGATTGTTTGGTAGGACTTCGAGTTCAGACGCACATTTCAGGGCCACAGTGTTGGTCCCAGACACAGAAGGAGCCCAAGAGCATGAATACGGGAGGCCCCGCGTCTTGTTTTCCTCTTCCGTTGGGTCTCTAGGGGAACGTGCCAAGCAGCCATGAGCTAGTGGCCCACTGGACATTTCTGCTTTGCCATTTGGTGTCCAGCTTCACACGGGACAGACAGACGGCCGTGCGCCTCGGTCTCCAGTGTCATCCCGCACAGGCGTACCCCTCTTGCCGGCGAGGCTCTGAGCTGCTTCTGGGGCTGCCTGTCGTTGGGACCCACCCCTCCAGCAGGGCTTCCCTCCAGCCCCGTCCCCGTCATCCTGGGACCCACCTGTGGGCACCACAGCCCCATTTCCCCATCACTTCACCTTCCCCCCAAGTTCCCTGCTCCTCCTGTGTGGGCACCCCCTCTCCTCCTGCCTCACGCCACAGAGTGGGGTCCCCGACCCTCCTGAACGGACGTCCTGACTTCTCCTTGGGGTTCACACCTCCGGCTGCCCGTTTGCACCCGTTACGCCCATCTCCACCTGCTTCCCTGCAGGAGGGCCATCCTCTGTGCTCCCAGCCCTGCACACACCGAGCTCCTACAGACAGGACTGTGTCTGCTTCACGGCTGCAGCCACAACTGAACACACAGTCGGAGGGTGCGTCCCGAAAGAGGAGGCGACCGTCCGGACTCGAGCAACAGGGACAGTAGCAGTGGAGGAAAGAGAGAAGGACTCAGGGAGGGTGGACAGAGGGTGTGAGAGAGAACAGTTCATCCTAAGTCCTCAGAACACTTTCTGAACTTTAACTAGTTGGCTTGAATTTCAGCAAACATCTGAGCTTCCGACCCCAGGTCCCAGCAGCAGATCCAAGAGCCTTTCAAACATCCCAGGAAGGCTTCATCCTTGGAGCCGCTGAGGGGCCCTCCCTGGTCACTCCTAGGTGGGGTTTCAGGCAAGCCAGCAGGACAGGAAGTGATGTCACACCCAAAATGCCCAGCATGGGGAACAGAGCAGCTGACATATCTCTAAAAGAAAGGAGATGCGCATGGCCCTTTTGACTGATGTCAGGGGCTCCTGTCTTCTTCCTCAGGAGCAGCTGGGAGGGGGCTTCTCACCTGGTCCGTCTGCTCATCCATCCACAGGGGTGTTCAAGGTCCACGGGGTGGAGTTCCCAAGGCCAGGATGCACATTTGATGTCAGAGCGGGACAGCACCCGAGGAAGACCAGCCCACAAACATCATGATGCTGCACCCCTAACTCCTGTGGCTACAGGGCGGGGCTCCGTGGCTGAGAAAAGAAGGAAAAAGGAGGAAAGTAGAAAGCTGGCTGGGTCTCCCGAGAGGTCTGCCACCCGTTTGCTGCTGGTGATGGACAAGTGAGAGACACCTTTCGAACTGTGGGCAAGGACCCTTCCTCTCACCTGGAGGCCAAGGACAATAAGGAGGCTCGTGTGTCCGTGTCCCGCCTTCACGCTTTAATTCTCAGATCTGTGAGGAACTGATTCCGTCATCGTGCCTCTTAGAGCTGAGAAACGCAGGAACAGAGAGGGTCAGAAATGTACCCAGTGTCCCACAGCCAGGGAAGGGTGAAGGGAGGCTCTGACCTAGACATCCTGTTTCTGGAGATGAGGCCCCCAACTGCTCACGGTGCTGCCCTTTGAGCGGCTGTGGAGCACAGATTTGGGGAGAAAAGCCCCTGTTACCATGAGCTCCCTCAACGTAACCCAGAAGTGAGGTTAAGTCAGATGTGCACATGTGACTACCTTACTCCTTCCTGCCGTCCCCCAAAATGAGGACCCTACAGGGATGACTAGAGGGGACAGGGACACCAATCCCAAGGACAGAGCAAAAAGGGAGGAAGATGTAAGCATAAGGACGTGGGGAATTAGAAAGTGGTCGAACAGCAGCTGCCTACCCAGGGAAGCCGACACCCAGCCTGGCCCGGGGCCCCTAAAACACAGAGCATAATGCCCTGAAATGGGTGCCCCCTGAGGGCTTGGACCCCAAGCCCCTTGCTCCTGCTTCCCCCAGGCCAGGCAGGGTCCCCGCTGGTTCTCTGGTGCAGGACTGGAGCTGACTGCATGGGCACAAAGAACCAGGGGATCCGGGCTCTGTGTCCAGGCCCAGGTGAGGCTGAGGGCGCCACCCAGAAAGGGTTTGCAGGGCAGCCTCCTGGCCGAACAGGGAGTGTCCCCAGCCCCCCATGCAGGCAGCCCCCTGCGCTTCACCTGCTGGGCAGGTTGGGGACCTGGGTGCATCTCTGAGAGCCCTTCGGGCCCAGAAGTAAGAGGAAACTAGATGCTGACTGAGCAGGAGGGGGTCCTGCAGGGAACCGCATGGAAAGATTCCACTCAGTGAGGCTGGCCAGGTGCCCTGTGGTGTTTTACTCAGGGAGGTCAGTGCACTCGGATACCACGCCATCCACTGGCTGAGGCCTACATCCCACCGGCCCTCACCTTTGCTTCCAAAATGCCTGCCCTGATTAAGAGTCTCTGAGAGACATTTCCACACCCTCCCTCGTGTACAAGCATGTTCAGAATGTCAAGTAATCCATCTTTGACATACACCCTTGGACTGAGATTTTAAAGAAACTTGACATTTATGGACACACAGTAATTAGTCTGAGAAGCTGGCTTCTGCCTGAGTCACCGTGCACGTCCCCCCTCCCCTGCATCACCAGGAGCAGGAAGGCAGACCCTTCACCCGTGCTGACCTGGCCCTCTCCCTCCCCCAGGGATGACTCTCTGTACACTGGCTTCTGGAAGGATCTTGAGGATGTCGACACTGGAGAAGGAGACCCAGGCCATGGCCCTGGAGATTCCAAACCGTGCGTTCAGAACGTCAGAGATTTTGGGTCTTTCTGGGACTCTGAGCAAAGGGCCATGGCTTCCTGCGGCGCCCCGGACACTGTAGAGGAGGGATGGCTTCAAGCCTGCAGAAGTGGTAGCTCAGAGTAGTCTCCCAAACTGATTAGAAGATCAGACAGCAGCACAAGGAAGAGTCTATGTAATGGCTCAAAACCCAGCGTTTGATGTCAGACCACAGAATGGCCAGCTAAAGGAGGCCACTGTTTTCAACCCAACTGGAAGCACTTGGTTCTGGGGTCGGTTTGGTGACTCGTGATCTCAAAGCTCTGGATGGGCCTTTCTGGAACGTCTAGGGCTTTCCCTCATGGTGCCATAGGGTTGCCACAGCTCCAGCCATCTAGTCTTCAAGCAGCCTCACGCAGAGCAGAACTAAGGGAGAGGACCTCGGCCACACATTTCTCTCTCTCCTGGGGACGACAGTAACTCCCAGGAGCTCCCCAGAGGCTTCCTACCCCTCCCACCAACCAGAAGTGGAGGTGCTTCTGAGTCCCGGCTCCAAAAAAAGCTGCAGTGTTGTGCATCTGGCATCTTCAGCCTCTGTGCAAGGAGGGAGGACTTGGAAGTGAGGAGAAAGGCTGGGAATAGCCCTGGTGGGCCACCATGACTGTGCACCCCAGTGAGCCCCAATGTCAGTGCAGGCAGGCCTTGTTGGCGGCCCCCCAAAACCCAGCACCTTGTTGAGAAGACAGGAAGGATGCAGGGAGGACACTCCAATAGTTCGGCCCTGTCCCTCAAGAAGGGGACCAGACCCCTCGGGTCCACTTCCCTGCAGGGCCCCTGCCAGCCTGAGATGCCCCCCGGGACGGTCTTGGCCCCCAGGAGCTCCAGGCCTTGCTTCTTCCCCTTCACATGCAACATCATCCCCTCATGCCTGGGGGTACTTGTGCTCGTGACCTCTGACAAATTATAAGGTGGGGAAATTTTCTGTATGAGTTGCATTTGGATTTCTAAATAGATTACAATTTCTCAATTCAAAAGTAAGGAAACTCATTAATAGAAAAATTACGGACCCAAGTCTGGGGAAAGAAAGCTCTGACTGGGGAAATGCATCCCCAGATAGTGTCCCTGGTTGTGTCCAGGTGCACCAGACTAGATGGAGCCCCAGAACCTGTTGTCACATCTCTGCCCAGTGATCAGGTCGGACAATGGGTTCCTTTAATTGAGGAAGAAACTGCGGAAGTGACATTTGTCACCAGCAAAGCCTGGTCCCTCAGTCAGTCCGTGTCCATGTGGCCACATGCTCTGTGCCCTCCTGTTTGCCTGGCTGCTGTCTGATCACACCCGTCACCCGAGGGACTGCTGACCGCTCATTGCAGGAGCCCATCTTGGGTTGAGGGTGGATATAGCTATGGCTGGCAGGAGGCTCCCGACCCTGGGAGGGTAGAACTGGGCCCCAGTCCAGCCCAGCAGGGTGACCTCCCCATGGTCATCCACAGTCCTCACTCTGGGGAACAATGTGGGCAACAGGGACAGGACAGAAGCTCATGTTCCTGAGCTGATCAGCCAGTTTCCCCCAGAAAGGCAAGAGGCACCTGCTTTCTGGCTGGAAGAGCTGCTCGAAGCCAGAGTGGATGTGGACAGAGTGGCCTGGGGTCTGGGGCGTGACCAGCTCATAATTCTCAAAACAACAGGGTCCCTGTATATTGTGTTTCGTACACATATGTACTACTGTGTACATGTTGCGTATACAAGTTGGGGGTGTGGGCTACAGTGTCAAATTTTGCCTTAGATTTTAGAAAGACCCCAAGCGCAGACAATGGCAACCAAGCCTTGTCCTCAGCGTTGAAGGGTCCTTGAGAGCAGACGCTGGCTGGTTTTTTTGTTTGTTTGTTTTTGTTTTTTACCTAGCACATCAATCACTTGTTCCCACTTTCTACCAATTCTGAGAAATAGGTAACCAGAGAAAGAGGTGGTTCCATATCTTTAAGGGACACCACGACCACTGGAGACCTTGGTTCGTGTCAGCTACGGACCCTGTGAACAGATCGAACCGTGTTGGCGTGAGTGGGAGCTACCTCGCGGGGCTATTCCGTCCGTGTCCGACCCTGGCATGTCGACAGGATTCTCATCAAAAAGTGATTGGGCACCTACATTGTCCAGGAACAGCTCATCAACCCTTTGAGAATAATTTTTGATGTGTTCCCTAAGGAAGAGGTCTTCCTTCTCTTACTGTTAAGGCATCTGTGGAACGAGCTTGATTAATCATGTCTCACCGCAGTTGCAAGATAGACCGTAATCAAAGGGCCGGCCGATGAGTAAAAGTGGCAGGATTAGGTGATCGGGATGGTATTAGGAAGAAACGCCCCATGTCTGCTTCAACCCCGTAGACATACAAAGCCCAGCATTGCTTCTGTTGTAAGAACCGAGAACACATCCCCCCACCCCACACACACACAAGAGCCCCCAGACGCACCTCAAGACATCTGGACTCATTTGCAGGGACTTTTCTCAAGAATTGCTTCATCTGTTTCAATTTCTGATTTTGCACCAAGGAGAGCGATAAAAGGTATCAACTCTTGGGCCAAAAAATCCCTTTGGGGAAATTCCTTTCTGTGCACGCAGACTGGCTCCCCAGCCTGGCTGATTGGAGAGGAAGGTCGCTGGACCACAGTGAAAGCGCCGCCCCCCGGGCTGCCCACTCCCTCCACACACACCCCCAACAGGAACATGTTCCCCTGTTTCCATAACTAAAAAAGCGGTTTGGTATGTGCGCATGGAGGGTGGACACGTCCTCAGGCGGCTTTGTCGTGAGTGATGGAAACAGTACTCTGAGGTTTCTGTTTGTTGTGTTTTCTCTTTACCGGCACCCGTTTCAAGCCGAGACAGTCCTCCATAAATTGTCTTGGACAGTGTGGGGCAGAGAGGAACCCGGGGTGACTAATTCTTGCTGGCTCCTGTTAGAGACTCTGAGCCTTGCCATGGAGCATGTGGGCACAGCTCTCCTGCCTTTATGACTCTCCAGACCCGCACACCAACCTGATGATTACGTACTATTATTATGTGAGGTTACATGAGACCCTTTAGGTGGGACAACCACAGCCTATAAACCAGGAGCTTTCTCTACCCAGGGTGTCGGTGGCTGCCCTTCACATAGGCTAGAGACTCAGAGGCAGGCTGGCAAGTGGGACGCTTTGTTGTTGAGAAAAGGGAGACTCTGGGGTGATCAGATTGGAGGGGACGCTGTTGCTGGGCGAAGCGGGGTGTCCTCTGTATCCTGAAAGTGCCACCCAGAATGTAGGGATTGGAAAAAAGAGAGGCTGATCCTCATGGCCCTGGTCCTGATGGTCCCAGGCTGACGGCTACACCAGCTGGGTTCGGGGTCCTGGTCACTGCAGGGAAGACGGGTCGGAGCTCTGTCGGCATCTGCGGTCTCACAGTTGTCTGTTTTTCAGTTCTGCCTCTCGCTGTCATCCCTGGTTGGGGGAATACAGGTGTCCCTGTTTGGGAAGCTGGGAGCTGCCCAGCTAGCTAGGTTCGGAACCCAGGCGGTTCTGCGCTGAAATCTTAGTTCCTCGCCGCTGCACTGCCCCTAACTTTATGGTGTGGGCGAGGGCGATGGGTGGGCGCCCACTCTGTTCATCCATCAGTGGCCAGCCTACTCCTGGCAGAGAGCTTTGGCTAGGGACCTGGAAGCATCCTGGCCAGACCGGGATCTCTGCGTTCCGAGGGCATCAGAGCTCTGTCTGTGCGTTTGCTAAATAAGTGGCTTCCCTCTTGGCTAAGCCCAGATTTACATACCCAAAAATTCAACAATGCGCATACAGAAGCATTGGAACGGCACAAAAGTAGCCTTCAGGCTTTCGTCAGGCTCAGCCACATTTGTATAATGCTGCTTTCAGTGAAGGAGCGGGGCCTTACTTGAGCTGTGCGTTTTTAAGTTTGTTGACATCAAAGGAGTTTTAAAGGCAATTCTTCATATTCTCTTGCTCTCTGCATTTATTTGCCTCAGTCGAATCTTCCCACTGCATCAATAAACATGGAAACCTTCCAACAAGGCCACTTAATTACCAGCCGCACGGACTGGAAAGTCTCCCTTATCAGCACGGAAGCTGCTTTCTTTGTGCGGCGGGGAAGGTCCCTGAAAAGGCTCCTGCTGGGGCGTTCAGTACCATTCAGAACCCATGCTCGGCGAGCACAATCATTTCCTTCCGAGGGTTTGCTTGTCATTGTGGCTGGATTATCTCAGCGTTAAACCACTGTCGCCCGCAGCCTGTCCACCCTCCAGAGAGGCTGTGCTGGGGACTCGGGCAGTAAACAAGTGAGCGGCTCTGTGAGTGTTAGGGAAGCGGGTACGCGGGGCTTCTGACCACAGCTCCACCCCGAGGCACCTGCTGGCTCATCACGCCCGCAGCGGCTGGAGCTCACAGCCCAGAACCCCCAGGAACACAGCACCATCTGACCCGCCAAGCCCCCAGAAGGTCACATGGGATGTTAAGCATCTGAGGTCACTGCGAGTGTTTGATTTCTCTAAACTGGGGCTGGGAGACCTGGAGGGGTTGGGGGAGAGAGACCCCAAAAACTCAGGCCCTCTGGAGCTCTGCCCTAGGAAAGGAAGTTAGAAGCGAAGTCTGAAGGTTCAAGAGCAAAACAAAGAAAACATCCTGTCCCCAGGTTGCCCATGACGAATTGTTTTGTTCTCCCCTTGTTTTTGTGTTTTTCAGCGGTTTGGCAACAAGCATGAATTATTCGGTTAAAACAGAGGAGGAAACTCGGCCGGTATTATCCCTTCCAGTTCTTCTCGCTTTTGGCCACTCTCTTGTGTTTTGTGTGTTGGTTCCTCATCCTCGGGGCTGATGCATGTGGGTCCCCGCCCACCACGTCCCCACAAGTGTGTCACAAACAAGACAGAACAGTGAGAAGAAGAAAAACATAGACTTTTCTGTGGTCGGGTTTTTTCCCCAAAGCCGCCTGGCAGAATTTGCGGTCCGTCCCCTTAGGTCCCGTGACCACCTTAGCTGTGAAGGAAACCTTGGTCTGCCAAGGAAGGGAGGCTGAGCACCGAGATGCATTGTCAGACCTCCCGCGGGGCTGCTGTGCACGGAGCAGGAAGGAGGGAGGCTATAGCTGACCCAGCCAGCCTGTGCTGGCCATCGCCTTCACCCTCCCTTTGTCCAGGTTCCCTTGCCCCAGTGTGGACCCCATCCTCTGTCCCCTGTGCATACCTGCAGGGGCAGGAGAGCCTTCTGCTTCTGATCCCATCTCCTCCAGTTCTGGACACCTCGTCCCCAAATGCTGCATAGATGACTCTGGAAAGACTCCCAAGTTTACTGAATTATTATTTTTAATGAGCCACCCTTTGGTGGACCCATGGGTTTTTAGACAGATGCCCCCTCTCTCCTTGGCTGACTCCTCTGTTTGGTGGGGGGGGGGGGGTTGGAGGCACCCCGAGTCCCCACCTTCTGGGACCACACAGAGCTTGTCCAGCACGGGAGCCAGGGATGAGTGATGATGGCTGGTTCATCTTTGCTAAGGGTTCCCACAGTGCACCCCTCTTTGCTGAATCCCTTTCCGCCAGCAGCTCCTGGCATGCCATAGCTTTAGCTGCTGGCGGGGTAAATATGAACAAAATAGTAAGAACTCTCCCCTGATGCCAGAAGGGAAAGGGCACACCCCCTTTCTGTATTTCCCTCAGAAAGCTTGGATTTGTCCATCCTTTCCCCATCTTCCCGAGACTTGCATAAACCCTTTAAAAAGATTTGGAAGCAAATCTTCTCAACAAGTCTCTTGCTGGGTTTTCCTCCCGGGAATGTCCTTCTAGGAGTCATCCCTTGGGAATGTGAATGTCAGGGAGGTTGGTTGTGGCCTCTCCATCTCCCCCTATCCGTGGGAGACTTCACCGGGGGCCAATCCTGCAAAAATCCCAGTGGCTGTACATTTCCTTCAGATAAAGACAGTTACCATATGTGTAATGTCTCGTATCTGCCTGACTCCCTAAAAGGGAGAGATTTCCTGCCTTTATGTCTCTTTCGTGGATTGTCAGGGATGCGCCTCCCAGTCGGGCTTGACGTCCTGCACCTGCTTCGGGGAAGGTGGAGCTGGGGACGTGGGACAGGGATGTGCTCTCGATCACAGGGTCCCTGCTCCATCTGCCAAGCGTAGCTCACATTCCTCGTGGCCCCTTCCTCCATCTCAAAGCGAGCATTTGCCCACCTCTGTGCCTTTCTCCCACAGGCACGCCTCCCTGCTAGCCCATCTCTCGGCTCTCTTTTCCGCTTGAGGACACCGGTGGACCCATGTCCACCGCTGGGGGGAGACAGGATGATCTCCGTAGGGTAAAGTCAGCTCTTCAGCAACCTTAATCCCTCCTGGGGAGTCCTAAGTCCCACCCTCCATGTAACCAAACCGATTCCAAGGTTTCACCCCATCTGGTCTGGACCATCCCACCGTGTCCTGTGACAGCCAAGAGCTCAACCATGACTCGTGATAGTTAACAATGACCTTCCAGACCCTGTCCGGAAAGGTGGACCTGCCGGATGAACCCAGCACAGAGCTCTGAGAGCGGGGACTGCGTCTCATTCCCATCATTGTTCGGAGGATGCTGCCGAAGTTTGAATCTCGGATCCTGCAAAGGGAAGGAGGGAGAGAATTTCCTGATTAAATAAACAAAACCAACATGCTTCTTGTTCTGCTGGAGACAATGGCGGCAGATAAACAAAGTGCGATGCCAATCATGGCTTACTTCCCCAAAGCAGGACTTTGTTTTTAGCTCTAGTCAAAAATAGATTCCCATTTACAAGTACTTTACTGTCAATAAAAATCCATTTTCAGCACGCATTTGCCTCTGTCCCAATTCAACACGTGGTTTCTAAGGAGAAAAGAATGTTCTACTTAAAAATAGCAGCTCCTTTTGTCTGTTCTTCTCTTTTCTTCCCTCTGCCCTGCCGCATTTTCCGTTCGCAGGCATGTTCCCTCCTTGTGCCTTCTCTTTGAGCAAAGCTCATTGGCTGGGGTGAGGAGGGGGCTTCGTTCATGGTACCGACAAGCTCTCCGGCTCCACAGAAGCTGCACGACGTGCCAAATGTTCTGGTGCTTTAGATGCCGATCAAAGCAAGGAAGCCCAACAGGACAGTGATGTACGGGTGCTCTTGGGGTGTCCAAGCAGGACAAACCCACCAGAACCTTCCAGTGCCAAGAACAGAAGCAAGAAATTGGGCCTAGAGGCAAAGTGGGAAACACACACACACACACACACACACACACACACACACACACTTTTATTCTGCACAAGGACGCCACGTTCTGAAAGTCTCACACATTCCCAGATCAGTCCAAAGGCAAGGTTGGAGCCTGATCTGCTTCCTGGATGATGGGAGACAAGTCTGGTCCCTTCTTCCTCCAGGACTTAGGAGGCTCTCTTGAAGTTCCTGCACAGGGTATTTTCCCACTTGTCATTAGTAATGGGTTTCAGGACGAGTCTATATTATCTCCAAATCTCAAGGAATATATATGCAAGACAAGATGTATTTTTGCAAACAGAATTGCAAAAAACAATATCACATCTTTTGGGGAGGGGACGGCATGCAAAGGCAATAGGTATTACCTGGGGCTTGGGAGAGAACAAGTCCAGAGACTGGCAGTTTCATAGAGGTTGATGGGAGCCCTCCATGTTGAAGGATTCTTGGGCTCTTCGTGAAGGCTGAAGTATGGAGGGAGGGTCAGATGGCAGGAAAGAGACCAGTGGCACAGTGTCCCTAAGGGAAGCTCAACATTTGGATGAAATTTCAGTCCATCAACACCAGAAAGTCAGAGCAGCAGAAGAAAAGGGTGGAGAAGGCAGTTGGGGCAAGACTGTGGTTAGCTTGGAGATGTGGAATCTGGAGATTTCATTTTTTTTTTAAAGATTTTACTTATTTATTTGACAGACAGAGATCACAAGTAGGCAGAGAGGCAGGCAGAGAGAGGGGAGGAAGCAGGCTCCCCACCGAGCAGAGAGCCAGATGCGGGGCTCAATCCCAGGACTCTGAGATCATGACCTGAGCTGAAGGCAGAGGCTTTAACCCACTGAGTCACTCAGGTGCCCCTGGGGATTTCATTTTTGAAGCCACAGGTTATAGTATCTCTAATTCACCCAGAATGTAAATGTCTTGTGTGCTTGATAAGCTCCGCTCCTGAATTGTGTTTATAAATTGTTTGCCATTCTCACCAGCGACCCCTGTTTAAGGGGAGTCCCCTTCTCAACGCGGTAATTAGGCATCTAAAGAAGCCAGCAGGGCCCATGGTGACCCCACTGCTGACTCTTCAGTCCTGACTCGTTGCTCCTACGCTTCTACAAATATTCTGAGCAGCAGCCCTCCTCATGACATGCCACAGTTCCCATGACAGCTGAGCGAACCCACAGAGACACCTAACCCAATTAGAACAGATAGGGTAAATATAAGGCATTTTTATTATTAATAGGAAACCCCTTATGATTTCACTCAACAATCGTTTATTAAACATTCACCATATTCCCAAGCCCTGTAAGGAAGAGGAGGTAGAAAAGGCAATGTATTCAGACTGAGGCTACCTTGTCCCAGGTTTTCCCTCCCATAGGCATCTGGAGAGATGGTTTAGGGAAGAAGAAGTCAAATTCCCTCCTTGAGGTCTTCTGAGCTTAGGCACTTAGCCTGAGAATCCAGACCTTCCTTTCATGAAATACTTTCATTGTGGAGTGCTAGGACAATTAACTGATTCTCTCTCTCTCTCTCTTAAGTTCATAATTGGGGATGAAGCAATGATGAGGCTGGTTTCCCTTGGAGAGAGCAAACATCCATGGTATAGTACGCTGCCACCAGGTGGCAATCAATGCCTTCATCACAGAGCTCGAAGGATCAGCCCTCCCTGGTATTAGTTCCATTCTTATTAGGAATATCAAAACTATTAGGAATATTTTATTAATCTATTGCAACCTGTAAGGGTGCCTTGTGGAGGTTTTCCATGTCACAGTTGTTCTTAAACATATTATTCCTTTTAATCTTCGCAACTGCCTGAAATGGCCCCCTTATCTCCATTTTGCAAGCCAGGGAAGGGAGGTTGAGGTTGATTGAGTTTCCTGAGGCCATATGAATCTTAAGTAGCGGAGCCAAGGTCTAAAACAACTCAACCCAATCAGATCTCTCATTCTGCATATTCAGACTTTTCGGAGTGTTCCTAAATTCCAAAATTTTAATTAGCATAATCCCTTATTTAAGTAACTGAACTTAATGCCCTGAAGCTGTATGTTCAAGATTGCCTAGAGAAAAAACTTTGCAGAGAAGAGATATATGCCTAAGGGGATGAACTGTGTCCCTCCCCACCTCCCCCCCCCCACCCCGCCCCAGAAAAAGGTGTTGAAGTCCTAATCCCCATTGCCTCTGAAAGTGAGTGACCTGATGTGGGAAGAGAGTGACTGTAGATGGTCAAGTTGAGATGGAGTCATTAGGGTGGACCTTACCCAGGATGACTGGTGTCCTTGTAAGAAGGGGAGTTGGGGTGCAGGGACAGGTACATCCCCAGGAGGGGCCTGTGGGAAGATGGGATTCAGCTGTCACTAGCAAGTGAATTCCTAGAAGCCAGCAGGGCGGTCTAGGACTTCTCCTCCCCCCCCCTCAGGGAAGCCTTGAGGCTCTACTTCTGGGTTTTCACACAGGAGAGAGAATAAGTGTCTGTTTTTCAGACCGTCTTTGTCACTGCCACCCTAGGACCTCCCCCAGCACCTTCTCCTTCCTCTTCTCTTCTGTTTTCTGTTACGGCTTCAATGAGAGACTCACTCATGTCTGGGCTTTGGTGGTCCCCTTGATTCCCCCATGTCTACCTGGTCGGTGCATACTTTGAGCCGTCCTGTAAATATGGGCCCACAGACCTGGGAGAAGTGAGATATGGTGGCTTCAGTCCCACTAGGCTCCTGGCTGGCCGAGGAGATGCTGCTCTTCCCCAGGGTTGGGGATCTCTGGGATCTGGGCTTCTGTGGCTGGAAAGGTGGTCGGGGTGAGGAGAAGGGAAACCTGGCTCCCTAACACCTTCTCCCATGTCCCACCCAACTTCTCCGCAAATGCAGGCAGAGCCAGAGCAAAGAAGCTAATGACGCTGAGAACCCGGGTGCCCTCGGGGATCGATGCTTTTAGAGACAGAAAGAGGGCAACTCCCTCTGCGTTCTTGGAGGATAAAGAACTTCTCTCCATCTAGTCAGTGTCCGATGGCATGACCGTTGGATATTAATTGATATTTAAATATGATGGCCCCACTTCAGATGTTCTAGCAAACCTCTCAATCCACCTGTGTTAGCTTCCTGGGGCCACCACAAACTGGGGGGTTGAAAGTGACAGAACTGTGCTCTCTCCTGGTTCTGGAGGCCAAAAGTCCCGAATCAAGATGCTGGTAGGTCACTCTCTCTCTGACGGATCTAGAGAAGAATCCTTCTTTTCCAGCCTCTCGTGGCCCCGTCGTTCCCTGGTTGGTGGCCACATCCCTCCAGCCTCTGCCTCCACCGTCACACGCCCGTCCTCCCTCTAGGTCTGCATCTGTGCATCTTCTCCTTTTCTTACAAGGACCCCAGCACTGGATCTAGACCCCCACAGAACCCAGTATGACCTCAGGTTCATTCCTTGCATCAGCAAAGACCCTGTTTCCCAGCAGGCTCCCATTCTGACATCCCCAGAGGCGTGAATGTTGGGGGAGCCCTGCTCCGCTCAGCACACTGATGACATAATGCAGAGTCACAGCCCTGGCCCCAGCAAGAGGCTCTTGTAGGGTGTCTTTAAGGGTCTTCAACACCCTTGAACTTGAAAGTATTAAAGAAGCTCCCATGAAATACCTTTGATTTAATTTAAAGTAATTTAAATTTCCTGGCTATTATCCACATATTTATCTAGACCCCTCCTGGCCTATTTCTAATTTTAGTGGCATCGATTAAAGACAATGAGTTCCATATAATTGCTATACCCAGGAGAGAGTCGTTTGTTGCTTTTATCTTTACTCTCTGCTAAAGGCACTAAAATAGTCCCTTAATAGATCATCCAAAGAATTTTTCTTCTTTAGCTTCCTCCTTTCCCCCGCCCTCCCTTCCCTCCCTCCTTCCTTCCTTCTTTCCTTCCAACAGGGTCTCCTTCTTTCTCCTTTTCTTTGTTTAAGCCACGGAGAGGCAGGTAACTTGGCAGAGCCAGATGGAATTTCTGTCTTCACAGCCTTCTCGTTCCTGTTTTCTGTTCCCCTTGGGTTGTATAAACAAATAATTTCTTTCAAGTTGGTATTTTGCCTATTTGGAAGGAAAGATGGAACATATTTTTCTACTTGTCAAAAATATCATTCTAAATGTCTAGGCAGCTAGAGAATAAATATCACTTGGGATGAATAACTAATCATGTCTGAAAAGAGAGCCTAGTGTAGTCTTCTGAATCAGTTCTGAATCCTAAATGTTTATTGCCATGATATGTGAAACACCTCCCCCCCTTTGGTTTTTGGCAAATGTAAAATCATGTATTCTTTTTCTTGGTCCCTTTGACCTAAACACACCAGTTGCTGAAAGGCTAGCTATTTGTGGGAGATTTTATTCAAGAACACAACCTTTTCTCCCAAGCTCTATATCTAGTTAAGGATGTTGTTCCTTCAAAGCCTATTAAGGGGGATATTTTGATTTGAATGATTTCATCTAAGACCCAGTTGTCTCTCTGCAAAATAGATAGAGATCTGCCAGATGCTTATTCTATGCTACAGAGTAAGTCAGGTAGGAGATAAGGGCTCAGAGGTGAATAGGAGCCAACCCATGCCCGCGCATTACACTAATATTATATTACCATGCATTACATTACAGAATAACAGGGACGTAGTGATCGCACAGTGTGTGAGGACAGGATAAAATATGCTCAGGGTGCCATGGAAATGCAAAGGAGGGGCCCATCTTCAGCTGGGTAGAGCTGTGCTCAGACAGATTCAGGTGAAAGAGCGAGAGGCTTGGCGTGGGTGGGAATTCCAGGGAGCAGGGGATTAGAATGAGCAACAGAGAGCATCTTCCTCTGTTAGTTCTCAGTATAGACTATGTTTCGAGGACAGAAAATTTAACCCAGAAATGGACTGCAATGAGGTACACCTGTTAGACTTCTGTCAGTTCCTGGTTTGAAGTGGTACTAGAGGTATAGCAGATGAAACCATTGGGAGTGCCAGGGAAGAAAAAATTTCCTTTATCTTTCAAGTTTCTCCTGCCTACTCTAAGGATTAAATTGACAGGAGACAGATTAAGAGGAAAAATCAAATTTAAATACATACCTACAGGAATCCCATATACATGAGAGGTTCCAAAAACAGTCAGGCAAAATGAGGTACATGTGTCATCCTAAACTAAGAAGACAGTACAGGCCTGGGTTTTCAAAGGGAAAGAAAGGAAAACAATTTGCAGGAAGATGAGAATGAGTCCACAAATCTTTGGACACCCTTCCCATCCAGAGGTGGCACCTATGTTGAGGAATAACAAATACGGTTTGTAAAGGGGGACATTGCATAAGAACATCTTGGTCCCCTGGGAGGTAGGCATGGGAGGAAGAAGCTACAAGCACACATGTATTTGGGATTGCCTCTGACATTTAAGGAGAGATGAAACATGGAGGAATGGGAGAAGCAGCAGAATCCAAGTGGGAAGAAACTCGATATTGGAGCAGGGAGAATAAGGCAAGAATTCAGAACAGGTTGGAAGAATAAATACATCAGTTAAATTCAATCAGCGTCATGAATCAACCTGGATGGAGTGCTCAGACTCATATGGAATAAGAGAAGACCTCCGTTTGGGGGGAGGGCAGACGTGGAGACCCTCACTCTCATGGATATTCTAGACAAATCCTGGACAAGATCATCTGGGTGGTCAGAGCAATCAGCCAGGTGTTTTGGGGGCTCCACACCTACTGTGCCAGCCAAAATATTTGTCAACAAGCAATTTTGGCCCACTGGGAAGAAAATCCTAATTATTATGAGAAGATAAAACTCCATTTATTTGGGACTGTAACCTCAATTTGCAGGAGAGGTTAATCCAGAAAGGTTAATAATTAAAAATAGTGATGATAAAGGAAATTGGGCCTGTTTACTAATACTTTTGTGTTCAGGGTAAATATTAATGAGAATTATTATTTTGTATGCAAAGTGCTTATGATATTTAAGATAACTTGTCACATTACATAAGAGGTTAGCCTTGTGATTCCAACTAAAACAAAGAGTTTGGAAATTAATTTTAGAATTGCAATTTTAAGTTGAAAAGTATAAGATAATTTACCTAAGCACAGACAAGATAGGACTGTCTAAGAGAACTTGAGCTTTCTCTGTAAGTTTATTTATTAGATTTACTGGGGCTCTTTAAGTATTTAAGAGAGCTTTCCATATTAATGAGGCATATACATTGCTTAAAAAGAAACCAACTACCTTAAATTTATGAACATATTTTGAAATATTTAAAGGAATTTAATTTACTAACTTATTAAAACTTCCTCTTAAAATGTTATAAGATACTAGAGATTTATAAATCGGATATTAAAAATTTCCAGTTGAACTTCAAGGCTTTTGCAAAAATACAGTTTTGCCGTGTTTACTTTAATAAGTAGAATATTAAAAAGAACAAAAATGAAACAAGTAGCTATGCATAGTCTTCCCTCTGCATGGAGGAAACCTTTATAGCATCAGAAACTCAGTGTCCTGAACCATTAACAAAAGACCAGGCATTTTGTGTTGTTTGGGTGGGGACACGTTTGGTAGGCCAGGACTCATCAGTTGAAACAGGCAAAAGAAATGAATTCAAGGAGCTGATAGGAGTCTGGGGGGCTCTTCAGAACAGAGTCCTGAGTATGAAAATGGAATCACAACATGACATGGAGTGAACACTACCTAAACAGCATCACTGCATTCTCTCCAAGTAGACAGTGGAAGGTATTCCTGAAAAATCCATCAGAAAGGGGTCTCAGATGGGGAGGAGGTGATGGGGCTGGGAATTATAATGAGGGAAAGGATTGCAAGATAGAGAGCTGGGGTGGTCCCTCCAGTCGAGGAGGATGTGAAGGTGGGCAGTGACCTAGACTCCTTGACACTTGACTTAAAAAACAAAACAAGAAGGTTAAACAAATGAACAAATTCAAATTTTGATTTGAATGATTTCAGCTAAGACCCCAGTTGTCTCTCTGCAAAATAGAGATCTGGGGCGCCTGGGTGTCTCAGTGGGTTAAGCCTCTGTGTTCAGCTCAGGTCATGATCCCAGGGTCCTGGGAGTGAGCCCCACATCGGACTCTCTGCTCAGCAGGGAGCCTGCTTCCCCCTGTCTCTCTGTGCCTACTTGTGATCTAGTCTGTCAAATAAATAAATAAAATCTTTAGAACAAAATAGATAGAGATCTGCCAGATGCTTATTCTATGCCACATAATATGTCTGGTGGGAGATAGGAGATAGGGGCTTCCCGGGATGTAGGATTCCAATCTGATTCGATCGATCTGGGACCTGATACAGCTTTCCTATTGAAAATGGCCAAATAGTTGGTGTGAAAATCCCTGGAATCATCCGGTTCAAAAGGAGATTGATCATATTCCTGGGTAGTTGTGATTCTAAATGGAACTATTTCCTGGACCTATGCTTTTTATCGGCATCTGACGAACACGGGGCCGTGGCAATAATTACCAGAAGAGACATGGGACTTCTTCATTTTCTGGTCTTTCTGTAGATTAGACTTAATTTTCCGTTTTAAAAATGTGATTGCTTTCTCCCCCGAACAGAAGTCTGAAGTTGAACGAAGGACAGTGGCTCTCCCCTCGTTAACTTTAGCAATTAATCCTCTGATCTTCCATTCCCCTGTTTGTTCAAGCCATCAAGGAAAGTGAGTGTTGGATAAGACCACCGTCCTACAGGAACACCTTCCATTTTGAGACGCTGACAGTTCTAACTTCTCTCGAGGGTGAGCCCCCATGCAGCAAATCTTGCCTCCGAAGTGAGAGAGGGCTACGCTCCTCTGAGGAGACAACTCCGCCCATGAAACGGACTGACCTTCATGGAAGACACCTCACTGGGGGTCCATGGATTCACCAACCCCCCTTGCTCTCCTCTAGTCCAGCGGTAACACAGTATCTACAGCTTCCTGTGCCTTTAGCCCCTATTTCCATGTGATAAAAAACTCTTGATCTCATTCCAAGATCACAGGACCCACACACACCGCTGGTCAGGGTCCCTCCCCCATCTATGGGTGCCAGAGTAGCAAGACTGCAAATTGCTTTGGGAGCCACTTTCCACCATTTGTGGCACCAGTGGAAACCCGAGCCATCCATAATGACAGCTGCTTGACGTGGAGCCCTTGTGGAGCATGGGTTTGCTGTTTCTTTTCCAATCACAAGGAACTCCCTCCCGATAGGAAGGAAGAGCAGGGGGGGAGTTGCTAACACAGGGAGGGAGGGAAGGAGGGAGAGACCCCTGCTGCTTCCTTCTTCCACCTGGCTGGGGACAGAGTTACAGGAGGCTGGGGCCCCTGAGCACAGCCGTGTGAACTTCCCAGGGCCCTCTGTCCTCCCTGGGTCCCTCCAGTCCCTTCCATCCCAACATCTCTGCTATCACCTGGAGAATGAGCTACAGACAGCCAGAACACCAGGAGAGTGCCGGGGACAGGGGGGTCACCTGGAGAACTTGAACTGCACCGGAGTCAGCTGGCTGGAAGTCATGCCCCCAAAGGGGAAAATTCACAGCCCTTAGACCCTTCTTTCCCAGGGAGCAAAACATTCCTGATTCTAACAGTCCAACCCCCGCTGCCGTAATTCAGATGTTGAAGTCAGCTTTTTATCGAAAGAACAACTGCTTCATGAAATCACTCCTTTTTGAGTGGATTTTTCATTATGTGTACACACGCATGTGCATACATGGGCTTGCTTTTTTATTATGATTATTGAAAGAGTCCCTTTTACCACAAAGACAAGTTTAGACCCAAACCCCAAATTAGTTTCTGTGATTTTTATTGTAAAGAGCTCAGAATGGGGAGGGGGAGGGATCTCCAAACAGATCATGACCTCCTGATACCACTTCCTCACGTGATACACCTGTGTGCAGAAGCCGTATTCCCCGTCCCCATTATGCCTTCCGGCCACGAGACCTGGTCCTTTGATACCACTGGTTGTTAAAGGGGCTTTTCATGACAAAGAGCACCCCCCCCATCCCCGCCACCTTCACAAGCATTCCCTCTGCCCTTCATGGGACTTTTAACCAGCACAGAACACGTGCAGGGGGAGGACAGGCCAAGTGGCGAGCCGTAGTAGCAGGTTCCCCACCTCCAGGATGCTGGGCTGCCACTGACTGGGTCTCCTTCAGGCTGCCCTGTCCGTCACCTGCCTTCCATATCCAGCTGGAACAGTTGGGAGCCGGTGTACCCTTGTGGGGCAGGCAGGAGGGCAGGATATAGTCAGTCTTGTTGAGCTTCTGAGCCTCAGGACAGTGATGCCCGGGGCAGGCTCTCCCTCCACGGGCTGGATGTGGCTTTCTCTAGCATGGACATTCAATGCTAAGGTTGCACCTGGTAGGGTGCACTTGCTAATGCATACGTGCGTGTATAAATATCACACGTATAATATCACTACCATCCTTTATATTAGTATGAAATATAATATAAATATTACAGATATACCACAACTATCTTATATAATAGTCTTATATATAATTTATTATATATCACTGTACAAGATATATTGCTACTAATATAGAGAGAGGAGTTATTATAATTCCTATAATGGTATATATCAGTCTTTCCCCATCATTTTATATTATATAATTGTATAATAGTGCTGCTTCATGGCATCATTTGGCAGACAAAGTAACAATTACACGGTAACTGGACTATAGTTCCTAAACAGCGTACGTTGTGAGCAGTCCCCGTAATTCAATTTTCAGAGCAAAAGTTAACTGCAGCGAGTCAACTAAGCATTCCTCCTTGAAATAAGGAAAGTCTCCTCCAATAACTTTGGGAACAAAATACCAGGTTTGTTAACAGGGTCAAAGGAAGGGGAAACCAAGCCTGAAGTGATACCCAGTGGCGGTAGCGAGGGTCTCCACCAGAATTCTCCAGTGAGGGGAACCAGAAGGAAGCACGTTTCCAAGGAACGGATGCCAGCACTGTGGGGGCAGCAAGACCCAGGAACAGCTCAGGAATTGGGAGCTAATGACACGGCTGAGGCTGGCTGGGGGCTACCAGGGTCAAGGGCAGGAGAGTCCCTGGGCTTTGAAAAAGAGGGTGGTGTGAGACGAGCCACGTGGAGGGGAGCCATCACCTCTGCCACGAGCCACGGCCAGTCGAGGCGACCTCCCGGACACACCCCAGCCCCTCTCTTGGGGAAAGGCTTGAAGCTGGAAGCTGCCCTCCGTGAGCAGGGAGGTTCCCGGAGGCGGAGAGAGGTTGTCAGGACGCATCCATTCCAGGCTGCCAGCTGCCCCGAGTGTAGTCCAGAAGATTAAAATAACTGGAAAGGTGACAGCCTCCACTACGGGGTTCACATCACATCCAAGAGTGACCCACATCTCCCTCCATCCCCTGGGTTGGGCCGGACTCAGTGATACCCAGTCCCTTCCGGACGCCGGACGCCCTGGGCTAGGACGGACTGCAGCCCCGCAGGGACGAAGCCACACCTTTCTGTGTGAGATCTCTTCTTATGGCACTGGGGAATATTTCCTTTCAGAAGAACGGGGACCATTTACATAAAAGCCATCTGGGCTTGAGTCATGAAAGGACCAGGGACACGTCAAAGCATTCCAGAGAATTCTATCGCTGAAGAAGAGGCTTTGGTCTATGACTCTCTACTGATTTCTTTGTCTGCCTAGCTCGTCAGGCTGAAACTGTGACTTGGCCTTGCGGACGGCGAGGACGCGTAGCTGGGAGCTGTGTGGCTGAGAGGGTTCCGGTGCCCAGGCTGATCAAACGCACGATGAATTAGCTTTTCATTTACTTATAAATTCATTCCTCAAATATTTGTTGGGAACACATACGAATTGAGTGCTAGTGCTTTTGCTCTACCAAGATTTTTGTTTTTTTTTAATTTATTTTTTTAAAGATTTTATTCATTTATTTGACAGACAGAGATCAAAAGTAGGCAGAGAGGCAGGCAGAGAGAAAGGAGGAAGCAGGGTCCCTGCTGAGCAGAGCTGGATGCGGGGCTCGATCCCAGGACCCTGAAACCATGACCTGAGCCGAAGGCAGAAAGAGGCTTAACCCACTGAGCTACCCAGGCACCCGTCTACCAGGATTTTTAAAATAAACCTGTATACAGGTATTTGGATTATAAATGCCCAAAATAACACCTTCACTCGTTGTGAATTGATAAACAATTCAACAACAGACTCTTCAGAGTTTACTATAAATTACCCTGACGTAAAGGCCGTATAGCACATAATTTGTAAATAACTGTAAAATGTATAATACCCTTCTTTAACAGTTCTATGTAGCCGACTGATAATTTATTAAGACTTTATTTCTTCAGAGCAGTTTTGGGTTTGCGGCAACGATGGGAAGAAACTATGGAGATTTCCTGTGGTCCCCGGAGCCCCACACGTGGACAGCCTCAGCTCTGTCAATGTCCCCCCCACCCCGGGGGGACGTCTGTTACAATGGTGACCCCACTCTGACACGTCGTCATCACCCGGAGTCCGTAGTTCACATTCGGGTTGGACATTCTTGGTGTTGGACATCGTGTGGGTTTGCACAAATGTATAATGACGTGTGTCCCCCCATCATGGTCATTATGGCATCACAGAGTAGTTTGCTCTAAAAATCCCGTGTTCCATTGCTCATCCCTCTCCTCCCCTGCCCCTGGCAACTACTGACCTTTTTATAAAAGTTTCCTTAGTTGTGCCTTTTCCAGAACGTCCTAGAGCTGGAATCACACAGTATGTAACCCGCTCTGAATGGCTTCCTTCCATTTAAGGTTGAGGTCATTCAAGTAGGTCTGGAATGGACAGGAATACCCAACTGTCGTCCTGTCGTGCCCCACAGGCATACACGGTCCATAGTCTAACATTACATGTGGCCATGCCCGTGAATGTGCCCGGTGTTGTGTATGTCAGCAAGCAGAAACGTGTGTTATTTCCATACAGTGGGGGTTTTACACCCTCAGAGCTGGGTTTGGCGTCCCAGCTCAACCACGAAAGGCCTCCAAGAATCCACTTGGATCCCGCGAGGCTCCGTGTCCTCGTGTCTCGGTGCCATCAGGAGCACATAGGCACGGATTTGCTGTGAGGTGAGGGGATGCTGGTCTCGGGCTTAGCACCACGTCTGGCCACAGCTGAAGCTTGACGTGGGGTCCCATCAGCCACGATGACGACTGCAGGTCCACCCCCTGGAAAAAGCCTCTCTAGCGGCCTTTAGCATAGAGGATGTTTATTAAGCCTGCCCTTGGGACTCTCCGCCGGGGAAGGACGGGAAGGAGGACTCCTTGACTGACCCATTGGCAAGGCATGGAATGAGACGGGCCAGAAGAGCACCTCTGGTGAGGCAGAGATGGCCGGGCATTTGCACGGGGCAGGCATGACCGTGGGAAAGGCAGCAATGGCCGCCTTGGAGGAAGGTGCTGGCAGCTGAAGACCCTTAGCGAACAGGGTTCCGAGCGTCAGGGCAGAAACACCTCCCAAAAGGGGACCAGGGTGGCCCAGGGAAGTTCCAGGCCCACGGAGGAGGGAGAAGGGAGGAGGAAGGCGAGGACGATGGTAAGGGGGCTGAAAGAGGCACATCGTGGCCCCTTTGCGAGGATGGTGGGTCAGGAGGAAACCACTTTCCTCCGGCTCCGAAGACGCTCTGGCCGTTGCTTTTAAGCTCTGCACTCCTCCCCTCACCTGCCAGCGGTGGGATGTAGCTGGGAACTCTTTTAAGATGTGTTTTCGGTCGTGCTCAGCCTGGGACCACGTGGAGGACCCCTGGAGAGACTAGCGCCGGCATCTGCGTGATTTGCTTGAGTACCACCAGCCCCCAGCTGGGTAATGAGCTCCAGGGGTTCCGGGGGACACGGCAATCGGCTTCCAGTTTGCAACCCGTGGGAGAGAGGGAGCCTCGGAAGATCTGTGCTGAGGTTCGTCAACTAGTTTTTCTTGTCTGTGGCTTTGCATCCTTCAACCTCCATCACTTGCAAGGGTGGTTGTTAACGTGGTTGCAAAGGTGGTTCCTTCACGAGGGAAGCCGGTTGGGCAATGATAGAAACATTGCTTCCTGTCCCTAAAAGGTCCATGCTCGATGGCCAGGTGAAGACCCTGTTGCCCTACCGGGTTGAGAGTTTCCCTTCCCCCCAATCCAGGTCTCCTTGGACCCTCTGAATGTGACCTCATTTGGAAATGGGGTCTTCGTTGCTGTGCTTACTTGAGATGAGCTACTGTGGTCCGAATAAGACGGGAGGACACTCAGGAGAAGGCCAGGTGGAAACAGGCAGAAGTGGGAATGGCGTGGACCCGAGCCACAGAGCACCAAGGATGGTTGGCCACAGCCCAGGGGGAAGAGGAGCAAATTCTCCCAGAACTCTCTAGGGGAAGCACGGGCGACACCCCCACTTGGAGCTCCAACCTCCAGAACTGGTAGAGGACACATGTTTCAAGCCCCCACGTTGTGGTACCGGGCTACGGCAGCCCCAGGGAAGGAAGGCAGTACCCAAAGAGATCAAACGCCCTCCCGGGGTCCAAGGCTATAGACATTCTTAGAAAACACCGTAGCAATGACCACCCAACTGTTGGTGAATGGTGCTGCCGATGGCAAGGATTGGCGGGCGTGTGGAGAACAAAATGGGTCATCTGCAAAAGGAAAAAGGAACTTGGGGCCAAGAACCTCCTCAACCCTGCAAGTCTAAACCCATGCGATAAAGACCACTGTGGAGTTAAAGCTTCAGAGGAGTGAATTACAATGTGGAAAGAGTACTATCATGGGGACTAGAATTTCTTACGTGCTGTTTTCGAATTCTTGACGTGGACTTGCTCAGATAATTTCCCTTCACCCAGCAAGGTAGGTATGATCATCGTCTGTGTCTTCCCAGTGAGGACGTCCAAGTGCAGAACTTAAGGTTCAACCTCAGATCTTCCAGCTGGGAAGAGCCAAAGGCTGCATTTGAGCTGGGCCTTCTGATCCCAGCTCCTCCACAACACACGACTCCACACAAGAAGACCTCCCTGAGCCTCTGGAAATCCACACCAGCTCGTCTCCTGTTGTCCTCAGGTGCAGATGGGCACAGGAGCAGATCTGCTCAGAGCAGATGAGCGAGGCAGGTGCATGGTGCTCAGACCCTCGCCCACCCCACCGGTGCATGGTCCAGTGGGGTCCCAATATCACCCAAGGGTCACTTAACTTCCCAAACTGATAGGGACATAGGTTCACTGTCAGCGTGACATTTCCCTCTCTAGGAGACTCAGGCTCGGTCAAAGGACATAGCAGTTTGGCCACCAAGAGAAAAAATGTTTCTCCATTTACCATGAACGCTTTTCAATTCAAACTTGATAAAATGCTTGGCCTCTTCAGGAAGTCAACTCAACATTGTCTTGCATGAATCCATCATCACCATGATCAGCATCCGGCGACGAGAACAGTCCATGCTAACAACTTGGCCAAGACGAAAGCCACAGGGAAACAAGAAAGCCCCAGGCTCTGGGCTGTGCTCAAAGTGATGGAGAAAATGCATAATATTCACTTTGCAAGCTTTGATGCTAAAATGTCATAACTGACTTGTGCATTGTACGGCTTATGCCCTTGAGTTTCCGTGTACATCCAAGCACGCTTTTCACTGCATCTGTCCCCACTTCCTGGAGTGCTCCCAGGGAATCAGCCAGAGCTGACTAATCTGGAATAACGAGTCTTCTCAAGCAGGTTCTTGACCAAAGCTCTCTCACAACCGGATGTGAGCATCCAGGAACACAAACGATTTCCCAGGATTGGCTCTGGGCAATGGGAGAGTGGGTGGGTTTCCAGGAGCTGAAGTCACATCTGCAAGTGTGACACTATGAGATGACAAGGACAGAGCCTGTGTTCTGACGGTGTGGCCCAAGAGCCCGGCCGTGGAAGGGGATGGGGTGTTTGTGCTCTTGTCCGAGGCTCATTCCAGCCCATTTCTCAGGGCTCTTGGACCCCTAACACCTTCACCACTGAGGTAAACATTTAAAACAGATTCCTTCCTGTGTGTTTGGGTCTCTTGGGAGCTGTGACGGGGTGTTTCAGGCACTGGCTCCTGGTGGTGGCCAAGGGGGTTAAGGGTGGTCTCCATCCTAATTGATGCAAAAAATGCACATGTACGTCCCTGTCTCTGCCATCTAGGATTTATTCCCATCCCTGTCTCTTGTATTGTATTCTGTCCCTCATTTTGCTCAGGGCAGCCTTCTCTTCCGGACCCACCGAGACAGGCTGCTCTGTAGAAGCCACCCTACCCAGACCCATGGGATGGAAACGTGCGAATGTTTGTAGCGTGCTTACAATAGGATCTGGTACGGGGGTGCGAACAGGTGTTCCCCACTCCCGTTCCCCCATCCCCCACGTCTTATAATTTCCTGGCAAATAAGCCGAAAGCACAGGTCCCCAGCACCTGTGCCCTCTCTCCCGGGACACATTCCTTACTCCTCCTATCGCGCTCGCGGCATCCTGCAAGGAGGTCCCTGACATCCCCATTTCTCGGATGATCAAAGTAGAAACGTCATGTACTTACGTGGCTTCCCAGGGCTGCATTTCAGGCAGGAGGAAGGGCCAGCTGTGCACATACCCATTAAGTTCTGACATCTGCTTTTTCCCCTTACCTTAGCATTTTCCAAGTCGCATTTTATTAAAGTTGCATCTTCCCTTTGAAATCAAAAGAATTGTAATAAATACACTTTGGTCTCAAGAACTATGAACATTGCCTCCCAATACCAAACATCTGAGGCTTTTTTTTTTTTCCAAATCTAAATGTTAATTTTCCTGCAAACGTGACATGATTTACAAATAAGTCCTTCTCAGCTTTTCACATTTTGTTGATTCTGAATTGTTCTTTTGGGAGTTGAGAACCATAATTAAAAACATAATAACAACTGCATTTCACCTCTCAAATTTCTGATAACAGAGACCCACGATGGAAGACAATAATGATTTTCCCCTCCCGCTAAGCAGATGGAGGTAAATTTTTATGACCACGATGGCTCCTTTCAGAATCCATGTCACAGGGTAGCTGACCAGCATGACCTCTTCTGACCCTCTTCTCCATAATGTGAGTGGAAACATCAGCATTTTAAACCAGAACTTTCTGGAAGGACTCCATTAGATTTAGTTAATTGTGGAAATGGAAGATTTACTGGTGAAATCCTGGGGTGTAGATCAATCACACCCCACATGCTTCTTGGTTTTGTTTTTCCAACAGTGACTGCTGTAAGGGAAACAATGCACCTGTTTGGGAAAATTCTGCACCACCTTCTTCCCCAAAGCGGGAAAGGAGGGGTTCCACTGAGGGCTGAGCTGCCATGACATGACCTCGTAACACACCTTCTGTCTTTTATTTCCAGCCCTATGACCTCGTGCTAGATGTCTTCTTCACCTTGCAGCCTTAGCTTCCCCATCTGCCAGTGGGAGGTGTCCCCAGCACAGGTCTGTGGGCTTCTTTTGGAAGAATGCATATTGTAATGGACGGAGGCTCGTCAGACCTTCCATGCTGGAGGACTTCTCTCCCCGGCAGCCTAGAAGCAGGATGGGGAAAGGACCCGTTGCCATGGCAGCCGCCCCATGTGGAGTTGAGCTCTCCGTCTCGGGGCAGGGGCCGCAATGGAAGCTGACAGGCTTCACGCCATCTCTAGGAACGTATCATGTAAGCATGAAATCACTACGTCGTACACTGGAATTAAAAGCCTTCAAATGTACGCACCGTAGGTTCAAAGCCTAGAATGTCGCTACAAAACGATACGTAATACATTTATTTTCTCTGCATCACATTGGCTGTTAGTAAGAGTATGTTTTGGGGTGTGGCTGTCTAGGTGGGGCTGTCCCATCACCCTGCCGACATGTGAAGCCGGGAAAGATCAACTGAAAAAGAAAAATCAACCGACAGAGACTAAACCCCGCGGTCCGAGTCTGAAGCCTGCCTGGTTTCCTCGGGGGTTCTGGGCTGCACGCCGTGATGGACGTTGACCAGAGATCAATCATCGTTTTGTTTAGGACAAATGAATGGGCCAGTGCACTTGTCATTTCTTGATTGCCGAGGGGCAGGGGAGACCCCGAGTGGAGGGTCCTAAGTCTTTTCCAGCGACTGGGATTCCCCCAATTCTCGGAATGGGATTCAGGTCAGAGCGGAATGGGGCAACCATCCCTGCTTTCCAAGAGGCTTATCCCAAAGAGCCTAGCTTGGACTTCGAGGTTAGCCCCCTGAAATTCATGGGACCCTACTTCCTCAGAGACAACAGGCTTGAGCTCATGAGAACCGAGAGTGGGCGGCCAGCGTGTGGGTTCGTTCTGCAGCGCGAGCTGAACGCGGATCCCCCACCGCGTCCCAGGCTCAGGGCTGGGTGTAGGAGGGCAGTCAGACAGGTCCACGGATGAGCCATTGGACATGGAAACAGAGATCGACTGATTCCTATTATTGAGAACTCCTGGGGCTTCAGAAACTGGCTCAAAAGATACCACCAAGCTGCGAACTCCTCGACTCCTACTTACCCCAGTTTCCATCTGAATCGGCCTCGATTGCAGGCAAATGTTCACCGCTGGGGACCCCGGAAGCCCCCAACTGCCCGTGTCCTACACATAGCCTCGCCAGGAGAGAGACAGCTCCTTGTCCCAGGGATTTGAACACCAAAGGTCACAAAGCCCAGCTTGGCTTCGTCTGTGCCCCAGGCCCGAGCCAACCACGACAGCCAGAGAGATGGGATATTCTGATCGACTGGTCCCGAGTCAGGGGCCAGCCCTGGTCTATGGTGGGGGGCAGCTGGAGCCAGACCTCCTAAGCCAAGGGCTGGGATGAGGTATTTCCTTGAAGGTCAATTGAGAGGATATCCCAGGAGGGGAGTGGGTGCTATGTGGGAGGGCTGTCCCCACTCCAGGTACACCACTGTTGTGACGACAATGTCTCAGACAGCATGGGACATGGTGGGCAGGCTCTTAGCCTGAGCAGAGAGAAGCTGTAGCCTTGACATTAGCAGGGCATGTGATGGGACTGTTCTGGGGTTGTCCACTTGATAAGGCGGTGGTGTCCGGCAGGAAGCTCGCCGTCCTGTGCTTGGAGGCAGCAGTGAAGAGACGTCCCACAGGCTTGTGCAGAATGAGAGTGACCAAACCAACCCCATCTTGATCAGGGTAAGGGAACGTCTAACTCCTGGGACAGCCGCGGCCCCCAGCAAACAAGGTGGTGGCTTGTCCCCATCCGCACAGCCCGCAGTCCATGGACCTGACTCCAGTCCTCGCTCTGCCACTAGGTCACAGTGTGACCGTGGGCCGCTCAAGGGGCATCTCTGTGCCTCAGTTTCCAGCTCGGGGGAAAAAAAGGAAGAGCTGACCAGAGCTTTTCATCCGAGTCCGTGAGCTCTTAATCCCCGTTTGGTCCTGATGCAGATTCAGAAAAGGGGCAAAACAGGAAAATTAGCATACCTGGAATATCTTAGCTTAGAAAAGGGAAAAGCACAGGGTCACCCGGTGAGAATTTTCGGTGGGGGGCATCATTTTGCTAGATGGGAAGATCTAAGAGTAAGAGGGACTGAGTCTCCCCCAGAGCTCCTCTTCGAGACCGGGAAGAAAGATGTGGGGGAAGAACAGGCAGTGAGGAGAAAGCAGGGGCGCTGCATGGCGTTGTTTTTCTTGAAGGAAAAGCACGGGGAGGAGGGGAGGCTGTGGCCATGGGCGGGGAGCCCCATTAGCAGGCCGTCGGTGTCCTTGGAGGACGAGCCCACGTGAGGCCTCACGGACAGAGGCAGAACATGCTAGTTCAGGAATTTCCCCGAGACTGGAGAAAAGTGACAAATGACAAAGTCCGCAGGACTTCTGCGGGAGGCACTGCCCGGGGCGAGGTGAGCGAACCAGGCAGCGGGGGGTTCTGCCAACCCAGCGAAGCTTCGGGTGGACACTGCGGGGCCTGAGCCAGTTCCGGCTGCTGGGAGGGGACGGCCACCGTCTCGGGGGACTTCTTACCCGAAGAGGCACATGGACGGGAAGTGGCTGCTAATCAGGGATGGAGCCACAGGATGGGAGGAGCTCGGGAGAGAAGTTCACGCCCTGATCACCCCTGATTCCGCGGGGCTAGATCCAATGAGCCGCAGAAGAGATCCTCCTGGAACTCGAACGGGAAGGAATCGTTTGCAAATGCAGATGCGTCTCAAGCTGATGTGCTCCTCGTCAGGGCAAAGCGACCAAAGAGTGCTGGTCAGTCTCTTCTCGTGCAGGACAGGTGGAGGTGCTGCGTGTTTCCCCAGTTGTACTTTTTCCCTGAGCATGCAATATCTTTGACATTCTCTTTTATGCTGTTCTGGAAGCCGAAAGGAATGCAGTGGGGTCCTTAGTGTCAGTGCAATGCTGCTGGCTTCTCCCCACCACCGCCATCCTCTGCACCAGAACCCCCGTCCCTTGCCCAGACCCAAAGCAGGTCCCGACGGGCCTTGCATTATCCAGAGCACCGTCCTCGAGTCTAAAGCTGACCGTGATACAATGAGGAGGTCCCCGGCGGTCTGCCATGCCATGCTCCCTTGAGCTCCCGTGCTACCCACTCAAATCACAGCAGAGCGTTTCATGTGTTATAACCATGCCTAACATCGTCTTTATTCTCCCATAGTTGATGAACCAGAAAATTCATCCTCGGTCTTGGCTCTACATAAATGCTCATTGAATGAATGAGCCTGCCTTGTTTTATTTGCAGAACTCAAGACGGGGGCGGGGGGTCTTCTAGCTCCCTATGCCCAGAGGTCACCATCGGGCAACCCTCGGACGTACATTTCTTCCCAAGTGACCCTCAAACATTCTGTGCTTTCAAAGCTCGAGGATCAGTGCCCCCCCCACCATGTCCCTCACCCAGAGCTGCCTCTGGGTCCAGTGCAAAGCCAGGAACGCGGTAATTAATCCGTTCTCTGTGTTTAATGCCTGAATAATAGATTCAGTGCCCATCACTTGGCGGAAGGCAATTAATCACAAACTCAGCCGCGTGGCACGGGTTTGATAAGGTAGGCTCGCAGCCACACCTGGCCGGACTGACATTGTGCAAGATGTCCAACAGCTACCTTCGAGAACTATACAAGATATTTAATGAAGACATTTTTTTCTCCGTATTTCTCCTGTGGAAGAAAAATTGTAGCCAATAGCTTTTTCTTCCCAATTACAAGCATTTTTAAGAAAGTCCTCCATCTCCTTAATGGAAGAAAGATTTCTATTTCGGTTCCTATTTATTTGCGAGAGGTGAGAAGCAGGTGCTCGTGGTATGCGCACCAACAGAATAAAAATCATTTCTTGAAAGTACAAAAAGTCCCCCATATAATAAAAGCTAAATCCATGTTTCCTTCCTCTCTAGTTAACTCGGAACCTTTTTGAAAAGGCAAAGAGTTTGAACAAAAAGCTCTTTAGGAGGGAAAAAAAAAAAAAAAGGTTTCACGGATTTGGCAGGCAACTCCAAACCTTGTTTGAATGTGCCTTGGAGCCACACACAGAAAGCCACAGCTGCCCAAGGCTGTCCTTAATTACATTTCTGAAGTTGGACTTGAAACCATTTGTTTCCATTATCTTGCTTTTAAGGTGGGTTCTGGAAGGGGCTGCAGAATGAATTTCAAGAGGCAGCATAAACTTTTCCTTGCAGGAACCCTGGTGACATATCATTTAACTGAATTTCACTTGTTAGATAGTAATAGGAAATCTGAGCACACGTTTGATTTACGACAGGTTTCCTTTTTCACAGCTAGTAAAAGCCAGGTCCGGAGAGGATCTGGATGTGGAAGGGTGCAGCGTTCACCATTAGACGCCCTTCCACTTAACAGCTGCATATCTTTATGTAAAATTGCAAAGAATTGGGATTCGTGGTGGAAACAGTCATCGCCTGAAAACGAGAAGCGGGAGAAAAGATGGCATCGTCCCCTTGGTGAACGTGGACAAGGAGGTTTGTCCCCATTAGGTAGGGAACACCTAGCTTGGCTTTGCAGAGGCAAGTCGCAGTAAATCTGCTCCGGATTTGGAGATCCTCACAAGGTACACAGCAGCAGAGCCCGAAAACCTCACTTGATTTTATGAACTCACTTACACGATGCCTTCCTGTCTTTGAAACGCTCTAGCCTACAGTGTGCATTTCAAATACAAAACCCAGTTAAGTAAGTATTTGTAAAGTGTACAGATACTTTAACTTTGTCATTATAAAGGTAATATATACCTCATGCATAAGTGTATAAAATAAGAATTGCCAATGATCAGCCCCTCCAAAGTCTACTCGCAGGGTGGCTGCAGGGGGCCAGGGGGACACTGTTAATATTCTTCCATTCTCCACTCTGTATAACAAAACTTCCTGTCCTTAAGGTATTGATTTTAAAATATATAGAATTTTTGATAATTTTTATTATCAAATGTGTATCTCACTTGATTTCCCATTTCCAGCATGTGCATTAAGTATGAATCAGACAAAGCCACTGCTTCCTTAAGGCACTTCACTGTAATGTGCAGGAAAGTTGCCATGACAAGTGGAGAATTCTAGGATGACCATGAACATGAATGACACCCCCTGGAGTTTTGCAGTGCACAACCTGCCCAACTGTCAAGGTGGTCCTCAGCCAGTCTTAGGACCCGTGCCTGTCCACAGCCCCTGGCACAGTGCCTCCACATTCCTGAGATCTCACTTCCTCGTGGTCATTTTGGCATGGATCTTATGCTCCAGCTACCCTGGTGTGAACACTGAGGCTTAACAGAACCTCTTCTTTCACTAAAGATTAACCTTCCTTCTCTGATGCTTCCTGCAAACACAATCCTGTAGTACATGCTCAAGGCAGACATCAAAATGCACTGCTTAGCTCTCCTCTCCAGAAGCTGACCCGCCTGATCCCCCATCACACTGGGGACACGTTTCCCCCAGTCTGCCCCCCCAGCCATATATAAGCATGGTGAGGATTCTAGTGCTAGATGACTTTCCCCTCCCGCCCCGTGATTCCAATCATAGGACATTTCATCTTGAGGCCACCACAGAACTAGGAGAACATTTCTTAGAATTGTTTTGCAGTTGGAAGCTCTTCCTCCAAGACATTCCCTCCTTCCTCACACCTGTACCAGGAATTAAACCTGTATGGTGGTAGGAAGCATCTCTCTGTCTCGGTCCACTTGTATCTCTCTGTTCTTTATAGGAATTTTCCCCTCCGAGCTCACCTCTCACCCTGCCTACCCCCATCTTCACTCCTGCTTCCTGGGAGACTCAATTAACCCAGTAACGAGTTAGCCTGACCCGTGATGTTCCTTGTCTGCCTGAAGATAAAAGGCACAAAAACGATTTTGAAAAAAGAAAATGTTGTGAGATTTATAATGATCATTGTAACTTGTCTCCGCCTACCTTCAAACCTTCAGACCTAGAGAATGTCTCTGCTTCTCCTGTCTCATCCTTGGTGGTGTTTTTCCCAGACATTTTATTTCTACACAGATCTGAAACCTCACAATACATGAATCTTATTTACACTCTAACTGAAGAATGAGAAAAATATTTATCTTATATTTACTCACATAATTGCTTGTTCTAGGACACTTCATTCTTTTATGTAGATCTTCCTGCCTAAAGAAACCGCCTTTAAAATAGTTCCCATCTGCTGCTCACGGATAATCTCAGCCTTTGCTTGCCTGAAAAGTCACAGTTTTGCCTTTATTTTTTGAAAAACAAAAACAAAAACAAAAACATTTTCACTGTACATACAATTCTAGGTTAATAGTTTTTTTTTTTTTTTAAGATTTTATTTATTTATTTGACAGAGAGAAATCACAAGCAGGCAGAGAGGCAGGCAGAGAGAGAGGAGGAAGCAGGCTCCCTGCTGAGCAAAAAGCCCGATGCGGGGCTCTAACCCAGGACCTGGGATCATGACCTGAGCCGAAGGCAGCGGCTTAACCCACTGAGCCACCCAGGCGCCCCAGTTGTTTGTTTGTTTTTTTTTCTTTAAAAAAGTGATCAGCACTTTTAAGGCATTATTCTACAGTCTTCTGGGCTATGTGATTTCAGATGAAAAATGTTTCTTCAGTTTCTTCCACATGACACAATGTGTTGTGGGTTTTTTTGTTTTGTTTTGTTTTTATTTTTATTTTTATTTATTTTTTTTGCTGTTATTGCTACTTTTAAGATTCATTCTTTGTCAGTTGTTTCTAGAACTTTTATAATAACCAGGGCCAGTGTAAGTTTTCTTTTTGTTTCTTCTGCTTTGGACTTATTTGTCATTTGGGATCTGTGCCTTCTAGTTTTCATACTATTTGGAAAATTTTCGGCTATTATGTCTCCAATTATTTTTGGATCTCATCTCTGTACACTTCTTTCTGGACTCCAGTCACATTTGGAAATGAAGTATATAATACCTAACCAAATATTTCAACGGAGGAGATTAGCAGCTGTGTAGAAACTGCGGAAGAGGGTTATTTTTCAGTAGTAATAAAAAATGACACCCATGACCCAAAGAGAAAGATTTGGAAAAAAAAAAAATGGAGCCCAGAGAGAAAATGCCTAAATATTTTTAACTGACAAACCACAACAAAACCAGCAAAAACAGCTGCCACAACTTTGGGACAATACAAAGCAATTTGGCATATATCGTTCATTTTTTTCATTTTCATTTTTCATTTTTTTCTTCTCATTGCATTCATATTTTTCTTTACATCTTTGAGTATGTTGAGGATATTTAAAGCTGTTCTAATGCTCTTAATGAAAATGCCATCATTTTTACCATTTGTGGGTCTCTTTGTACTGATATTTTTCCTGCAAAATCATTTTATGATTTCATCAGCCTAAAACCAGATCAGAGTTTTCTTTGGTCCTCCGGATCTGAGGAAGGTTTCGTAATGGTCCTCATGCCCCTCACCTTGCCAAGGTGAGTTAGGCGCCTGCTGTGCTCACATTCCTGTCACTGTTCCTGCTCCCTGCTCTAGTAATTCTTGCTATTGGCACCAGAAACTACTCTTTACTTTCCCTCTTCTCCACTAGATCCTCCCTCCCTCCTTCCTTCCTTTTTTCCCTCCAGTGCCCAGCATAATGCCGGGCAAAGTGGGAATTACCTTTTGTGTGAATCAATAGGTGAGTGAAGGAAAGGATGGGTCTTGATCACCACTAATCTTACCTCCATGAAACCAGGGTCACTCATACGACCTTTAGCCTGAACAATGAGCATCAACCACCGTATTGCTCTTGAACACTGGGACTGTGTCCGTTGTCTACTGTATACCGATGGTGCTCCATTGATGCTTCCTTATCCATCCCATGAGCAGTGGGAATCTCAAAATCTAGTTGAGCAGCCTACTCCCTATTTGTTCTAATTTTTGGTTAAAAAAAAAAAAAAAGAATTGTGCTAAATATAGGCTCCTGACTCAGAGTGTCAGCCCAGACCCTTCTCTGTGTATTTACGCATCCATCACCGCCCAGGAGCATCAGAGAATGAATGATAACCTAGGGCCTCACACTACCCGCGGACTGCTCACCTGTTTTACAGAGGGTTTAATTGAGGCTCAGACTGACATTTGCCAACACCATGCAATCAGTTAATGGCAGAAACAGGGATGGAGGCTGTGTCCTCGATATTCACCCACCACGGGCTGTCTTCTCATTTGTGCCCAAATTTTGTTCCCATTTCATCTGTTTTTACCCATATAACTTGGTATCTATCATTCATTCATTCATTCAATCAACAATAAGCATGACATCTGTGCTTTGTGCTAGAAACAGACCCAGGCCATTAAAATGCAGACTCTACTGTCTTCTTTAACGGCTAAGCTTCCATTTAACATTGTTTCCTTCATGTATTTATTTCAACTTTGCCACTTGCAAAGTTGCTACACACCACTTAGAACATATCAGAACCTATATGAAAGCTAGCTCAAAGTCAATCGGAACCTTATCTACATTTCTTGGTTTCCGATTCTTCTTCGGACTAAATGACCAACATACACTCCAAAACGTATTTTATTTAAATGAATGCTTGAATCCTAGCATTTAGAAAAATACAAAATAAATACAAAATATGTCCTTGAATACATGACTTGAGTTTTCTTCAAAACACAAAGGTTGAATTCTCCTCAACCACTGTTGGAACGTGTGGATACAATAGTAAGTTATGATATATACCAAGTTGGTCTCATGAATGAATTATGAGAAAATTTCCTACTCCCAGAATTTTTACATGTACAGGGAGGCAATATTTTAACTTTGTCTTTGATCGAGTGACCTCTGTGTTTTGAAAATGAATTAAGTATTATATATGGCCATTCATGAATAGGAAATTTATATGACTGTTCTCCCCAAAGTGGACAGTGAACATAAAGTTGTTTTACACTATTTTATACTGTTAGTACAACATCTCCAAGATCAATGCCAAAGAAGCAGCCACCAACCACCTATCCTGGATTTAAATCAATAAGAACCTGGACATCATTTCAGACTTCACATTCCCACCTTGCTCCTGCTTCCAAGTAAGAATCTGCTTGTACCCACAAGAAAATAAGACTTTAAAAAAAAAAATTCCTATTCTGAGTACAATTATCCACCAAAATTCAAATTGTGTTGTCTTAAGCTCACACTTGAATCTGAGGGCAGCTACATTCTACAAAAAAAAATTACCTTTATAATAATGCTGTTGTTGGCATTGACCCGTGTAGTTAATGCGGTGACGCTCTATTTTAAACTCTAAGGACACTTCAACTTGATGACAGAGCAGGTTTTCAGTTCCCCCTTCATTAATTAATAATAATATGATGTCACCTTTATTTGAGCACAAGGAAAGTCTCCCTCATTATCCTTGGTCCCTGGTGTCTGAGTCAGATTTCTGTCTGTAGAATCCTTTCTGGGATTAATGCTGCAGGCTTACCTGATTGATTAGGGTTTGAGTAGGGCTTGGTGGCTGAGACAGGAGTTTACGGCTCCGTAGAATGGAGAAATGCACCTAAAAGCTGTGGGTACCTTGCCGCTGGGGATTCCCTATAAGGAGGCTAAGGCTTCGGGGCTGCAGGGAGGGAAGAGTGAATTCATGGTGGCCTCTGCCTCATTTCAGCCTCCACCCTTAAGCACAAACCCTTTGAAGCACAAAGCGCAAATGTTAGCATTCCAACTGAGTATATATCATGGACACCATTACGCTGGCCGTGGGAGGGAGCGTGGGGGCAGGGAGGCAGGACTGGAAGGGCAATGGGGAGTGCAGAGGAGTGGAAACACATTAATAGGTAGTATCAAAAGTGAGCCCTTCTTCCCATTTGTGCAAAGCAAGAGTTAGATGTGCCCTCGGGGGTTCAAGGTTTGCCATGGGCATCTAAGCCTAGGGGGAGGAGGGAAAATGAGCGTGAGTTCCAGAACTCCACAGGGCTCTTGGGTTGTGAGTGTGCAGCCTTTACGGAGACTGGAAGAGAGCACCCTGATCACGGAGACCCCCAGTCTGTAAACTTTCCACATCCACAGCTTGGTTGTGGGATCTCGGAGATGAAATTGGTTTGTTGCTTAGATCTGAGCCTCTCGGTTGCCATCTGGGAACACGCTCCTGTGTCAGCATCTGCTGTGACATGACTGACAGTCCTGGGATCATCCGGTATGAAGAAAAACATAAGGTCAGTTTCCCCCAAGGTGCCCCTGAGAACGCATTTCTTATGGTGGTTGAGGAGACACATAAATCGAAAATGACCTCACTCAGGGGTGTTTTTATTTTTTTATTTTTTTTATTTTTTAATTTTTTTTAAAGATTTTTTATTTATTTATTTGACGAGAGAGATCACAAGCAGGCAGAGAGGCAGGCAGAAGAGAGAGGAGGAAGCAGGCTCCCTGCTGAGCAGAGAGCCCGATGCGGGGCTCGATCCCAGGACCCTGAGATCATGACCTGAGCCGAAGGCAGCAGCTTAACCCACTGAGCCACCCAGATGCCCCTCAGGGGTGTTTTTAGAAGCTTACGTGGGTCTCCTGACTCTATCAGTTAAAAAAAAAAAAAAAAAAAAGCCAGAGTCATTCAAATGGATTTTGTGATTATTCCTTGGAGTTTAACCTCAAAAGAACAATCATTCAAGGTAAGATAAAATGTAATGTAATGAAGATGATTATCTGGGGCTGTGAATGATCTTTCCCAAACAGAGGGCTTTTCCACAAATTACCCAAGTGTAAGAATAATTTATTCTGAACACCCGATCTAGATGAGTCCAAAAGTAATGGAAAAGATACTGACTTCAAAGATAATTGGAGGGAGTATGGGTTAAATAGACGCATGAAACATGGGTGAAAATACTCAATATTGGTAGATACGTGGCTCTTAAAATCTATATGATGCTGGGGCGCCTGGGTGGTTCAGTCGGTGAAGCGTCTGACTTTGGCTCAGGTCGTGATCTTGGGGTCCTGGGATCGAGCCCTGTGTCATGCTCCCCACACAGCCTGTAGTCTGCTTCTCTCCCTCTCCCTCTGCTGCTTCCCGTGCTCATGTGCACTCTCTCTCTCAAATAAATAAAGTCCTTAAAAAAAACTATTAAAATACACATGATCGTAAATCAATTACATGCATACATTGATTCTTCTATCTCTAAAATTGTACATATTTAAGTTGGCCAAAAAAAAAAAACCTCACCTTTTTAAAAAAACTATTCTTATAACCGTTTGAAAGCAGCTGGCCACCTCTATGGCTGTGATCCAGGCAATGGTTCCTGTAACACACCGCCCAGGTCCCCCCATCAGGATCTATCAGGTGTACTCCCTGCTCAGAGCTCTCAGATATTTGGATTCTTGGGTTTTCGAGTGTACTTGAGCTTAAGTAAAAGTTCTGAACTTCTCAAAGTCCATCATCATAAAATACTCCCTGAGTCAGGATGAACTACAGGCAGTAACCTCTGGTCTCAAGGTGGTGGGACTGGGTCCTTCTTTTCCTGCCACCCTCTTCCCAGGCTGCTCTGGCCCCAGAGTCCCCCCAGAAGACCCCTCCTGTGCCTGGTGAAGGATGCTTCCCTGTCCGTCAAGCATCGGACTGAAGGAGCATTCCTTCCCCGTTTCCCATCAACCAAAACAGAACTTCATTTCCTTCTTGACAAGAACATCCTTTAGGACCCAACTCAAAACACACCCGCTCCAAATCTCCAGTCGTGCGTTTTCCACGGGACAGCTGAGGCTCCCCCAGCGGGCGAGTGACCGCCCACTCTTCCCTCGCACATCCCTGTGCCCTGTGTCTGCCTCAGACGATGCTTATTCCTTCCCACGCACGTCCTTCCTCTCAGATGAGGAGCACTGGGAGGGCAGGGCTGTAGTCTAGCTAGTTTCTGATTTCCACGCTGTTTTTGGCACGGGGATGGACAGTGGGTGCTCGGAGAGAACGTACTGGGCAAGCAAAAGCACTTTCTTCCGACCGATGCGATGATTCCAGGAACCCTCCCCCCACAGATCTGCCTGGTCTCCCTCATGACTGTGAGTTCCTTTCTATGGTGCGATGAGCTCCAGGTAGAAAGGCACAAGTGAGCACCACGGCAAACACACAGGTGTGATCACTGGAAAAATGAAGGCTTCCAGCATGTAAATGAATCTGAAAGAAACATGGTGCTTCCTTTTATCCGCTCTCTAGTAGGATTACCAGAGCAAGAGAAAATAAACCCGTGAGTACCCTCTGGAAATAGCACACAACTCAACCCCGTGTCCTCAAAACAGTTTGACTTAAAATTGAAAGGAACTATTTTGTCTGCTGTTAAGAATATAAAAGTAGGGCAAGCTACAGGAGATCAATTTTAAATCATCCGAGGCTACAGGAAAGACTTTTCCTGAGGCTTCTTTGGAAATGAGATAATGTGTGTTCTACCGTGGCCTTTTAATAAAGAAATCATGCATTATGCAGACATTAACATTTAAACCAATTATGAGCAATTGAAGTTAATTCTTTTAAGCATATAGGATTGAATTATGACTTTCTTTTTATGGCTATGATTCCCCTACGAGAAGAAAACAAGGACAGTTACGTCTTACGCATTAGCCCACACTGTGGGAGAAAAAACAATTTTCCGTTTTTCTTTTTTTGGATGAGAGCACATGATCAATTTTTTTTTTTTTTTTTTTAATGTGTGGAATAGGAATTCTCTTTCGGGGAACGTGGCGGGTTTGACAGTAACACGCCACACGTTCACTTCTCACCGTCCCCATTTTATAGACAAAAAAAAAAAAAAAATGTAAGCACCCAAGGTACATTCTTTGGTCCTAGATCAAGAGAGACCCACAACACAACCGTGGTGAAGAGTTCTTGTTTAAAACAGATAAATCCCAAATAGAATAGCAACCAGTGGTAAGACATTGTAAATACTGTTTTAACCCCATAAAATGCATCGTGATATTATTATTGTGCTATCAACAAAATAAATCCAAGGTGTGTGTGTGTGTGTATTTGTTTAACTTCCAAAGTGTACCCAGGGGGCATTTGGTCCATGTGAGGGCAGTCTACACACTATGCAGGAATGAGCCCGTTGTGTCCCTGGACCTCTCCTTCCTCTTTGGCAAGTCCCGGGATGAAGACATGAGGTTGTGTATAAGCTTATCGTGAGTTGCCTCTTGGTAAGCCTCTCCCGTCTCTGGACTTGTGGTCCACTGTGAACATCGGGGATGCTGAATACATGATTTCTCGTCCGTGCCCCTAGGGAAGAGAGTATGTCTCTTCGTGCCAAGTGTGTCCTGTTTTGTTTGAGTCTGCGAGTGTTTTAGCCATTTTCAAGCCGGCATTTTTGTATGGAAGCTTTCACATAGACCCGCAGACTTCTTTGGTCTCTCGGAGGCTGTGAGCGCTGGCACGCTGGCCCGCCTTTCTTCCTGGGGTCCACAGCCCGGCGCTTGGGGCATCTTCCCTTCTCCACCTGGCGGCTCTCCCTGCCCTCTTTCTCTGTCTCACTGGGACGTCGCTGTACTATGTCACTGTTTGCCTGCTTCTTGTCTTTCGGTAGAAAGAGGAATCTTGGCGTCTGACTGCTCTAGGGGCCTCATCGGGGCAGCACCCTACAGCAGTTGTCCTGGCAGGGAAACTGAGGCTCAGACACGTGGTCAAGATCCCCCAACAACATATGATAGGATTAGGATTCAAAGCCCATTTTAAAGATTTTATTTATTTGACACAGAGAGAGATCACAAGTAGGCGGAGAGACAGGCGTGGGTGGTGGGGTGGGGGGAAGCAGACTCCCTGCTGAGCAGAGAGCCCGATTCGAGGCTCGATCCCAGGACCCTGGGATCATGACCTGAGCCGAAGGCAGAGGCTTAGCTCACTGATTCACCCAGGTGCCCCATGGGACAGTTTTCTTACTCACATTTTGCTCTAGACAAGGGAACAGTGACTCTGGGCACAGAGCATCAACGGGACAGCAGATGAAAAGTGCAGATCTCTGCATTCTCACTAATTCACCCGATCCCCCTAACCTGCTACCCAGGAGAGCCAAACCTGACCCACTGCCCCCAGCAGGGCAGGAGACCCCCAAGCGTGGGTCCCTGGGAGCCCTGAATGTGACCCTTTTACATCCTTTCTGACCCTCGGTATGAATGCTCCTTGCTCATGTCTGTCTTCCGATGGGTGACAGCTGTGTCCCATCACCCTTCTCTTCGACCTTCTCCATATAGAATCCAGCTTGGGTACTCGGGTCACAGAAGACGTTTGCTTCAGCAAGCATATTGGGTTTCCTAGATGACTAATAATATCTCATACCATTTCAGCGTCTTCGGTGTCATCAACATCACGTTGGGATGGAGACAGCCAGTGCCTTCTCAGTCTGGGGCATCTGCCCTCGTCCACACCGCATGGACGAAGCCCGCAGGAGCAGCCTGGGTACCACAGTCACAAGGATGCTCTCGGCGGGGATGGCAGTGTGAGGATGAGTTTTCTCGGGGGAGGTAGGGCTTTCTGTGGATGCTGAAGGTTGCAGAGGAATTCCTGCTGTGTCGGACCGAGGCTCCTTCAGGGTAAGCACATCTGGTGAACGAAACCAAGAAGAACAAACCCCGTTAGACATTAATAAGCAGAGTTTAGCCCAGAAATAATTTGCAGCCCAGGGAAATGAATCAGAATGGGAATGCATGCATAGAAAGTCCCTTAAACAAGAAGCATGCATGAATGCCTTCCCTCTGTGTCTCAGATGCTGTGTTTCCAGGCCCAGTTTGACATTTTTATGATGATTTTTCGCAGTTTGTAAAAAATAACCACCTAGATTTATCGTCCGTGAATATTTGTGTATTCTGTGTTTACTATTCTGTATACTGTTCAGCGTTAGCAGAAATTAGTCCTTAAGAGACCAACAGGGCATGAAGTTCTTCAACATCTCTGATAGTGCACCCGTCTGAGGGCTAATGGAAAGAAGTCTCTTCTACTAGAAGAAACAAAAATCTCGTAGAAAAACACTGCGTTCTTACGCTGAGCAGTCCTTCCTATAAATGTCATCTTTCTTTTTCTCTTTTCCAATAACCAAACTAACTTTTATATTGGAAAAGAATGGCGAGGGCCTGCCTACTTTTGCTCCGGAGTAATGGAAAATTTATATCCATGCAGGATGAGTGACCCAAGTCACGTGGCTGGAGGGGGAGGCTGCCATCACTCACATCCCCCGAGTCATACCATATCCGTCCTGGAAAGGAGGAAGGCCCAGAGTCCGAAGACAGAGACCCGTTTGGTCCTTCATAGGGTATTCCACACCTCCTCGTAACGGAAGCGTGTCTGCCTCTGGCGGGGTCAAAACCAAGTGTGGCTCTGCCGATCTAATCATCCTTGAGCAAACTTGACCCCGTGAACTGGATTATTTCAGGAGGAAAACATTCCAGAAAATGAAGACCTGTTAAAAACTCATAATTGGAGGTACTCTCTGCTTTAGCAAAATCACTCTCACTACAATGTAGCAACACATATTTCACGAGGATGGCTGTCCCAGGTCCTGCCGGTGAATGTGGTTCATGAGTTTTGCTATTTTATCTGACTCTCCCTTTCCCCCACACTTATTCTAGAAAAAGCTGTATTCCAAAAGGCATGCCATTCCCAGCACATGGAGGAAAGATTGGAACACTCCAGAGTAGAGGCGGGCAGCCTGGCAGAAGGCTGTGGCCATGACTGTGGAAGAGATGGTTGTGTCTCAGATTAACGTTGCAAACGTCGGCATGGAGACTGGGGGTGGCCCCCATCGCTGCCCGGGCAGGTGCCACGAGTAAGACGGGGGACTGAGTTTGCAGACCTAGAGTAGGGGGCCACCACACAAGGGCTCTGGGCTGTCCCTTCCTTAGCAATCCTGTGTGTTTGGCAAGTGACCCCTTACTCGAGACTGACTGTGTTGGAACAGGACATGTGTGAGTTTCCAGTCCCCTGTGCTCTATCTGCTAAGTGCAGCCTTGGCCCCCACCCCCAAGAGCCCCCGCTCCTCCTTCTTCCTGGGTCTGCACAACTCTGCTTCTCTTTGACCAGTCATCAGCCTCCCCCACTTGTGCTGTGTCCATTGGGTGTCCCCTTGGTGGCGTGACTGCACTCTCTCCTGGAATGCAGGGCACACAGGGGCCAGCCCTGGCTCTGGCCCGTTTTCTTTTCTCCTACATGTATGGAAGCTGGATGTAACAGGCTTCACAAGGCTAGGAATCCTCTCTTAGGTCTCCAGAGCATTGGAAGACGTCTGAAGCTCAGAAATTCAATTTGCAACAGCACGGCCGGACTTTGAGGACAAGCCTAGGATAAACCATGCGGGGAACATAAATTGGATTCAGCCAGTGATTGTGAACGTTGCTTTGTTTCTAAATGAAACATCCATCAATTATGTGTTTTAAGAAATGCTAGGAGGACATTGGTGTGCAGATGATAATTATGAACAATAAATGATAAAAAAATTATTGTACTGTCTTCTCTCCTCAGAGTCTAAATGAGATCTTCTTTGATGAAAAGTGGAGCTGTGTCGCTTGCACCAAAGGATACACATCCCCCCTGGAGGCCCCGGGTCACCGTTCTGTGGCTCATACAAGTGGCCTCTGCGTGAGATCTAAGAGAGGAGGAGTGGAAGCAAGATGGCCCCACGACCATGTAAAGGCTTGAGGAAATCTATTTATTTCTAGTCTTCTCCCAATCACCTCTCCCCTGTTCCTCCTTCTGAACACGTCATGCATAGGTGCATGCCGTGGGCTGGGCAGACTGGGTTTCATCCACCCGCCAGGCAGCCAGGGTAGTGGGTATATGTGGTTTTTAGAGCAGGAAAGCTGGGCATGAGCTCTGTACATGTCACTACAGTTCACACATCAAGGGCTTGGACCCCAGGATGGCTTGGCTGTGAGATGGGGCTTATAGGTGGCCATAATGTCATGAGATTTTTCAAATATGCCTCATAAAGGGCTCAGCTGTGCCAATGTCATGATGAGCCTACAGACACAGCCATAAAACAGGTGCGGTTGCTGGGGCACGTAAGGGATGGGCCTGGGGCCGAGGACTGTGGACCTGACCCCCGTTTACTGTGCACTAGCACTAGCAAAGGGAAGCTGTTACCATAGAAATATCAGTAAGAGATTGGGGGATCAGTGGGGTGAGCTCCTGGAGCCCAGAGGCCAAGGCCATAATGGAATTCCAGGCTGTCCCTCACCAAAGCCCACTTTCTCCTTGCTCTTGCAGGGGTGTGTGGGGACTGACCCCAGGGTACACGATCATTTCATTGTAAACCAAACTGTGAGCCCCCAGGCAGACTCAGCCTCCAAGACTCACTTTCCAGTTCAGCAAAGTACAGAGAAAAGACACCTCCTGTATCTCCCAGCCCAGCAAGTGTGGTCTTCAGGTTTCCATCCTGTCGGATTGATGGGGAGGCCAATGCATCATGTTGGCTGTATACAGTGCTGGGGGGTGGAGGGGGGCCTCAAACAGCACCCAGGAAACACACAGGGACAAAACCCATGTTTCAGACTGGACCTGTCACACGTAACGCTCTGGCTGATTCAACGTCAATGTATCAGCTCCCAATATGCCCACAGGCAGGCTCTGCATCTGTATACCTGGGCACTGGGTTTCCCCACACATGCAAAAGTCACTTGATCTGATCACAAAGGCTAATGGGCCCAAAGAGGGTGATTTATGGAGATTTGAAAAGAAACAAGGGATGCCTGATACGGTTTCTGTGCATTCCCATAGCACGTGTCTGAGAACAGGCCATTCGGACGCACCACTTACTAAAAGAAAGACTGCATATCCCTTTGAACTAAAATACCTTTTATCTTTGGAGCTTAGTTGAAATAAACAGAACAAAAGGGACCAAACGAGGAACTGGTAGAACGGGGAGTGAATGGGGGTGAACGCCCAGGATCTTACTGACCACATCCAATCACCTCCCTCCAGAGCCGAGAGAAAAGAATCCGAGAAGGCTTTGCAGCAGTTCGTATTTGAAATTCACACCCTTAGCGTTCTTGTTCAGATAATGATCGTGCTTATGCCCTTCTCCCTCTTTCTTTCTTGAAGGGCTTCCAAGGAGCTCTGATTTCCCATAAATGGTTCTTGGGTGAGCTGCTGACCCAAAGGGGAAGAGACACCATTGTACCGGCCTTCTGTGTCGAGGGCACTGGTGTCTCTCCTGGTGCCTCCGTTTCTCTTTCTCGGGGGTGGAATCTAGATTCTCCGGCAGGGCAGACCCGGGTGGAGGCTGCAGATGAGGAACAGGGAGATCCGGTTCCAGGAGCTGGGGAAGCTTCCCGCCGGTTTCAGAAATGCCACCTTCTGTAAGAACGATGTGCAGGGGCATCCCACGATGCAGGGATATCCATACACGCACCTGCTCATAACCGCCAGCGCTGACGATCTGTGTTCCGAAGGGCGCGGTGCTAAAAATTGGGCAGGGTTGGCGTGGGACACACGCGTGTTAATTTCACTTGTCAAAATGAGTCCTTTCGCTCTGTGAGCATTACAGTATTTATAAAAATAGAAAAGCACAGAATATACAAAATACATAGGAGGTATGAGCTGTCAGGAGCATCCTCTTTGTGGGAAAAATGTTTCAGTGATGTTATGGTGCTGTAATGTTCACGGTTCCAACCCTAATCCTGCCAGTAAATGCTGACCTTAGCCTCTGTCTTTCTGGGTTCATGGTGTTAACAATGGCTCAGAGACGTCCTGCGTATTCACATAGGACACACAATTATTGTTTTCAAAACTATTTATTTTCCCTTTCGATGAAGCAAGGAGTCAAGTTTTGTAAAAGAAAATTCTAGAAATCCATAAAGTAAATAAGCATTTAAAGTACTTTTTTACCAACCTGTCTGTTGTGTTGCCCCCAAATTTCACTCTCCAGATGATTTCCTGGACTTGCCCAGAACATGTTCTGTGTCTTGACAAACACACGTGCACAGACACACTCATGAGAGAGCCAGACAAAGGCAGAGACCCCCATGCCAAGGGAGCCGGGAGCCAGGAGGAGGGGAGAGCCCTGCCCATGGAGGAATCAAGGTGTTTGCTACTTCGCGAAAGCCTTCTTTCAAACCCTCCTTCCGTAAAGGAGACAAAGGAGTGGGAAGTGATTTGTGATTCGGCTGTGGGAGGGATGGTGGAAAACACCAAGAATTGACCAGGAACCATCTCCGGGGCTTTGGAGATGGAGGGTGGGGGGTTTTCTGGGAAGGAGGCAAACTGGGTCTGCGGAGCGACAAGCACGACTGACTTCGAGAAGATTGCCTTTTATGGGGGAGCCTGTCTGGTGTGTTAAGGAGAAGCCGAAGTGAGGTTAGTGGAGGCAAAGAATAAAAATGAGCCTTCACATTTTATGACATTTTGGTGCTCGGGCTGAAATGGATCAGAAATGACACATTCTTTTTTGTGACATCTGAGTGTTTGGATCATTTCTTTTTAACCTACATCCTCGCTTCACTCAAGAGTCAGACCCGACCTTCTGCCCACGGCCCCGTGGGCTCCGTAAACGTCCCGGCTACTGCCGTGGCCACACGATCACCGTGCTCTGTTTTATGAGCGCCGAGTACGTGGGTGCTGGTTGGGCTGTGTAAACTGCTTTGGGGGACAGTTGTCTTTTGTTTTTGGAAATCTGCACCAATACCCAGAATCAGTAAGTTTACATACCATTTTCATGTGACCCACGCAAGGACAGGCTCAGGGGGATGGGTAAGGTGCTCAAGGTCATGCGATGTCAGAGCATTCAAACTATCTGAACCCCTACCAGCCCGTTACCCATTGGGAATGTGTGCGGACTGTGGAGTGAGGCGTGACACACGAGGGGTGGGTCACTTTGGGCAGCCTGTCAGGTCACTTTGGGCAGCCTGTCGGAAGCGTGTCAGCCTCGTAAGCCCACAGTTCTGTGGAACGTCTGAGTTCCTGGTCGCCAGTGTGCTCCCCGTCTCTTGGTCTGAGCCAGGAGGCTGAGGACACTAGGGACAGCTGGCTCATGGCAGAGCTCTGGTTTTAATCCTGCTTCTGCTGTCCCCAAGTCTGTGACCCTGGACATATCATTTTACTTCTCCGGGGTTCCGTTTTGTGTGTTCCCTGCATTAAGAAGACAACGGCCGGTCTCACCTTGGGCTGCTGTTGGGTTGAAAACACATACATCTGCAAAGTACTTTGCCAAATGCCTCACACATAGTGAGCGCTTGTGAACGTTCTCCTTAAGGGGCTTCCTGCATCTTCTCGGACCTCCCACAAAGACCCCCAACTGGGTGATATCACGGCACAAGGCTGTTAGCTAGCCTGGGACCCTAGGAGAACTGGTCCATCCCTTTGAAGACTATTGGGGCAAAAATCACATAGAGAGAACCAAAAGAGAAAGGCAGAGAGCCAATAAACACACAAATATGATTTTAAGAAATGGCCAAAATTCAACATAAAGCCAATTAAGATCATGTGTGTTGGGGAATCTGATAACAGCAGCTTTTGGCCAGCTGTGAGACGCAGGGCAGAATCATGGGTGAAGGCTGAGTTGGCATGGGGAGGGCGGTCTGTGAGACGGCGTCTACTACATTTTAAAAGGGGTGAGCCTTCCCCCCCAACAATTGCACTCGTAATAGCTCAAGAAACAGTCACATATCCGCAGACTATCAGGAGCGCCCACTGTGGCATTTTGTGTTGGGGAGAAAAGCTGAAAATAGCCTACATGTCTATCAGGGACAGGAGGGGGTCTGATAGACACCTATGTCTTCGTGGAATACTTGGAGGAAATACAGAGCAGAAGAAAAGCTTCAAAACCTGATAGAGAAACAAACCACAAACCAGTGAACCTCCTAGAACATACACTGTAGCCCTAGAGCACGTTATGGAGTAGCTCGTGAACCACGGCGTGCTACAGATGGACCCTTGGTAGGGTGTATGCGTGGATACGTGGAGAGATTTGTCTCCCTGTCACGCTGGCAACGCCCGAGCATCGGTTATCACCGGAGTACAGTGGGAGTGTGAATGGATGGATTTGGACGGTGGTTCCACTCTTTGCTTGGTCATTCGTCTCATGGAAGGGAGGCTGGTCTGGGAAGGGTATGAAGGCTGCTTCCCAGTACTGGTCGATGCAGCTTTCTGGCTCATGGTAAAAAGACAAAGAAAAGTGGGGTGCCTGGGGGGCTCAGATGGTTAAGAGTCTGTGTTCGGCTTAGGTCATGATCTCGGGATCCTGGGATGGAGCCCTGCATTGGGCTCCTTGCTCAGCAGGAAGCCTGCTTCTCCCCTGCCTGCTGCTCCCCTGCTTGTGCCCTCTCTCTCTCGGTCTCTCTCATTTTCTCTGTGTCAAATAAATAAACAAAATCTTAAAAAAAAAAAGAAGAAGAAAAGGAAGGAGGGAAGGAAGGGAGGAAAAGAGGAAGAAAGGAAGGAAGGAAAGAAGGGAGGGAGGCAGGAAGGCAAAATGGGGAAAAGAAAAGGAGGGTGTGTTTTTAATATTTAAAGTTAACACTCATTGAAATATATATTTTATAAGCTTATTATACTTATGCATAATTAATTTAGGAAGATGTACTCTCTTGGAAATACGTGTTTTTAATCACAACTTTTAGGAACAAAGGAGCTCTTATACGAGTTCTAAATTAATTAAACTTTGGAGAATTTTAGACAAATCTAATTATTTCCATTGCCCTTCCTTTTATGGCATGAAAGAGCAAAGCTATTGGATGATTCTTAATCCCGGTTATAGGGAATCCAAAGATTGTTTAAGCGCCTAAGACAGCGTGGCAGCTTTGTTATTCTGAAGTTTAGCTCAGACATCGATCCGTTTTTTTCAACCTTTCGGGTGCTGCTGCCTCTCCCAGGCAATGCTGGAGTCTGGAACCTTCTGGCCAGGCCCGTTCTGAATCCATTCTGTGATGAGGCTGGGCCAGCCAGGGAGGAACCCCCGCAGGGGACCACCACGGAGGACCCACTCTGAACACAGCATCTGCCCGCACTTTTGCAGGGGGCCTGTGACAAAATCATGATTATTTCCACTGTTGCCACCAGACAGGTCCTAACAGCGTTTAAAAAATTCATTAGAACCTCACCAGTCACTTCGAAGGGGAAAAAGAAAGTCAGAAATAATGATGCCGGTTCAGGAAACCCACCTGTTTTTCATTTAATGGGAAGAAGTTAAGGTTTCTCACAGCAAACTCTTAATGCCAGATACAATTAACGAGGCCCTCTGTTCTCATCACACTTCACCACCAGACTCTCTGAGGTCGTCTCCCACTTGTTCTTCTCAATAATCATTTCCACTTTAAAGAACTGAGGGATTCCGCAGCAGATCTGAAAAAAGAAAAGGATTTCCTCTTTTCCTGCAGCAAACATCTCAAAACCACGACTTGTAAACCTATTTGCAACCTCCAGTATTTTACAACCATCCTAAAGTGTGTCTTGTGTGAAAGGGATGTTGAATCACACCCAGTGGAGAAAGGGAGGCCTAATTAGATTTCGTTGGGTTCAGGGAGCTTTCCAGCAAAGACGTTCCAGGAGAAGAATGTTTATCTTTCCCCGGCCTTCCGCTAGACACGGGCTTCGCTTCCATCTGAATCTTACAATCCTGACGGGTCTTGTAATAATAGAAGAAAAGGGGAAATTATAAGTAATTTCAGGGATAATGCTTCAGCCAAGTCCGTTCCTGTAAACCCAAGCTACACTCTGCAGCTGAGGATTTGGGGAGGGAGAAATTTAAATACACTCATGACTCCTGTTTTCACTCGGATTTCTCACACTGGAGGCTTTAATTTTCTCAAAGAAGTGAGATTTCTAACGCAAAATTGGATTTTCCCCATGACTCTAAATCTAGCCACGGAGAGCTGGAAATGTAACAACTTTGGGGGGTGGGTAGTTTTGTTCACTCTAATGACACAATAAACTCAGAAAGGGGAGGCAGTGACATGATTCTGTGGGACATGTAACGCTGCACATTTGTCCAAGCCCATGGGAGCACAAGGCCAAAAGGAAGCATATCATGGGCCGTGAGTGGCCGTGATGTGTTGGTGTCAGTCCATGGATTTCACCAAATGTCCCACCTGGAGACTGGAAGACTGCGATCAGGGGCCAGCCTGCTCCGGTTCCTGGCAGGTGGTCTTTTCTGGATTGCAAACAGCTGGCTTCTTGGTGCATCTTCACAGGGCAGAGAACACGGGGGGTTGGGGGGAGATGCCCCATGCGTGGAGGCTCTGCCCTCACATCTTCATGGGACCCTAATGGCTCCCAAGTGTCCACCTCCTGATACCATCACACTGGGGGGATACGACATGAACATATGACTCTTGGGGGGAGCACAGACATTTGGTCCATGAGAAGCACGGCACACATTAAACTGTAAGGACAGATCTCAAAAGGTCATCATTCTTGCAGTAGTTGATGAGTCCAACCTGAACTGAGCTCACCTTGGATTTGTACAGAAGTGACCAGCCTTTCAAAGAGAGAAGGAGGACAGAAAGGTCAGGGAAGTGGGGACTGAGCAGCAAGGTAAGGTTTGGCCCACATGCAACTCAGCTGGTCTTATAAGCTCGTGAATGGTGCTTATCAAAGTTAGGTGGCTGCTAGCCTGCATAAACCCTAAATTCTTTCAGGAGATTCAAATTTTCTTGGGTAGATACTTTAATGGGTCAGTCTGGGGGGGACCTTGAGCTGTTAGAAACTTTGTTAGTGTTTGTCTGAGGCTTTACAGGCCAAGGGTCAGGCGTCGTGGAAAAGAGGTTCAGAGGAGCCTGACCAAGAGTTTGGTCCAAACACGAAACATCGTTTTAATGTGCTTGTTAAGGTGGTGGGCCTTCCTGCTTTCTGGGCACTTCTGTTCTTCTACAGACTCTTGAGTAAATTCATTTAGATGTTTCCAACACCTTTTTACACAGGGCCAATCACAGGCTGGGCACTCTCCTGGATAAAATAATCAACAGCACTGGATACAAAAATTCTACCTCCTGTAGAGAATGTAAATTCTCACACAGGGGTGGGGGAAGTGGGGGGAGATGATAAATTCATGCACAGTTGAAATACAGAGTAGGTCATTTTTACTGCTGAGTAGTAGCCAAGCCCTACATATGCCACGGCTTGTTTATCATTCACCAGTTGAAGGACATTTTGGTTATTTACAGTTTAGGATGAAGATAAATGAATCCATATGAATGTTCACACTCATAAGTATGAACATAGGTGAACATAGGTTTTCATTGCATTTGAGTGAATGCTCAGAAGTGGGACTGATGGGTCAAATGGTAAGTGTACACTTCACGTGATCAAAAACTTTCAGACTGTTTCCCTGCTGAAGGGTAGGTAGTGATGTCTCATTGTGGTCTTCACTGGTATTGCTGTGATCGGTAATGGTGTTGAGCACGATTTCAGGTGTTTCTCTGCCATCCGTCCCATACACCAAGGGAATGAGTGGCTGATACAAGCAAAAGCATGAATGAAATTAAATGCATTGCATGGAGTAAAAGAAGTCAGACTCAAAAGACTATGTGATCTAGAATTTCACTATCATTCGTTCCAGAGGAGGTAAAAATACAGGAAGTGGGAGAGCTGAGTGGTTTCCTGGGGCTGGGCTCTGGGGAACAAAGGGCTCCCCACAAGCCGTGTACGGAGTCATGCAGTGATTCTTAGGATTATGGGATGCTTCTGCGTTTTGAGTGGGGTGGTGATTATACAACTGTGCATCCTTCAAAACTCAGAAATACCACTAAAAAGGGTGAGTTTTAGTGCATGTAAGTTATATTGTAGCAAAAGGGAGACCATCAATATTTTTGAATGGCTGAGATATTAGTAGAGGGAGCACCACAAAAAAAACAAAACAAAACAAAACAAAAAACACAAAAAACTGCTTGATGTTGTCCCAATGTTGACAGATGCTCTCTCAGAGGGTTACAGGAGCTACAGAGAAACATGGAGCAAGGCAGGGCCATACAGAGTGGAGTGTCCAGGGAATGCATTAGGCAGGATAGCCAAGGACATCCTCACTCAAGAAGTGGCTTTGAGTCAGTGTGAGGATGGTGTAGGGAGCCACAGGCACAGTACCCAATTTTTCATTTATTTTTTTTAATTTTTATCAACATATAATGTATTATTTGTTTCAGGGGTACAGGTCTGTGATTTGTCAGTCTTACACAATGCACAGTACTCACCATAGCACATACCCTCCCCAATGTCCCTCCTCCAGCCACCCTATCCCTCCAATCCAGCAACTCTCCATTTGTTTCCTGAGATTAAGTCTCTTTTGCTTTGTCTCCCTCTCTGATTGCATTTTGTTTCATTTTTCCCTTCCTTCCCCTGCGATCCTCTGTCTTGTTTCTCAAATTCCTCATATCAGGGAGATCCTATGATAATTGTCTTTCTCTGATTGATTTATTTCGCTCAGCATAATACCTTCTAGTTCCATCCATGTCATGCAGTTCTCATCATCTGTGCCCTTGGGAGCAGTGTCTTCGAGGACCAGCCCATGAGCAGCCCCTTCTGTCCCCCAGCAAGGGAGAAAGCAAGCCCCTTGGGGATTTTTCCAACCCGTTACTCACTGGTGAATTCTCTTGTTAACGTGAAGGTGGCCACACCTGAGTGTCTGCTTATATTGCACTATCTGATACTAGGACGTGGGGCAAATTTTATAAATAAAAGCAGATTTAAAAAAAAAAAAGGCAGCTCATTCCAAAGGAGGCACTGTAAATGGAGTTGACTGTGTATTTATCATTTGAAACAATGTAATTCCGCTCGACAAGAGTTGATGGGCTGTCTGCCAGGTTTCCCACTGCGACAGATAAAAATGAAATACGGTCACAGAGGGGTTGGTGGAGCTTCTTGGATTTGTGGGTTTTATAGTTTTCATTAAGTTTGGACAATAGTTGGCCATTATTTCTTCAAGCTTCTTTTTTTTTTTTTTCTTTTCCTTTTTCACCTCTCTCCCAAGCATTAAACTGCTTGATGTTGTCCCAATGTTGACAGATGCTCTCTCCATTTTTGGCAGTTGCTTCCCTCTCTGTGTTTTGAGGGAAAGGGGGGGGGTGTTTTCTCCGGCTATGCATGAATGCTCAAAAATGGTTTTTCTCGTCTAATCACGTGAATCCCTTCTGGGGTATTTTTCATCCCAAAACCGACGTCAACTTCAGAAATTCAGTGTGGGTCATTTTAAAGATCTCGACATCTGTACTTAACTTCTGGGCACTCGGGCTCGTGATGGCTGCTCTCCTGCTCCTGCACTAATTCTAACTTCAGTGTCCATCCCACTCAGTGGTGTTGAAGGGCTGTGTTTCTGCCTCTTTCCCTGCCTGGGAATCCTGTGCGATTAAGTCAAGCAACAATAGCTCGATCCTTTAGGGTCTGCTTTTGTGCTCTGTTGGGTGGCACGGAGGGAGGCGTGCTGGGTTCACAGCTGTCTGTCCCTCACTGCCCAGGCAAAGCCCACCTGAGCGCCACCCCCTCCCCCCAGTGCCTGTCAACGATGGAGTCCTTCAGTCTGGAGGGCGGGAAGGGGACCTGTTCTCTCTTGGACATTCTCACCACGAAGCTTCTCTCTAAATCTTTCGGATAGTTCTGGCCTCAGCCTGGGAAGTTCCTTACACACCTGCACTGATCAGCACCTGACTTGGTATTTCCTGCCCACCACCCCCCTCCCCAACCTGCCATGCTGCTCAACAGGGTTCCCTGTGTGCAGCTCTGGCTTCTCTTGGCTACTCTTCCCTATGGCTTCTATCTTCCGTGGTTTCCCTGAGCTATCCCCTCTGCCTCCTCTGCTCAGGGACTCAGCCGGGCCCTGCCACCCTCAGTTTCCCCTTTTATGCTGTAGACCAAAAAATCTCCCAAGACAGCAAGTGGAGGAGCATGGTTGGTTGTTTCTTGTCTATCGAGAATCAGTCTTCACTTCTGATGCTCAGTGTCTTTCAAATTACTGTTCCATGAATTTTAGTTTTGGGGTTTTTTGTTTTGTTTTGTTTTGTTTTCGTTTTTTGGTTTTGGCTTGCGGTGGGTGAGAGGGTAACTTGGTTCCTTTTACACCATCCTGTCCAGAAGCATAAGTCCTTCATTTATTTTTTAAATGTTGTAAAAGGCCCAGTACTTGCTGATGCTGACAGTTCTTCTTTCTTCTGCTTTTTCCTTATCTTATCACTCTTTGTCATTTTTGGGTAGCAAACTGATATTTACCACCGTTTCTCCAACTTTGCCTTCTGACCATACCAGAATCATTTTACGAGATCTCTGACTTCAAAAACAATCCCATGTCCTTCTTTTATGACTGCTGATCAAAGTGGTAGAAAAATTCCCTTGTTAAAATCAATACTCCAGATAGGTTCTAAACTTAGTTAAAATCAAATTCAACCCAAACAAAACTTAGAAATGCGTGTGTTCATTCTCTGGAGGGGCTGGAAGCTGGAATTCAGTACACATGCTAGATATCCAGGTGAGTGGCTCCAAAGTCATTCTCCACTATCTTCTCATTTGTCTTTTGAAAACAAAAATTATCTCCCAGGTTCCCTTATAATGCTGAATCATTATGGGGTCCCCTTTGACCTGAGAACCTGATGACGGGAAAGTAGAAGTCCTTAGAACAGATATTCTACCCTACTTAATCCCCACCCCCCCCACACACAAAAGCAAGAGAACTTTACAAGTCCCTCCTTTTCTTTCTTGCAATACAGCTGTGATGCCTGGAGGTCCAGCAGCCATCCTGTGACCATGAAGACAAATATCACATACTGATACTCTTGGCTGAGTCAACACAACAGCCATAAACTGCCTGTGTCTATATGAAAACAGAATGCTTTCACATATTTATGCCACTGTAGTAGAGACTAGGGTTCTTTCTGGCTAAACACAAACCTGATGATATCTTGTCCTCCCTTAAAAATGAACACATGACACCTTTGGGCTTAATTTTCCAGAAAGGAATTCCTAAAATTCACATTTTTTTCCTACAAACCTTTCTATTTTTCATAGAAGGACTCCACTCCCTATCTATAAAAAGAGGCAGTGGTGTATCCTACAGGGGTGGTGAGTTTTAGAGTCTAATATAGGCTGACTCCTGGCTCATCCACTTTTAGTTGAAACAGAGTGCTTTATCCGCGATTTCTTGCAACAACCATCAACCTTGCCTTGGTTACTTTATTTCTCTTTCGGTTTGTGTCTGTGGAATCACATTCATTATGGAGATCAAGAATCATTAAAGATCCTCACCCGAAATTGTATGATCTTGTCTTCAGGAACCCAGGTAAGAAAAGCTTTGTGCTATGTGACTCAGCTTAGGTGAGGAGAACTTACAAGTGGGGGACCCATTCCCAGGTACGCTCTGGCTGTCATCCATTGGTCCTTCTCCTCCTTACCCTCATAACATCCTAGCAGAAAGGGGGGGTGAGTGGGATTATTAAGCGGGGGCGAGTAACACTCAGCTGTAGGTGAACCACTTGCGTGTGGACACTGGTCGCAGAGACAGTCTGTGATGACAAAGGGAACCAGTCAAGTGAATTTGGCTCATCTGAGCCTCTGCAAAATTATGGTTTTGCAAAATAGCATCAAATTGTCAAAGCCCAGTTGTTCCCATGATTATGTAAAATAATTGAGTTACGTTGGCTCAAGCTAGTAAAATAAACTTCTTATGCAAAATGTATTGATTAATAAAAGATGAGCATTTCTAATTCAGCTGTCCTGGTCCATCTGAATCTGAACCATTTTTATTTATTTTGCTCACACAAAGCTTTTTAAATTTGAGTCTAAAAAACATAATTATGGTTTTAGCACACTCCTGGACAGTTGTTGAACAGCAATGCTGATCACGTCTTTTTTTTTTTTTTCCCTCCAGTTTTGATTTTCAAAAAGCATTTCATTAAAATGAGTTTTGCACCGGGGTTCACCCACTGAATCGAATCTTTGGCAAACAGCATAATATGCCACCTGCTTATCACAGAGTTTAAAAGACTCTCTTTACATATTATCAGTCGCTGTCTCTGAAAAACATCACAGTCCCTTGGGGTTGGGGAAATGGGGGTCAGGATGACACTGTGGCGGAAACCACCTCTGGGCAAACTCAGCCTGAACACACACTTCTTTTCAAATAGCTCTTTAAACTTCCTGGGTTTTATTGAAACACACACACACACACACACACACACACACACACACACCTAATGAAACCCTCAGAGTCCCAGAAATAGCTTGGGTGAGAGAAAATGGCTTCTGAAGAATACTTTTTTTTTTTTTTAATTAACATATAATGTATTATTAGCCCCAGGGGTACAGGTCTCTGAATCACCAGATTTACACACTTCACAGCACTCACTATAGCACATACCTTCCCCAATGTCCATAACCCAACTACCCTCTCCCTACCCTTCTCCCCCTGGCAACCCTCAGTTTGTTTGTTGTTTTTTTTTTTAAAGATTTTATTTATTTATTTGACAGAGAGAGATCACAAGCAGGCAGAGAGGCAGGCAGAGAGAGAGGAGGAAGCAGGCTCCCCGCTGAGCAGAGAGCCCGATGCGGGACTCGATCCCAGGACTCTGAGATCATGACCTGAGCCGAAGGCAGCGGCTTAACCCACTGAGCCACCCAGGCGCCCCCCCTCAGTTTGTTTTGTGAGATTAAGAGTCTCTTACGGTTTGTCTCCCTCCTGATCCCATCAGGTTTCATTTATTCCTTTCCTACCCCTCAAGCCCCCCATGTTGCATCTCAACTTCCTTGTATCAGGGAGATCATATGATAATTATCTTTCTCTGATTGACTTATTTCGCTCAGCATAATACCCTCTAGTTCCATCCACGTCGCCGCAAATGGCAAAATTTCATTTCTGTGATGGCTGCATAGTATCCCACTGTATGTGTATGTGTGTGTGTATATATACATATATATATATATATCTGAAGAATCCTTTTGTGAGAGTCTTTTGAACACTGTGGTCACTTGGCCAGATGCCATGTACTTAAACACCCACCCGCACCTGCTTTTCCAGGTGACCCCCGGGAAGTAGCACCAGGAAGCTGCCTGGGGCGCGGGGCAGTGCAAGCGTATCACAGAGGGATCATTGAAAGAATTAAAGCCCGTGTGGATGCAGATGCGTTATCTTTGGTATCATACAACCCACTCTGCGTGCACAAACCCGGAGTGATAGGCTATTCAATCTCCCTCTGGTTAAAAAATCATCTGCAGTAAATCCCACCCACCGGCTTTCTCTGGCTTTGTAATTCTGGTACGATGGTCGGTGCGAAAGGCTCCCCAAAGCTGTTGCTGTTGAGCACCCTGGCCGTGGCTCAAGTTTGGCGGCTTTCTTCCTTCTGTTATGGTGTCCCTGTGACCACAAGCTCCCGGCGGGAGGCAGTGTGGGAGGAGAACTTAAAGAGGTTTAGTGGGGAAACACACATTGTTTTGCTTTTTCGAGACTGAGAGAGCCCGATTGTCCATTGTCAAGTGAGACAATGAATTCTGTTCCTTCACGGCTGGCAGGTGAAGTCAGGCTGCGAGTCACTGATTAAAGGTGGGAGGTGAAGTAGTCTCTGACCCTGAGCACCTCGCCGCTGAACATCAGACATTGTTTCCCACATCGGTCCTCTTCCCAAACATCGCCTCCCGCGGCAGACCTCCATCGTCTCCATGCGATGAGGCCGTGGTCTTGCCGCTGTGAAAACAAACCTTTTAGTATCTAGGACACCTTGTCGCCCTCCTCTATAAATGATGCAGATTAATTTCGGTTTTAGGATGATAATATATACACACAGCATGTTAAATTTCCACTTGGAGTTCATGGTCCATGCCGTATAAATATTCACCAGCTCGCTCTTTGGGTCTACGACGCGGTACCAGGTGTGGACCTGCAGTGTGCCTTCACGGTCCTGGGTCCACAGGGTCCCTCCGTAATCGGGTAACTGAGCCCTTCTGCTGGTGGCTTTCACAGTGATATCTAGCCAACGCTGAATTAAAGGAAAGAGTGAGCTTATCATTTTCAATTTTCCCAAATGCCCCTCAATGGGACACTAAGCAAAACGTCCAGACTCCTCTCTCTGGAAAGGTGCCTCGCGCCCCTGCCTGCTGCTTGTCGCTTGTCTCTCCTGGATCAGGGGTCTCTGTCCCCATAAGGGGTTGCTGAAAACATAGACTGGAGTGTCACAGAAGCCCCCATCTTCACCCTGTCCTTGCCATCTACTGTGTGGCCCTGGAGCATCCCCAGGCATCTTAAATGCTCAAATTTCTCATCTGTAAGATCATCGTCTTCTAGGTGCCTGGCAGGGTGGGCGAAAAGGGGGAGCAGCCGGCACCCAGTCGTGTTTAATACACTTGACTGATGGTGGCAAGTGTGGTGGGACCCTCGGAGCTCCCAGAAGACACTTGAGCTGGTTTGACCAACCAGGTGAGCTGAAGGACTCAGGCTTCCCAAACACTCATGCAGGGAGTAAGAAGAAAGAGCGGGGCTGCTATCTGACAACTGAAAATAGATTAAATGTGACTATTTTGTTTTAGATGCTTAAAAAACAGCATTTTCTTTTTTCCCCTTTACTGTGGTAAGAACATTAGCCCGAGATTCTCCCTCTTCACGGGTTTGTGCGTGCACAGTGTGGTTATCTGGAAGTGCAATGTTGCACAGCAGAGTGTGAGGACATCTTTGTCCTGTGTGATGGATTCCAGGTCTTGCAGGGAGGTGAGCATGGTCCGGCTGGTCACGGTGCTGTTGGTGCAACCAAGACGTGGAAACAGTAAATGTCCACAGATGGATGAACAGCTACGGGTGTTATATCCATGCAATGAAATATTATTCAGCCTTAACAACACAGGAAGTTCTGGGTTATGTGTATGTGACAAGACGCATGAGCCTGGAGGACACATGTTCAGGGAGAAAGCCCATTGCAGAAGGACAAATATAGCCTGATCCCTCTTACCTGAGGAATCGTCAAGAGCCAAATTTGCGGCACCTGCTGGCTCAGTTGGTTGAGCGTTGACTCTTGATCTCAGGTCACGATCTCAGGGTCATGAGTTCAAGCCCCACGTTTGGCTCCTTGCTGAGCATGGAGCCTACTTAAAAAAAAAAAAAAGTCAAAACTCATAGAAGCAAAGAATAGAATGATGGTTGCCGGGGGCTGGGGGACAGGGGAAATGGGGAGATGGTAATCAGTGTGTATAAAACACTGTTTTCTATTTGTCAATTCATTAACTTTGCCAAGGATTCAGTTTGGAGAATGGCAGAAAAGGCTCAAAAAAAAAAAAAAAAAAAAAACAGGCTTTCAGGGATAGGAGTAAAGCCGGGAATGCTGACATTAGATCCGAGTGCGACCATGAGACAGTTACAGCCATCAGTGGTGGGTCGGGGACAGAGGCGTCCCCAAGAATGGAGACCAGGCAGACAGAAAGAACTCCGGACCTTTTGAGAAATATTGAGCTGCTGGAACAATTAACCTGAAGCCTTCTTACTTGGGACTTCCTGCCAGCTTAGGGCACCAATGTCCTTGGGAATCACCCAAACTTGCAGACTGTAGTTATTTCTTTACAGAGTAAAACCTAATTTCAGAGACTTGGGCAACATGGGTAGCAGATCTAGGCAGTGGGCATTGGCCTTTGTTGTTTTGGATTCATATTTATTGATGAGGGAAGGGCAGGAAAGTAGGAGAAATTATTCCTGAATTTCTGAGTATTCACTGCTCCCAAGGGACTGAGGTCACTAAGTCTCATGCAGACACATGGCCAGGACATGGGTCACGGAAGTGGGGGTTTTTATTTTATGCACATGAGTATTCTAAAACAGGAATTTGTCATTCTTCTCTGATGATTGAAAATTTCCCAAATGGAGTCCCGCTCCAGGTGCTCCATTTTAGCCAGGGCGTAAGCTCCGTGCTGACGACCGAAGTCCCCATCATTCCCTATTGCCTTACCAGTGCCCAACGTGCATTCACGTTGCTTGACTTGGCACTGGTGGCGTTTTTGTTTATGACTTGGATAAGTCATTTTATTTTATTTTATTTTTTATTTTGTTTTAAAGATGTATGTATTTATTTTAGAGAGAGCCAAGGGCCGCGGGGGGAGGGGTTGGTGCAGAGGGAGAGAGAATGAGTGTCTTAAGCAGTCTCTGTCCTGAGCACAGAGCCCAACATGGGGCTCAATCTCACCATCCTAAGATCATGACCTGAGTTGAAACGAAGGGCTGGATGCTCAGCCAGCTAAGCCACACAGGTGCTGGTGTGTAAGTCATTTTAAATGTGTGCCCTGTTTGTTCTCTTCATTGGAAAATTTTCACCACTAAATATCCTGCATACTAATGTTCTCCTTTAGGCACACAGGTATTTATCAAAGAGGACAAAACACCGGTGACTGGCCAATTCAATATTTCATGAAGAAATGAGTGAGAAATTTCACTTAACTTTTTAACACTCTGAGGACAAATAAGGAAGAAATACATTTTTAAGAGGGGAAAGCTTAATTTACGTTGGTTTATCATTTTTTAATTGACGTTTATCCTGAGAGTTAGCTCTGAGTTGGAGAAATAATATCAGAATGGGATCAAAATGATGATCTTATCATTTTTTCATCATTTTAGTATTCTGAAAAGATTCGCTACTGGTGCTGTGAAGGTCTGGTTTTTAATAGCTGACTTTGATTAAGCTAAAACCTTTTTAAGGGTAGGGTGTGAAATTTTTTCTCCTTAATATATTTATGAAAGCAGTAAAAAAAAAAAATAGAACTGATGTGCCATTTCAAAAGCCATTAGAGAAGGCTGATACTTACCCAGTTCTACTTGTAACCAGATGCAGGCTTTAAAATCCACCTGTGTCTCCCCGCTAGAATGTAATGGAGAGCTTTCAATTAGGAGCCGCTGAACATTGCATCACTGGCCGCTAACCACCACCCCTTCAAAGAAGCTGGGATTTTAAAATGGGCTTAGGTTTGAGGAAAGTTCCAATTTCTGTGATCTCTTAGGCTTCCTCAAGGACCTGATTTAAAGTGTCCCAGATACATGGGGCTCCTGGGTGGCTCAGTAGGTTAAGCCTCTGACTTCAGCTCAGGTCATGATCTCAGAGTCCTGAGATCAAGTCCTGCATTGGGCTCTCTCCTTGGCGGAGATCCTGCTTCCCCCTCTCTCTCTGCCTACTTGTGATCTCTCTCTCTCTGTCACATAAATAAATAAAATCTTAAAAAAAAAAAAATAAAGTGTCCCAGATACACACACATGGTTTAAAAAATGGTTGTCATTTTAGTTAAGGATTGGTGTCCTTTAATTTTAACACAGTCACATTCCTTTCAGGAGAAAACATCTCTTGCCATTACTAGGTGCTCAGAGACCCACAATGCCCCGACGTGGGTTCTCCATTGGGTGGTAGCAAGTAGAGATGTTTCTGTGAGAGAGGAGGATGTCCTCTGGTTCCTATGGGGAGGCAGGACGGAACTCATAGAGGAGCTGGTCCTTTATAAACCACGAGTGCCTGTGGGTTAGGAACTGGGGTCCACTGAGGGGAACAATCAGAGATTTTTTATTGTAAAGAATATTGTCTGCTGAAATATGGAACAAAGATAGAGAAATGTTATTCTTTATTAGTCCATGAAGATGAGGATTTGGAAGGCTGATGGAGCGAAGGGGACAACTAGCAGTGTAAGGGTTATGCATGATTTACATGTAGAAACTAAGGAAGCTTGGGGGCACAGATGGTTTGCCAATTAGGAATTCTGTTCAGTTGTAGTCAACATAGATCTTCTCCAAATCAAGGGTTTCTTTTTCGCTCACGTATCATGAAGTCCAGAGGTAGGTGGTAGGGTGGGTGCAGCAGAGCCTCACTACCACCGATAACCACACACATCCTGTCCTCTCTTTCCTGCCTCCTGCAGTGCCTGGCTTGTAGTATCCAGACTACCTCAATATCACAAAACGGCTTCTGTGACACCAGCCATTGCTTCCATGTCCCAGGCAGGACAGGGGAGAAGGCAAGAAAAGCAAGAGAATGTCTGCCCTTTGAGTCAGCTCTTTGCCTTCCTTTTCCTTGGAAAATCACTGCTAACAACTTCACGTTTATTTCCAGCTTATTGGCCCAAACTGAGTCATACGGCAATGTCTACCTGCGAGGCGTGTCTACCTACACTTAGATTTTGTGTGTGTGTTTCTTTAGACACACTCATTCCCCACTTCTAAAAAGTTCAGACACTTTTAGTAAGGAAAGAAGGATGAGTAGTTATTAGGCAGAGGGATCAGTGTTTGAGACCAGAGGGGCCGCAGGGGCCAACATACAGAGTTCTGTGAGCATCAGTGTCCTACACAGCATCTGCAGATACCTCCATGCCTGAGGTCCGCTTACTCTATTTCTTAGTATTTGTCGATAAGTGGATATATTATTGTACTTACATTTCTTTATATAAAAAGGGACCTTTTATTGAATCCTACATGGAAATATTGCCCCGTGTTTCCATAAGAAGGCACACAATAAAGATGAACAGATCTATAGAATTCCAGCTGTATTGTCATACTGCCCAAGTTCTGAGCATGGATCGGGCTCCATTTGTCACACAGGGGATTAGAAAATGTTAAAAAAGATGCGGTCACTGAAAGGACTACTCCTCTGTGTCACAAGAAGCCTCAAGGAGGTTGCTAATGGGGAATAAATCCCCATAATGTTACAACTGCTATCACCTGAAATCCCCTTTCATTCCAGCTTTCTTGGCCCTGCTGATTACGTCCGACAGTTTCATCAGTGGATGAAAAATGCAGCCCACATCGGGTCTGTGGTTTGTCTCCGATTTCTGGCAAAGGAAGCACTGACACATGTCACCCATCTCCAAGATCGTGAGCATGCCGGTGCAACTCTTCCCCTTTATCAATTTCAGGATGTGGAAAACTTCAGGATGAGTGAAGTCCTTCGCTCACAGATCACACGGCGCCATGAGGACCTGAGCTATGAGCCCAGCCCTCCGCCCTCGTCCTGTGGCCAACCTAATGGCCCATTTGTTAGAAAACAAAACAAAATCAATTCCAATGTAAAGAAAACAAACGCCTGTGATTTACTTCAAACTCAGTTAACAGTCCATAATTATTGGGAATGGGTCTAGGGGTGGACTCACAGGTCTCACCCATTAAAGAGACCCTATCTGTCGACTGGACTCAGTCCCTTCATCATGAAAACACATCGTTTCTCTTCTCTGTAGATGATAGCATCTAATGGAACTGGTGGAGAACAGCAATACACAGAGGTAAAAAAAACGCTCCCTGGCTTCATTTCTGCCTATAGAAAACAAAACAATGTATCTTTAAGTCAGACTTGATTATTATAGAAAACAAAACAATGTATCTTTAAGTCAGACTTGATTATCATTTTGTTACATTGCAAAACACATTTCTGAGAGTGTAACTAGTGTTTTGAGACAGGACATGAAATATTAAAATGTAGCCAGACTGTGAACATTCAGCGTGGATACTGAGACTCTATTTGTACTGAAACTCTCATTAACTTAATGGGAACGATGCCCAGGAGCCTGGCCTCTGGTTAGGACGAAACAGTGATGTTTTTCGATGATTTTTTTCCTTCTTGAATTCAGAAATCAAAGCTTAGGTTTCAACCTTGCAAAACCAAGACATTGGTAGAGGTTGGAAATAGCTCTATTTTGTAGATACTGGGTAATGGGCGGGGATCCTTTGTGGGTTCTACCTTCTGGTCAACTATCCAAGTGCATCCTTCCATGTGTCTGGACATGGGCACGAGTCCATGTCCTGAGTAGCAAAAGGTGGTCCCTGTGGACCTGATTGTAAAAGAATATTCAGAACCAACAATCGCCAGCCCTATCAGGCAGAACTCGGTGTGTAAAGTGAACTCATCTAGAACAACTCACTGCACATCAAATTCAAAACCAACCCCCAAATCTAGAGGTCTTAATCTGGACCTGGAGGTTGAATTTGCCCCTGAGACCTGTTCTTTATCAACTTTGTTTGCTTTATGCACTGCTGACCTGCAAAATACTAGGAAAAAGTGAGCTGCTGGCCACATTTAAAAATGAGGATACTTGGCACCAAATTGGGGTACCTCTTGGCATGTCTGGGAGTTTTGGAACCATGTTTCATCAGGGTGGGTGTGTTTGTTTCCTTTGGAGGCTACAACAACTTATCTAAACCTTGGTGGTTTCAAAGACCAGAAATTGATTCCCCCAAAGTTGAGGAGCTCAAAGTCTGAAACCAAGGAGCCTGCAGGATGAAGCTCCTTCCAGAGGCTCTAGGAGGGACTCCTGACTCCCATCTTCCAGCTCCTGGTAGCCCTAAGGTGTCCCTTGGCTTGTAGCCATGTCCCTCCAGTCTCCGTCTCAGTCTCCGCATGGCCTGCCCTGTGTCTCTGTGTCTCACATCCTCTCTCCAATGGTATGGACACAAATTGTTGCAGGTAAGGACGGACCGCTCTAAATCTGGAATGTTCTCATGCTGAGATCCTTGACGTGATTATACCTAAGGAGACCCTATTAACACATAAGCTTCACAGGTACCAGGGTAAGGAGTTGGGCATATCTTTTGGGAGAATGCTTTTCAACCCACTGCGATGGGATGAGGATTCTCCGACGTCTCATAATCATCTCTATTCCTTTTTGTCTTATTTCTGGCTAAATTTACCTTCCTACCTGGTCTATGCATGAATCAGAGGTCTCAGAACCGATTCTAACCCATCTCACAGTACAGGGCTTTCAGCTGCAGAAATTAAAAACAAAACAAAACAAGGAAGACTTTATTCAAGTTGATTGCAGCAAGGTAGAGAGACTAGAACTCCATCAGCACTCAACTCCACTGCAAAATAAGTGTTTATAAGGGGTACGGGGAGGCTGTCTTTGGTCATCTTGCCTTTGTTAATTGACTCTTTGCAAGCAAGAACATGTGACGTGTGACCCTTCCGTATCTTTCAGGAGAGAAGGGAGTTTTAGAGCTTGGAGCAGGACTCCCACTGAAGTTGGCTGGGGTGGGGGAGGTGAAGTCTTCCTTGAAGATCACTTTGCAAAGGGTTGGCTCCCAGGTCCTTGGGAAAGACATTCCTGGCCCCAAAACTGAAAGGAGGCTTTTAAACAGATTTGCATCTCAAAGGAGCAAAGACATAATTTACAACTGCTTATTTTCTGAAGTCAGTGCTCAAAAAAAAGAGAAGCCAGGGGCTAAGGTGGGGGGAGGGGTGGAGGGTGAGGGGAATCTGATGAGTCAGGCAGAGGCAAACAGTAAGGTCTTCCCAGGGCCAGGTCCTACCTGAGCCCCTAAGTGACATTCATTTGATTAGATGAGTCCCGCTTCCTGGACTCTGTTAATTCACAGTTTCTTCATCTGTAAAGCAGAAGAATAAAGTTACCTACCGAGTAGGGCTGTTGGGGGAGGTCAATAAGATCATATAGTTGAAGTCCTGCAGTGACATGGAAGCTTGGACATGGAGCACCCAGATCCCCCACACCAACCCACTGTGATGGCCAGCCCTATTCCCTTTTGACTCAGCTTCCTTTGAAGATGAGAATGGCCATTTGACCCAACTCAGGCCAATAAAAACTAAGGATGGATCTCCGTGGGGCAGTTCTTTGCCCCCTTTTGCTTTGGGATAAAAGGAGATATGTGACTGGCAACCCCTCTTCCACATCTTTTTGCTCTGATTAGGACATGATGGCTGGAGATGCAGCAGTCACCTTGCAACCATGAGGAAAAAGCCCAGGGGTTGCAAAATCTTCCCCCTTGATTTCTTTTAACTGCTCAGCTGATCCCAACAATCTCTAGACACTTCATTATGTGAGAAAAATGAATTCCTAATTTTAAAGCCACTGTGATTAGTTTAACTGTTACTTGCAGATAAACTCTGTTTGGGAGAAGATATTACCGTATCACCGTGGTCTTCACTTTGTAGGGGATTATACTTTGTTATACATGCAGCTATATCTTCTACTAGATTTAAAGATCTTGGAGACAGTCCCAAGTCTTACTTACTTCTATATCCTTCTAAGTGCAAAGAAGAAATAGTTGCCTTAGTGTGCTTGAAGAGATAGATAGTCTTATGACTACTGAAAGTGTTAATTGAATACAAAATTTAATTTTAAAAATATTCATAAGCACTCACTGTGCCTGGTTCTGAGCACCAAAGAATAAATAAAACTTAATAAAATAAACCAAAAAAGAAACCAGTCTCTGCCCTCAAGATGATCACAGCCTTCCTGGGGGAGAAGATGAATTTTGCTAACACAACAAGTTTGTTGTAATAGAGACGTAGCAGAGGGTAGCAAGCGCTCAGCCACTTACAAAGATTTTGCATCCACTGAAACCAAAAATTTTGATGTGTCTCTTATTATCTCTCTCTTACAAAGCCCAAAGCTCCAGCAGTGGGGCATGGGGGTCCAGAGTTGGCAAATTCAACAGCTCAGTGATGTTGGCCTGTCCCAGCTTCCTTTCATCTGTCTGCTTGGCCATCCTTAGCCTGGGAGCAAGGTGACGCCAGGAACTCCAGTTGCCACAAACCAACATGAAAATCTTCTCATAAAGAAAATAGGACGTATCTTCCCAAACTCTTCTTTAGGAAAGCACTTTTTTTTTTTTTTCCTGGAAGCCTTGATCAAATTTCCACATATGTCTGGTTTATCAGACTAACAGAGTAGAGTCACATATTTACTCTTGAACCAGTCCCCCCAAAGGAACTAGAATACTCCAGAGCCAACCAAGCCGGCCTACCCAAAGCTGTGACCTGGAAAGTATCAGGACTCATCCAGGAATGAGTAAGGAGGCAGTGGATTCTGTGTTTATAACCACAACATTTTACGGGAGATAAGAATAATGAGTGAATTATGTACTTAATGAAAATTCCAGAATATCTAAGCACATATTCTATTAGACCACTAGAGAAATGAGGAAGCATTTTCTTACTTCATATGTCAGAGAGTCCTAAGGCTAACATTTTTGATTCTCAGAATGTCTGTGTGTGTGAGAGATGCAATGAAGAGCTGAAGGCTATTTTACATTTTTTTCAATAGATAAAGCCCTTGAAACTAAAACAGGGATTATTTCAGGGAAATTCAGCTCCCTTCTGGGGGACTGGGAAACTTTTCCCACAATATTTACTCAACAACATTGTATGGAATTCTCTCTACGTGCCAGGCATCTCCATTTGAAAATGGAAACATACAGAAAGGCATTAGAAGCCATTTCCCCCACATGAAAATTTGAAAAACCCAGGCCCGCGGACAGCCCCCGCTCATTAAATCCACAGCTCTTTGCTACATCCATTCCCATCATGGGTGTTTCGGTAAAAGTCACAAATTTGAGAAACACATTTTAAAGTGAACAGACATGAAGGGCAAAAATGTCTCTGCTCTGTTGGAGGAAGTCTTTGAAAGGAAGGATCGTGTTATGGAGGAACCTGGGGGGGAATCTAGTAAACACGCGGGAAAGAAGGATGAAGGAAGACTGAAGAAGTCACTTGACTCACACCACTAGCTCCAGACAAAGACACATGATGCAGTCCACGTCCAGTTTCCAAAGGAGCTCACGTCCCCCTCATACACTTCCAGAGGGCTTCCTTTGTATGGAACTCCATTGCATGGACCTCTAGAGATGACAGCATGGCTCCTGGCCCTTCTTCTCTCATCTGCACACACCCAAAGGCCCTGAGTTTGCATCCTTGGGGTGGACATACCAGGACCCATTGGCTTGAGGGTGGGCTCTGGGAGCTAAGCCCTGCCTCAGACTTCTTCAGTTTCTGTCTAGTGCTTTACCAAATATCCTAAGCCCAAGACCAGTTTTCCCTCTGCTGCTTCTGGTTGCTTCTGTCCATTTGCCATCAGGTACTGAGAGTGACTTCAGTGTTCCAGGACAAGAGCAGGAAGCAAGCATTCTGCAAATGGCTTCAACCACACATGGATTATGGATTCTTGTCATAGTCTGCCTCCACCTCGCCATTTCTTGCCTTTCATTAGATCCAGATTTCATTGGCTTCCAAATGAGGGTATTTCTAGAAATCTGAGAGGGTCTACGAAATATATGGGGCCATACTCAGTAGCAGTTTGAATAAGTAGAAAAAGGGAAGCATCTCAACTCATTTGTTCATGGAGTAGATTTCAGGAGAACAGGCATTATTTCCTGTCCTTCCCTGGGTGTCCAGCATCCAGCTGGAGAGCTCCCGATAACATGGGCCATTTCTATTAACATCTGTCAAAGAGGAACAATCCAGGCAAAGGCTGTGATTGGTTCCATTTATTTTTGCTAAAATATTTATGCAGATTTAATTTATATGCAAATGAACCCCTTTCCTCTCAGCCCCCAGGTATCTGTGAAAGCTGCCATGTTGCCACTGGTGCCTGGAATTTCTGGTTGGAAAATGAATTATTCCAGAATTAAACCTGGTCCATTCAAAGGCTCCTCTTCCTATGGGACTGACTCTTCCCCTCCTGCTCTCAGAAGTCCCAGTGATGGAGAAATGTCATCTCGGTAACAGCTCTATGCTCAATGACAAACCACCAAATCCAAGGTATGTCTTTCCAACTTAAGCCCATGATTGTGTACTGGAGATTGCATGAGTTGTGCTTCTGAGCACATCAGGTAAAACATTCCTTCCATAACTAACTCTTTCATTTGGATCATTCCATACATTGGTTGTTTTCCATTCTTCAAGTGTCAAACAGTTATAGGGAGGAGCAGATGTGTAGGAGTGGGCTTTTCAGAGTGACCCACAAGGATGTCTTGAACGTGCTTAAATGATCCTTTCTGTGACTATTTAGCAGTGGAGAGCATCAAATGTGTGTATTCAACTGTAGTTGCTCTCAGTATCCTCCCAATTTAGGCCACAATTCCCAGCCAACATACCAGCATATAAATGTCTTTATCTCTTATTTGACTTTTTCAGAAATATTAGTATAACAAGAGAAAATGTGAAAAATAAACATTTGTAAGAAACATGATACTACAAATACAGCGTGTGGAGGTTTAAGAAACACTGTAGATCTGCCTGCCCCTAGGAAAATCTTTTTGCTGATGACTCCACTTCCTGAAATCAGCAATAAAGTACTTTAAAAGGCCTCAAGTGTGGGTGCCTGGGTGGCTCAGTGGGTTAAGCCGCTGCCTTCAGCTCAGGTCATGATCCCAGGTCCTGGGTTCAAGCCCCACATTGGGCTTTCTGCTCCGCAGGGAGCCTGCTTCCTCCTCTCTCTCTGCCTGCCTCTCTGCCTACTTGTGATTTCTCTCTGTCAAATAAATAAATAAAATTTAAAAAAAAAAAAAAGGCCTCAAGTGTTTCCCAATCAGACACAGTCAAATAATAGCCAAAAGTTTATTTTATCTTATTTTTTATGAATAACAGAGACCAATAACAATAATAAAGCTTACATTTACTGAGCTCTTTCTTTGTGCCCTCCTATTTACGTGCATCATTTTATAAAATCGTTGAATTACCCCATGAGATATGTTCAATGCTTCTTTTACAGATGGGGAATTGGTGTAACGGGGAGGTGACATGAATTGTCTGAATTTAGATTAATCATAAGCGGTGGAGCCAGGGTTTAAACCCAGACCCACTTCGACTTCAGAGGCTGGAGTCTTAGCAGCCACATTCTAACCAAGCCCCTTGATCAAGATGAGCCCTTGGTGAAGACATCGCTGTCTCCCGGTGACCCCACCAAAGAAATCTCTTTCATAAGGCAGGAAGTTGGATGAGGAGACGAGATCAGCCATTGGCTTCCCCTTGCAAACAAAGAGCTTCTCCAGGTGCATTTCGATGGATTTGCACCATGATTGTTCTTTTGTCTCTATTTCCCTTCAGATAGATTGCCTGTGAATCGATTTACAGAGGAAGAGGGGATGGAAAGACTGCTGTCCATGGATGACTTTCTTCCCATCCTTACTATGTCCTCTGGCCATAATCCCAGAAATTGTAATCAATCATTCAATACAACAATGCACTCATTAGTATCTGGAACCAAAACAGAGTTCATGCTGGAGTTTCTAAACTCTCCACAGAGGACCTTCCAAACCACCTCATTGTCATGATTAATACAAAGAACCGGGATTCAGAGGAATCAAAAGAAGGTATTCTTCTTAAATAATACTTACATTTCATTGAAAGTCATCATTGAGTATTTTGAATGTTTTTCTAGGAGTCATTTAAATGGAGTGAGATTTAAAGGGTTTGAGAAGAGAGGAAGAAAGATCGTCTGAGATGGGTTTTGCCTTCAAAGTTTGCCTTTGAAGGCAAAACTACTGTTATTTCTATTTTGTTCCTTCTAAAGAGAGAAAGTTTTCTTGCATTCTTATCCCAAAATTCCAAAAGAAGAAGACCCAAGAGGCTATCTGTAGAGTGTAGGATGTGAATGCTATGGTTATGGGACATGGTAGCCTGCCTTGTATCATTTTCAAGGACAGTGGGAGGACTAAGAAAGGTAGTTGTGGTCAGAAGAACTTAGCTTTGGGGAACAGGCAGGACTGACAAGTTCTCCCAAGGTAAGAGATGTCTGGCTGAGTTACCTGTAAGCAAGGCAAGAGATAGAATCTACAAAACTGTTGACACCCAAGTTGGATAGACATCAATTCCTAACATCAGCTAATAATATAAAGGAAAGTAGAAAGCACACACAAAGGATATTCACTTTTCTTGGGAGAGGAACTGGATGAGAACATCAGAAGGAACATGGACAGGTTCTCCATAAATCATAATTCATTCTATCCATTCTAAAAAAGTAAAAAAAAAAAAAAAAGTAACTTTACTTTAGTGGAAGAATTAGGTCTAGAGATAAGTGTGAGTGTGTGTGCATGTGAATATACGTACTTGCTCTTCCATAAGTGCTTCCAGAAAGAGTCAACCAAAACCAAAATCCCCAGCAGGACATCCAAGATGGTGGATCAACTAAAATTTCTAACTCAGTTACTTAATTCTGGGAAAAATACAATATAGGACATTCAGCACAGGTCACAAGTTTATTATCTCATTAGATGAAACTCTTAGTACAGATTTTGATGAAACATTTTTAAATAGTCTTATTGCTGTATATTTCACATAACATATGATTCACCCATTTAAAGTGTATAAGTGCAATCGTGCTTAGTATAGTCACATAGTTGTGTCTCCATTCCCATAATAAATTTCAAAACATCTTCATTCCCTCAAAATCTCCATACCCCATATACACAATGGAATACTATGCAGCCATCAAAAGAAATGAAATCTTGCCATTTGCGACGACGTGGATGGAACTAGAGGGTATCATGCTTAGCGAAATAAGTCAATCGGAGAAAGACAACTATCATATGATCTCCCTGATATGAGGGAGAGGAGATGCAACATGGGGGGTTGAGGGGGTAGGAGAAGAGTAAATGAAACAAGATGGGATTGGGAGGGAGACAAACCATAAGTGACTCTTAATCTCACAAAACAAACTGAGGGTTGATGGGGGGAGGGGGTTGGGAGAGGGGGGTGGGGTTATGGATATTGGGGAGGGTATGTGCTATGGTGAGTGTTGTGAAGTGTGTAAACCTGGCGATTCGCAGACCTGTACCCCTGGGGATAAAAATATATGTTTATAAAGCTGTAAAAAAAAAAAAAAAGAAAGAAAGAAAGAAAGAAAGGATGAATACCCAAGTTTTGTAGCAACATGGACGGGACTAGAAGAGATTATGCTGAGTGAAATAAGTCAAGCAGAGAGAGTCAATTATCATATGGTTTCACTTATTTGTGGAGCATAACAAATAGCATGGAGGACAAGGGGAGATGGAGAGGAGAGGGGAGTTGAGGGAAATTGGAAGGGGAGGTGAACCATGAGAGACTATGGACTCTGAAAAACGATCTGGGAATTTGAAGGGGTGGGGGGTGGGAGGTTGGGGGCACCAGGTGGTGGGTATTGTAGAGGGCACAGATTGCATGGAGCACTGGGTGTGGTGCAAAAATAATGAATACTGTTATGCTGAAAAAATAAAAAAATTAAAAAAAAAAAAACTAAAAAAAAAAAATCTCCATACCCCTTGTTGTCACCCCTCAATCTCCCTATCCACTAGTCACCCCCAACCCTAAGCAATCATGGTTCCATGTTTCTGTGTCTCTGCCTATTCTGGACCTGTCATAAAAATGGAAATCATGTAATATATCATCTTTTGGGATTGGCTTCTTCTACTTGGATTAGTGTTTTCAAAGTAGATTCCCATAACATGTATCAATGCTTCAATTCTTTTGGTTGCCAAATTGCCTGATGTTGTATGGATATAACATGTTTTACTTCTCTGTCAGTTGATGGACACTTGGGTAGTTTCCACTTCAGGTCTACCATGAGTAATTCTGCTATGAATGTTCGTGTCCAAGTCTACTGTTGTTGTTGGCCACCACACACAGGTGTAACAGATACTAAGAACTCTGCATATTTAATGCATACCATTTTATAAGTTTGGAAATATGTAGCCCCCTAGATCATTATAATCAATGTAATAAACATCCAGTTTCTCCCAGAATATCTTTGGGTTCCTATTTTTTGGTATAAACACTTAACATGAGATCACCCTCTCTAGGAGTACACGGCATCATATTGTCAACGAGAGACATTGTGTAGTACAGCAGCTTTCTAGAATATATCCATCTATACCCATTGAGTTTTATACCCACTGGAGAACTCCTCCCAGTCTCTCTGCACCAGCCCCTGACCACGACTACTGTTCTCTCTGCTTCTAGGAATTTGACTATTTTAGATAACTGTTTTAACTGGACTGGTGCCATATTTGTCCTATGTTTGGTTTATTTCATTGATATCCTGTCTTCAACGTGTATCCTTATTGTCCCAAATGGAAGAATTTCCTTCTTTTTAAAAGCTGAATAATAGTCAGTTGTATGAATATACACATTTTCTTTATTCTTTCATCTGTAAATGGATACCTGGGGTTGTTTTCATATTTTGGTTATTGTAAGTGTTGCTGCTATGAACATGAGAATGCAGATAGCTCTTAAAATCCTGATTTCAATTCTTTTGGGTATATGCCTAAGACTGGGATTCCATTTTTTATTTTTTGACGATTCTCCATACTATTTGCATAGCCTCTGTACCATTTTACATTTCTATTAACAGTGTTAATGTTTCAAATGTTTCACAATCGTGTCAGTGCTTTCATTCATTCTTTCACTTTCTTCTTTCCTTCACTCCTTCCTTCCTACCTACCTTCCTTCCTTCCTCTGAATATCAAGTTTTCCCAAAACCATTTATTGAAGAGATTACAATTTTCCCATTGTGTGTTCTTGGTGGCTGTGTCAAAGACTATATATACCTGGGTTTATTTCTGGGTTCTCTGTTCTAGCCTACTGATTTATCCCTTGTCTTTATGCCTGTTCCACTCTGTTTTAATTACTCTCATTTTGTGATATGTTTTAAAATCAGGAAGTACGATTCCTCTAGCTTGCTCTTTCTCAAGATCACGTGGCTAGACAGAGTCTTTTGTGGCTCCATAAGAATTTTAGGATTTTTTTTTTCTATTTCTGTAAAAATTACCCTTGGGGTTTTGATATGGATAGCACTGAATCTGTAGATGGCTTTGGGTAATATCGGCAGCTTAACAATACGAAATCTCCTAGTCTGTGAAAACAGGGTGTCTTTCTGCTTACTTGTGTTGCCTTTAATTTATTTTGCCAGCTTGGGTGACTACCAGAATGCACAATTTTTTCCCTTCTTGGTTAAGTTAATATGTTATTCTTTCTGATGATATTGCAAACAGGATTTCTTTCTAAATCTCCTTTTTGGGTGGAAAAGGTAGTTAGTGTAGAGAAGTACAGCCGGTTTTTGTATATTGGTTTTGTATCCTGCAATATGACTGCATCATTGATTATAACAGTCTCGCATGGAAGTTTCTGTGGGGACTTGTGCTCTCACTTTGCCTGTGATTGCTGAGTCATTCCTTTACTCTTAAAACTTTTCAAGGACTTCAAGCTCCTTCCAAGAACAACCACAACTCAGGGCCAGACAGAGCTTCATTTCAGATCATTTCAGATCTGCTGCCAGATCCCAGGGTTTGGAACAGGGCCACCGTTCCCCACAACTTATTAGTTGGACGGAACAAGTGCATAAATGAATTCCACATCTTGTACATTTAAGCCCACTTCTATATCGTCAACATTTCTCCATATATTCTCTAAGAAATTGAAGCCAGAATGACACGGTGGGCTTTGATCCTAGCCAAATAAACCCTTCCACTTCCTTCTTGTTCCTCCTTGTTGAAACAGGAATCAATATCCATCCTACAACAAGTTCACTACGAGGCTCGGATGTGATTAAATATACGAAAACAATTTGAAATGGTTAAGTGTTATAGACATGCCAGCTCCTTACATTCCTATTTTTGTTCAGATTGCTTTCTCTAGGATTATCTGTCTTCCCCGACTCTGACCCAGAAATAGAATGAAAAGGCACCAAGTAATTCCCCCAGGTTGGAAAGAGAGGAGACATTATGTCAGTTATATCTGTGTCTTTAGCATTTCTTGGCAGTGGGGTTTGTGGCTAAACTCGTAATATTTGCTCAGTTTAATCCATACCATTTGCCTGCATGATAGAGATAAAACCATTGTCCCCGGGTGCTGGATGATTTCCAATCTCTTCATAGTGAATCAACTGGGCATCCTTGCTCTCTGGTTTCTGATTAGATTTTCTCTCTCTCTCTCTCTCTCTCTCTTTCTTTTGGCTTTTATTTATTTATTTGTCAGAGAGAGAGAGGGAGAGAGAGGGAGCACAAGCAGGGAGAGTGGCAGGCAGAAGGAGGAGCAGACTCCCCACTGAGCAAGGAACATGATGCAGGACTCCATCCCAGGACCCTGGGATCATGACCTGAGCTGAAGGCAGACTCTTAACCAACTGAGCCACCCAGGAGTCGCATTGGTTAGATTTTCTAATTTGGGGGTCCAGGTGAGAGAGGCATCCTGTTAGATGACCCCTCTTTGCCATGGCTTTCTGCTCCTGGTAACTGCTCCCTCCTCTCAGCCATTTGGTTGGAGTGGGGAAGGGGGGTGGTAGGGTGATGGCCTCCCACTGTTGCTAATAGATGCCACAGGGACATGCCCTATCGACTTAATCCCACCAGTCCACTTAAACACTGCTTTTATTAAACCCTGTCCCACTCTGAGTATGCCATGCACTTTCTAGGAGGACCTTACCTAGCGCCCTAATCATCACAATCGTACTATAATGGGAACAGCTCACTCTTCCCTTCTGTTCTTCCCACACCATGCCTGTCCTGGTGACAGCTGGTCTCACCAGTTGACCCACTTTGTCCTCACAACGACCTCGGAGCTAGGCACTATCCTCATCATTCTCATTCTGCCAACACGGGACCTAAGGCAGAGAGGGTAGCCTAACTTCCTGAAAGTCTCACGGCTATTCAACCTTCCAAGCACTTAACCTCCAGGTTCTAGGATCTGCTGTGTGGCCCAACCGGGCTGCTCCCAGGTTCTCAAATGAGAAGGCTCAGGCTGGTGGCTCTTTTTACCCAGATATGGACCCGGAGATGCACCACCTCCTTCGTTATCCTCAGCCACCCTCGGCAGTGAGCGCGTGAGCTCGGGGTCATGAGCGGCGATCCTCCCGCTCACACAGTGAGACCTGCCGTGAGTCCACCAGCCAGAGAGCACCTTGTGCCCCAGCGAGCCTGTGTGCTCGTGTGTGGGCCCCGCGCTCACTCTCCCAGACAGAGCGAGACCAGGCAGAACGGGGATGATTTAGACACAATCGCAGTGCCTGACGCAAGCTCATTTTCACGTTAATGGGAACAGTAAAAGACTTCACAGCCATATTTACACCCAAGCCTTCACGTCTTCTAGATTCAAAGCAGGGGATGAAAGCAGTTGGTACATATACCGCACATTTATTATTTTTCGTAGTTATCCACAGCTGCCCACAGTGCTGTGGCTTCCGTCACGAGTTAGGAATTTTGTGAGATAGATATTATATCGTTCAGGAAGTCAGATTAATTAAATAGCTTTTTTTGGATCATGTGTGCTCACACTTTTTGAGTTAATAATGGTGTTTGCACATTAAGGGATCATTATGCACAAGGAGTTGTTCTAATATTGTGGAGGACTTAATTCCTTACATCCCTTAAGAGCCCATCTTGCAGACAAGGAACCAGAGGCACAAACTGAAAAACAGTCAGGCCTTGGGGAGCCGAACATGAGTTTATGAGACTCCAAAACCCAGGCTCATAGCCACTGTACCATTCTGCCATGAATTCTCTGTGTTTCAGCTTCCTGGTTTTTCCCATTTGGCTTGCATAGAAACTTCTGGACTTACAAGCTCTAGAGCTGAATTATTCCGAGAACCTAATTGAACCCAACCTAGAGCCTCATGCAGGCATGGGTGGCCACCAGCCGGATCTCAACACGCAGTGAACCGACCAAGAGCAGGATGGCCAGCAGGTGTCAGGATTTATCCGTGGACTTTGGTTCTGGGCTTCCCTCGGGGCTTCAAGGCAGCAGAGAGAATTCCCCAGGAGACCTGTGACTCTATGACCAGTCCCTGAAGCTCCTCTCCTCGTGGCCAGCTCTCCCACGGGTGACCCCAGGACATAATAGTGTAGATAGTGTACTCAGACTTCTGGCAGGGACAGAATGGAGTCTCTCAGCACCAAAGGCGTGTCCTCCATGAATAATGGAAATAAAGATACTTTGTTATCACTAAAAACAATTACATAAGTAATTTTGCACAGTTGTTAATACCCAGGCTCTGGGGTCAGACTAACTGAGCCTTACTATAGTATTGGCATTATTATTTATGTGTTGTTAAGGGTCAACTATGCGTAAGACACAGCACATAGATATGCTCAATTTCCCCCTGACACAATCCTTTGATGCCAACCCCACGGCCGTTCTTATTTTTCAGGGGAGGACACTGAGGCAAAACGTAAAGGATGCATAAGTTGGTCCCGCTCACCCAGGTGGGTAATGGCAGAGCTGCAGTTTGAACCCAGAGCCGTCAGACCCAAAGCTTGCACTCTGGGGTCCTGTACCCAGAAGACCATTGCCAAATGCAGGCTTGATTATTGGAAGGGTGACTGAATGATTGGTAATTAACTTTGCCATTTCCTGGGAGCCATGAAGGCTCAGCAGTTTGGGTGAATCATAAACTCTCAGCCCTGACAGGTGGATGGGATCACCCCCTCACGAAGACGAAGGAATGGAGGTTCAGGGCAAAGCATGGCCACCGCCAAGCACCGGCAGAACGAGACTTTGAGCCCAGCTCTTCCTGAAGGAGGAAAAGAGAGAAGCCACGTCGGTGACTCAGTCTCTCCCGTTGACCTTCACTGCTGGAGATTCTTCTGGAACACATGGGAAGAGTGAGATCCTCAGAAACGTTAAGTCCGCCGTGAGAGCACAGCAGTGACGTGAACGATGGAGTGAGGTAAGGACACAAGATCTGGCGATGCACACAGGAGGCGATCCCATGTCAGCCAACATCATGGAATGTTCCAGAACAGCCCTGATGACAGGGGCAGCTCCATCCACCAAGGACTCTGGATGGGGTAGTGGAGTCATCTTCCATGAAGAGAAAGCAGGTTCAGTGATGTCAATGGGAGGAAGGGGGGAGGTGGAGACATGCAGAAAAGAAGTCCAGAAAAGAGCTTTCTTCCATCAGCATCTCTGGGAAAGGAAAGTTCCCGTAGCAATAGTCAGACCCCCGTTTCTGTGTTCTGTGTGCGTGTGGTCTCCTCTCACGGAACTGCTCTCTCTTTCCAAGGGATACAGAAGGTCTAATGGCAGTAAAGCCCTGGGTTTTGCTGCGGATTAAAGGATAATGATATTGATGAGTCTCTTGTTAGTCCCACAGTATCTTTGTGCAGATTTGAATTCCTGAGGTACTCGTCCTAACCCAACCAAATTCAACCAAAGAAAAGCTTCCCAGTTAAAGTCTGAGCTAAGAGACACTCAAGTAGGCCAACGAACTCTTTCCCTCTGGATCCTTACAACTGGAAACACTGACAATGAACTCTGAAGTGGCTCTTTCTCCACTCATATAATTTCCAGAGGCGTAGTTACCCCATCGGTAACGACACTCCGTCTGCAAACCACAAGTGTGTGACTCGTGTCGTATAATGATAAGAAATCAAAGACGTGCTTCAGTCAGCTTCGAATACGGATAGGTCCTTCAGGAGCCCGGAGCGGCCAAAGATAAATGGAGTTGATATTTTTCACACTGTCCGCCCCAGGAGGAGAGAGAATAGATATCGTGCCTTGCCTGAAGAAATTAATAATTTATCCAGTGGGTCACAGTCTGCCCAAAGCATGCACTTGACACACAGATGTTGACCATCTTCTGGGCTGCAGGTGAGGGGCCAGGTCTGAGAGGCAGGGCTGGGGGTCGAGTCTCGTGTCCCGGGTCCAGGGAGATAACATTCAGGCAGACAGTGGTCCTTCCCAGCGTGGCGGCCCAGGGGATGAACCTGTGTTGCACAGCAGAGTTTATGCCTTCTGGCTGAATTTGTGATTGTGCTAGTTCCTTCTGCTGTTGGAGCAAATGACCACAAATTTAATTTTAGAGTGATGCAATTTCTCTCTCTCTCTCCCTTCCTTCCTTTCCCTTCCTTCCTTCCTTCCTTCCTTCCTTCCTTCCTTCCTTCCTTCTTTCCTTTCTCTGTCTTTTGGTTCCTCAAGTCAGAAGTCTAAAATGGATCTCACCAGGCTAAAATCAGTGTCATCAGAGCCATGTTTCTTAGGGAGGCCCTAGGGGAGAGTCTGTTTCCTTGTCTTTCTCAGCTTCTAGAAGCTTCCAGCAGCCGGTGGGTCTTGGCTGCACCACTCTGACCTCTGCATCAATCCCAGCTTCATCTCTGACCCTGATTTCTTGCCCACCGTCCCCCATAAGGACCCTTATGGTGACACTGGGTCCCCTAGATAATCCAAGACAGTTCGCTCATCTCAAGATCCTCAACTGAATCACTTCTGCCAAGTCCCTTTGTCCATATAAGGTGATATAGTCACAGGTCGGGGGGTCAGCATTTGACATCTTTGGGAGGCAATTATTCTGCTTCCTGCGATGATCAACAGGTAAATACTAGCACATTTGCCTTATAAAACATGTCTCCTGATTAAAGTATGGACTTTGTTTATTGAAGGTATTAATATTGGTTCATCAATTGTGATAAATGAACCATATAAATGTGAGATGTCAATAATAGGGAGCAGGAAGGCTGAGCCCAGATGGCTCAGTCGGTTAAGCATGTGTTCTCCTCACATGGAATTGCTCATCTTCGTGAGAGATGACTCCACTGCCCCGTCCAGAGTCCTTGGGGACTGCCCAATGACGGGGCTGCCCCTGTCATTGGGTCTGTTCTGGAACATTCCCCGAGCCTGCCTTAAGCATCTGCCTTCAACTCAGGTCATGATCCCAGCATCTTGCGATCGAGCCTGGTATTGGGCTCCCTGCTCAGCAAGGAGTCTGCTTCTCCCTCTCCCTCTCCTCCTCTCCCTGCATGTGCTCTCTCTGTCCAATAAATAAATAAAATCTTAAAAAAAATGATAGGGGGTAGGGAGTGTGGTATGTAGGAACACCTTTACTATCTTCAAAGGCACTCTGTAAATCCAAAACTATTCTTAAACACACATTAAAAATAATCATTCCTGTTGCCCTTGAAAATGTAGAAAGCCAATAAATACTGGGTTGTCCTGGCATGGAAGGAGGGGACGGCAGGTGAGTCCCAGCTGATCCCTTTCCTGTAGCGTGAGCCCTTTGGTTCATTAGAGGCCCCAAGTGACTCCATTCATCTCTGTCACTTCTCTGGTGGCTTTGGAATTTGAGGCTGTCACTCTCTGAACAAAGTAATTACGCAGGAAGCTCTGGGATTCCCCTGGGATCTGCACCAGGGATGAGGTCAGAGAGTCTGAGAGGCGCTCTGGAGGAGAATCTAGCCTGGTCTCAGGCTGCGGGGCTCAGAGTGCTCCCAGATCTCCCCGTCAAAAGTCAACACCACAGGGCAGGAAGGTGAAGCTTCTTTTCTTCTCTACGCTTTATAGATTGAGCTAATTTCAAGCTCTATTAAATAAAGATTCTTCCTTGCTGGTGGATGTGCCTCCCTCTCTGGCTAAGTGCACCTGTTCCCAGGACCCAGCCTGCGTCAAGGACTGTTGCATAACGAGCTGGACAAGACATTCTGTTCACTGCACCGGGGAAGGGGAAGGGACGTGAGTTGTTAAAAGCTAGGCAGAAATGCGCCCGTGGCAAAGAATAATGTAAATCCTCATATTATAGGGAAGCAAGGTGCTGAGCCATTACAGTGCTCAATTATTTTGATGCTGCGAGGCAAATGTTTCCCCATCTGAAATACCAGTCTACTTGACATCCTTCAAATGACGGATTTTCATAGAGTAATGCCCATTGGCGAAGGTGACAAGTTGTGCCGTTGTTCCTGCCCCCCTCCACCAGCCCCGAGCACCTCCACAAATGTGCCGAGTGCTAACATTAGCAGTCATGTTTAATGTTTCCTAGAGGGGAGAGGATCGGCAGCTTTCCGGGTGTCACAAGGTCAGGGAAGACCTCATAAGGCGAAAACCTCTTTCTCCTTGTAGTCCGTCTCCAACTATGAATCTAGGATCTGAAACAGAGTTCCTTCACCTTCTTCATCTGTTTCCAGCACATAGCTGCTTGTAAAGAAGGTTAAAAAACAAAACAACGACAGAGGGTCCAATGATCTGTCTTCACAGAGACATAGGGAGCCTTTACAGGTTCCATATAAAAACACCTGCCTTATAATCATGGCTTCCACATGCCACACACTTCATACAGTCCCTGTCACTTAGTCATCAACATGGATTGCTAATAATAGCTAAGGTTTATCTAGAGCAGCGGCTGTCGGCAAACTATACCTCTGGGGTCCAGCTGGCTTGCTGCCCGTTTTGTCAATAAAGTTTTATCGGAACATAAGCATGCTCATCGATTTACCTATTCTCTGTGGCTGTTTTCCTGCCTAAAAGGCATGAGTTCAGTGGCGGCATCTCTGTCCCTGTGGCCCACAGAGCTGAAACTATTTTGATACCTGGTCCTTTATAGAAAAGCGTTTGCTGACCACTGATCTGGCCCCAGTCTGAAGAGCTACACGAAGATTAATTCATTTAAACCTCCCTGTAATTCAGCAAGGTCGAAACTACTATGTTCCCGGTTTGCAGATAAAGAAAGGAAGGTTGTAAGCCGTAACATTCACAAGATCCAAGGAATGACCTAAAAACAGTAGGGTCGAGCATCAGATCTAGATCCATGTACTTGACAGCCCGTTTTCTATACCACGTGCTTCCCAGTTGTCTGCAATGGGCAGTCGGCGATTGTCTGGGCAAAGGCATATGCGTATTCTCTACCGAAGAGGTCTGAGTTGCCAGCAAGACCATTGTCAACCCAGGATGAGAGATCCAGGGACAGACCTCAACAGAAGGGCTTGTGTTTTGTAGAAGGATGATGTCATCTTATGACCTCGGCTTCTCTGGAAAGTTTGCTTTCTCACATGGGTTTTCCACACCTGTTCATTTCAGAAACCTTGGAATCAGCTCACGAATGTTAACATGTGTTGGGGAGAGCACAACCTCCATGAGGCTCCAAAGCATTTCCTTTTTTTCATTTCCTTTTGAAGATACATCCATGTTTCCAGGAATTTCATTCTGCATGGTGGTGGAAGGCGTCAGTTGTAGAGTGAAGCTTCTTTGGCTCCCGGGAACATGTCGTGGGCCAGTCGTGTGGACCGCAGGGGTGAAGAACAAGGTAAGAACTCCATGCTCCATCGCCTGATGACTCTGGATATTGAAGGAACTTGGTCCGTGTCTTTGGGTCTCAGTTGCCCCCTCTGAAATTAGGCTCGGTTACAGACTCACATATAATGCCTGACGCATGGGGAGAGTCTGTTCATACGCATGGGATGAGGTTCATCCTTAAGCATATGACCATTTCCTAACTCCTTTAAGAGACTCCGCTGGTCAGCACTCATTGTCTGAACATCGGAATTCCGAACATCCTCCTTGACATGGTGGGGAAGTGTGGAGACAAGCATCGTACCTTAGGAAGTCTGTAGAAGCACTTGCTGCTACTCTCAATGGCCCACACCACTATGATTTTGCCACTTCTGCACCTGCTTTTTATGTCTGTTTTTTTCTGGGGTTTCCATTCACCATTTTCCTTCCATCTGCCCATTGTTCTGTTTCATTCCCTAAACTCCTGTTTCAGATCTGCTGCAGGCTGATAAACCAAATAACCGAACCCAGAATGTTTCTGCTTAAAATAAACTCCTGTCTCGGTGCATGAGTTTTAGAGTGTGCACGAGGTGTTTTGACTTCAAAAAAAATTTTTTTTTCCAATATTCTGGACAGGTGAGGGACTACGGGTTTGCTACAATCCTAAAAGGCAGAAAGATCCTCCAAAGCCTGGGCACCCAGTGCAGACCACTGGGGCATCTGATGCGGGGCCTCCAGGGGATGGAAACATTCGGGCTGTCATCTTAGGGTCGCCCACGGTAACGGGCCATGCTGTGGACCACAGAAACCCACAGTTGACCTTCCTTGCTCCAGCCATGGAGCTGGGGCCAAATTCTTCACAAACCAGCATATTTCATCTCTGACATCCCATGATTCATCGAACCGCCTCACTGCGAGCACGATCATTGCCAAATTATACCATACATGGAGACCTAATTAAATTCATTGATTCAATTATTGTGTGACTGAGTTATTGACGTGGATGGGGATTAACCGACTTGTCCGCAGCCAAAGGCCAGGAACAGGATTTGGAGAGAAATGATGTCGTGATCACACTCAGCATGGGTGAGAGCATGTCTGATTCAGAGAAGGAAGGTCTCTGGGGCAGGCGTGTGGAAGCTCTCTGCTTTATTAACCTCACCTATGATCAATCTGGGGGATGTGCTCTCCTACTTAACTACAAAATAAGAAATAAAGGAAGCGTGTGAGATCTTTTCATGCATGGTAAGATTCGGATTCTAGGGAAGGATTATGCTTTATGTTATCAAGTCCAAACATCTGCGTTATTCTGTAGGGCGAGAATCTATATATTAGCATAATAAATTGAAAAACAATTGCTTCGGACATTGTGCCCAGGGAGGTAAACCAGGCACAAAAACAAAAAACAAAACAAAACGCTGTATGATTCCACTTCTGGGAGGTACCTTGATGAGTTATGTTTGTAGGGACGGAAAGAAGAATGGGGGTCCCCAGGGGCCGGGGGAGGGCAGATGGGGAGCTGGTGTTTAATGTGGATGGAGTTTTGAGATTCGCAAGATGAGAGCCTTTCCGGAGGTTGGTTGCACAACGGTATGAATGTATTCAATGTGACCCAACTGCACACTTAGAAATTGTGAAGACAGCGAATGTTCTGAGTATTTTATCATGATTACAAAGAGAATGTAGTGGCTCACAGTGAACAAAAAACTGGCTCTGTCAGTAAATTTGAAGCATCTAGTAACTCAGGAGGAATCGTCTCAGAGCGAGGGGTCTACCCAGCGATGTAAAGAACTGGGTGGGCGACGTCCGATGTCAGCGGTCTGCAGCACTCTAGTGGCTGCTTCTCAGGAGGGAACCGAGAAACGGATGTTGAACTTCAAGCTCAGCATCCCCCAAGGCCCATGGGCTTTTCCGCACCTGTCGCCCGAGAGCGATGCCTTCCCTTCCTCACTGCCTTCCAGATCTGAGCAAGAGCCTCTCACCAGCAGATGCCAGTTAGAACTCTGCTACTTCAAGGGAGTCTAGACCATCCCAGACAATGTTTCTAGGGGCGCAGAGATAATACTAACACTTAGCTGTCAGGTGCGCTCTCCTACTGGAGTATCTCAGATACGGAAATTAAGGTGCCAATCCACACATTTTTTAAATTGCCACCGTATTCAGAGAAAGTATAACAGGTGAAACAAAAAGGAAGCCAAACCATACAGAGAAGGCAGGAACCTCACCACACCTGTCGGAGGTGTCTCCCTGGGGGCTGGGCACCCTCAGGGTATCTGGAACGGTGCCAGATCTCCAAGGCTGTGCACAGAGATGCTCAAACCGCAAAGGTGCCTGATCCATCATCCAGACATCTCCCAACCCCACGCCAGGGGCACCCCTCTCCAGGACCTCTAGGTATGTGGAAAGGCCATAAGATTAAAGTGCTCTGGGGAAGGAGCCCTTTGAAGTGAACAGGACATTCTACTCCTGGGTGTGCATCAAACTGCCAGTGGGAAAGACAGTATTCAGGACACGGGGCTATGGAAAACTAGGGATTTATTTTAACAAGTGCTCGAGTGTATATAATGAGCACAAAATACTGTGGTTTCAGAGGAACTGGTACTGATGCCATGGCCATAAGAGTCCCACAGGGATGCACGGGGTTCAACCCCGGGGCTCGGGCATGAAGCACACCTTCTGTGCCAACAGGAGGAGGGGAGCACAGGCTGGGGAAGCCTGGACGTTTGTGACTCAACCCTATTTGCAGACATGTTTGATTTCTTCCATCTCTCCACCCCCTCTCTGCCTCACTTTTTATTTTATTTTTTTTTCAAATAGGAATGGTAAAGAAATTGTATACTTTGTTTGAAACAGCTTTATTAAGGTATCATTAATATACAACAAGCCAAGTACATTGAAAGTATGCAATTTGATGTTTTTTGTTGTTGTTGTTGTGGGTTTTTTTTTTTTTTTTTTTTTTTTGTTTTTTTTTAAAGCACCCTTTTGGGCACCTGGGTGGCTCAGTTGGTTAGGCAACTGCCTTCGGCTCAGGTCATGATCCCAGAGTCCCAGGATTGAGTCCTGCATCAGGCTTCCAGCTCCACGGGGAGTCTGCTTCTCCCTCTGACCTTCTCCCCTCTCATGTTCTTTCTCTCTCAAATAAATTTAAAAAAAATTTAAAAAATAAAAAGCATCCTTTTAAAAAAGTTCATTATTATTGTTGTTATTATTTTTAGTAATCTCTACACCCAGCATGGAGCTCAAATTCATGACCCCAAGATTAAGAGTCACAGGCTCCTCCAGCCAAGCCAGCCAGGGACCCCAAATCCACATGTCCCCAAGACAGCACCCTCACAGCAAAAATATCCAACAGCTCCCAAAGATGCCTCAGGTCCCTTTATAACCCTTCCCCTGGCAACCCCCCATCTGCCTTTTGCCACTCTGGATTAGCCTGCATTTTCCTTGAAAATCACCTAAAGGAATAAGTCAGTATGTGCTCCCCCCAACACTTTGGTCGGCATTATTTCACGTGCCCATTTATTTTGTATCCACCTATGTTGTCCCATATAGCAATATTTCACTCTCTTTATTGCTACTCCGTATCCATCCTACAGATACAGCTCAGACTGTATCTCCATGAACCTGTTGGTGAACGTTTGGGTTGTTCCCAATTTATCTCAAGTAAAGTTGCAATAAATGTTTGTGGGCAGGCGGCTGTGTCTGGATATATTCTCACTTATTTTGGGTAAATGCCTAAAATTTGGATCGTTGGGTCATACGGTAAATGTGTGTTTAACTTTGTAAGAAACTGCCAATAGTATTTTGGGCCGGTCGCAGCATTTTACACATCGCCTGCCTCCTCACATCATTATGGTCAGGATTTTCATTTTAGCCATTTGAAGAGGTGTCTAGTCCTATTTGTGCTTCTCATTTTCATTTTCCTAATGACTAATGATGCTGAATGTCTTTTCATGTTCTTGCTATCCATGTATCTTGGTTGGCAAAGCATCTGTTCCAACCTTTTCCCCATTTTTTAATTGGGTTGTTTATTTTCTTATTGAGTCTTGAGAGTTCTTTATATTCCAGATATAAATCCTTGGCCAGATTCACAATGTGCAAATGCTTTCACCCAGTCTGTGGCTTGTGTTTTCCTTTTCTTAATAGTGTCTAATAAAATGCAGAAGCTTATTTTAATGAGGCACAGTTTATCAATTTGTTTGTTATGGATTTGATTGTTTTCCCTTTGACCCTTGGATTATTGAGAGGGGTTATTTTATTACTAAATATTTGGGAATTTTCCAAAGTCTTTCTGTTATTGCTTGCAAATTAAATTCCATTTGGTTCACAACATCCCCTTTGCATTTCGTTAATGCTTTTATATTCATCAAAACTTGTTTTATGTCCCTAGGTATGAACTAATTTGCTAAGTATTCAACGTGCACTAGAATGTGTATTCTGGTGTTTTTGAACGGACCGTTCTGTGTCATCTGGGTCAAGTCAATCATTGGCGTTGTTGAAGCCCACCATTATTGCTGATTTTCGGTCTGCTTGTTCAATCAGTTCTTGAAAGGGGGACTGTAATCTCTGATTATAACTGTGAATTTGTCCAATTCTCTTCCTGGTCTTTTCAGATTTTGCTTTATGTATTTTGAAATTCTGATATCAGATGCATAATACTGAGGGTTATTATGTCCTATTCATGTATTAACTCATTGATCGTTATAAAATAAATTTCTCTATCCATGGTTATAGCCTCTGCTCTAAAATATACTTTGTCGACGATTCATATACCTACTCTGGTTTTATTTTTTAGTGTTAGCAGAATTTTTAAAATTTCTTCAGCATTTTAACCTATTGTTTTAAATATTAAACCAGTTTTCTCATCGGTAACACAAAGCTGGGTTTTGCTTTAATATCCAGTGTAAACATATCTGACTTTTAAGTGGAGTGAGTGACACATAGTCACTGATCACAGCTCACCATCACAGATAAAATAATCATTAAAAACTTCGGAACAGTGTTAGACTAGAATGTGACACAGAGACATGAGATGGAAAAATTGTGCTGACAGACGTGCTTGACACCAGATTGCCACCAACTGTCCATTTTAAAGACACCGTATCTGCAAAGTACAATAAAGTGAAGGTATACTTGTCCTTTCAAGCAGCTACAAACTTTCATGTTCAATATAAAAACCTAAACCCATGTACTTCCATTTCTCCTTTCTAAACTTCTTGCAATTATTTTCATACATTTTACTTTTGCCTATGTTCTAAACCCCAGACTATGATGTCCTTATATTTGTTTCAATGGTTGATTATTTTTAAAAGAAATTTAAAGAATAATAAAAAGAAATCTAATATAGTTGCCCATGAAGTAACCATTTCTAGTGCCCTTTACCCTGTTGTATGCACCCATATTTCCTTCTGGAATCATTTTCTTTCTGCCTGAGGAACTTCCATTAACATTCTTCATAATCTAGGTCTGATAGCAACAGATTCTTTAAGCAATTTTAAGTCTAAAGAAGTCTTTATCTCACGTTTGCTTTTACTATGTTTTTCTGGGGATAGAATTCTAGTGTTAAAAAAACAAAAATCACTGAGTAAATTTTAGAGATCTTATTGGCCACATTCAATGGTCCATGTTAAGCAGCCTCCCATCCACCGGCAGAGAGAGAACTCTGAATTGCTGTACGAAAGGCAAGAGTTTTATTAGGCAGAAGGTGGTAAGACAAGGAAGCTGTTGGGAAAGACTGGATTGTTTTAGGCAAGGTCACCTTCCTTTGGGGGATGACAAGGGTTTCTCGGGCAGATCACCTCATTAGTGCTGACCAAGAAACTCCAGACTGCCTGGTTAAAATTACATTCCTGGGAGAGGCTGAAAACTGCCATCAGGTTAGGGGTTAAATCTTGGTTTGGTGATGCGGGCATAGCAACAAGTGACTCTATTTGGGGACCATTACCTCTTCTTCAGCCCTAGGCTGACTTTTTAATTTTTTTACTTTCAGTCTTTTAAGGATGTGATTTCACCATTTTCCTGCTTGGCTTGTCTCTGACAAGAAATCTGTCCTCATCCTTATTTTCCTTCTACTCGACTTAATGTGGCTTTTTTTCTCTAGCTGCTTTTAAGATTTCTTCTTTATCACTGGGTTCGAGAAGTTGGATCGGTCTGTGCCTCGAGGTAGTTTTCTTAATGCTTATCTCCTTGCCTTTTCAGTCTGTAGATCAAGCACTTTCAAATGTCTTAAGAGGAGCTTCCGAGCACCAGTCTCATTTCTCTGTTTTCCCTTCTCTTTTGAATCTAGCCTTCAAGATTCTAGCTGCCTTGACGGCCATGAACTCCAACTTTTGTCTCCTTGCCCTCATGATACTGTTGGAATCGCTCCCTGGCTTGTGTTTTGTGCTAGGATTTCTGTGGGGCTTCTCAGCCTCACTCCTCGTCATGCTCATAACCAGAAAATCCTGATGGGTAGAAGGCAGACACAATGCCTTAACTGGAGTTAGCTTTGGTAACTCCATAATACACTACTGGATGTAAATCCTTATTAGATCAACTGTTGGGTCATGAACAGATGTGCCTTGATTATCCCATCCAGAAGGAATAATGCTCCGGGAAAATGGCCATGCTTCTCCGGTGTCTTTGGCAGAATGATCAACATCAGGTGTTGCTGTTGATGTTTTTAATGCCTTCTCAAAGGTAACAACAAAGTCGAACAACAGAGAATTGAGACCAGAAAGGAACAACCCTCAAGGTGATTGCCTCAATATGAAATTTACCGCAAGAACAAATGTCACAATAGACACGTTATCCAATTAGCAACCTCTCTAGCTCCTTCTGCATTTCCAAACCACCTTTCCATCCGTGTTTTGAAATATCTCAGATTGTGATGACTGAGCTCTCTGAAGGGTTCTTAGACCCAGGGTCCCCCGAGTGTGGCGAGAAGGGAGAGCAAGGCAGTCCTCCCCACCACGGTTCTCAGGTGGACATGGAAGCTGACACATCAGGGGTTCCCCTCTCAGGGGGGGCTCCCCTCTCTGTGGGAGGTGGAGGGCTCTCCGGCGCATTCTTCAAGTGTGATAGATGAGGCAGTCAGCACTTGTGGATTCCTGCTTGTTAGTTGTGTCTCTGCAGTTTCATTCCCTCAGTGTCCTTTTCCCTCACCCTGACCTTGAAATGTCTGCACAGCCCCTGAATTTACATGCATGCCTCACCTGGTCTCCGTAGCAACAGCATCTGACGATCAGAGCAGAGCAAAGGCACTCAGTGTCCATTTGTTGATGATGCCTTTGCCTAGCTCAGGGTTTCTTAATCTTGGCTCTATTGACAGATGATTCTTTGTTGTGGGGCTGCCTTGTGCAATGGAGGACATTCACAGCATTCCTGGCCTTTACCCAGTAGAGGCCAGTAGCACCTTCAAACTGTGGCATCCTACATCATCCCATACATTCCCGACTGTCTCCTGGGGACGGGGTGGAAGGGAGCTATCACTCCTACTTGGGAAGCACTGCCCCACAGAAGCATATGACCCAAGAGGATGGGGTTTCATATGATCTGACATCCTTTCATGTTTACCATGACCTCCTTCTGAGCTTCATCTGTAACCATGGGAACCTAGCCCATCTCAGCTTGGCCAGAGCTCTAGGGATACTTAGAAGGAACTCGAAACTCTTGCCTTGGTGTGTGTTCTTCATTGAGACAGCATGTATACTATGTATAAAGCATTTTAATCCTTTAAAAAAAGCAGTACATGCCTCTCATGAGTGATCTTGAGGCGACTTTGAGCGGACAAAGGAGAGAGGGAAAGACTCTCTTCCTCCACCATGCCCTTCTCTCCCGAGGTACACGTTCCCACGTGCTGTGCCTTCTTCCAAACTCCTTATACACCTTGAACTTACAAACAGACGGCTGGAAGGCTTAGGGCAGGTTTTGGCTTTTCCTTCAAGAGTCTTCCTTCTGCTGTTCCTCCTACCTGGAATGCTTGTCCAACAGGTGGCTGCTGGCTAACTTCCTCCTTTTTCCTGGCCTGTGAAATTATCTCTTTATCAGCTCTGGAACCTTCCACGTCTGCAGTCCAGCTCTGGGCCAGCTCTCTCGTGCATGGCTTTACTTCCGTCCCAGCACCTGAAACTTTATGTTGTGTTTCAGTGTCCATTTCATGATCCATCTTTAATCTCTGCCTTTCAAAGGGAAGCTTCTTTACCTTCTTTGCTCACTGCCACCTCTTCCAGACCTGGAACAGCACCAGCCACAATCCAGGCCTTCAGCAGGCCGGGCTTTAATGAAAGAATAAAGGGCACGTGGCCGGTGACATCCGTGTCTCCATGCTCTCATCCTGCGCCCGCGGCAGACATTACTAATCACTATGGGCACACTCCCAACAAGGTCACAGGTGACACCTGGGTTCTTCTCACTGGTGCTGGTGAGGCCTTGGAGAGGCTGTTCAGTGTAAATAGGACACCATCACCCTTTCCCCAAGACCTGGTGCCTATCACTTTAGAAACAAACTGACACGATGATGACAAGATTATTAAGCCTATTCTCCTCCATCTCCTTTCTCCATATTTACAGGGTCAGTCATGAAGCTTGGCCAAGGGGACCAGAGTGACCAGGGTGAAGAACATAGGCTCTCTGCCTTTGTTGGATATCTAGCTCCACTGCTTCCTAACTACTAGAATTTCAGATAATCGCTTTCCCTTCCAGTGGCTCAGTTCCATCCTCTGCAAAATGAAGACAAGCATGGTACCAGCTCCATGGGCTTGGTGAGGACAGAATGAGCTCATGAGTCATACTTTCATGAGGAAAGCGCTTGGAACATGGCTTAGCTTATTATACGTGGGGTATGTGTGTGTGTTACAACTAAAAAATATTTTAATGCCAAATACCAAGGATCCATGTTTCTTTTTTAAAAAACATCATCCAAAGAGGGAGACAAACCATAAGAGACTAGACTCTTAATCATAGGAAACAAACTGAGGGTTGCTGGATAGGACGTGGGTAGGGGGATGGGGTCCCTGGGGGATGGGCATTAAGGAGGGCAGGTGATGGAATGAGCACTGGGTGTTCTATGCAATTGATGAATCACTGACCTCTACCTTTGAAACTGATAATACATTGATGATGAATTTAAATTTAAAAAAATCAAACAAAAGAAAACCATCATCCATGTCACCCAGATGTGACTGTCCTCTGCTTTTAAGAATGAACATCAGCAATTTCATGGTATCAGCCCTGGAAAGGTGAGTGTTGAGACATGTTTTACCGAGACCCAGACTAAGACACACATTTTATACTCCGACGTGGTCCATGATTATACACTTTCATGCTGAAGCAGACAGTCCACATCCTCACCACCTACAAAGGCTCTGACGTTTCTTACCCCATATGGTATTCTGTTCTGTCGCGCCCTGATCTATTCTAATTCCTGAAAGTTGATGGCAACACATTCAACTTAGTTGAGGTCAGTAATACTCCGTGACCAGTGGTTTGAAGGGCAGGGTTCCAGGGAGCAGACCAGCTCTGGGGCCATGATGTTCGGTTTTCATCAGCATCATTGCACACAGAGCCTCCTGATGGGGGAACAGGTGCCAGGTCTTTTAAAGCTAAGTGTGGGTTGTCCTCTGAACTCCACGCCATGGTCTCCCTGAAGATGACCATAGAGTGACAGCTGAGGAACCAGAATGGATCTCTCCCAGACCCCGTGTGATAAGATACATGAACCACTAAACACAATCCCAGACACAGGCGAGAGTCTGAGGATGTGGCTTGTTTTTATGGGTATGTATAATACCGAATTATCAAAACCTAGCCAAAGACCCCCAAGTAGGAGACTCCTTCATTATGTCAAAATTCTAGAGAAAGTGTTTCTCAGCATCAATAATAGGTTTGTGAAGAACTTTTCATCACATAGAAAACATTTGTATTGGGTACTGAGTGGGGGAACAGAATCCAAAACAAATCGGTAAGGAGCACAATGTGGTTAAAATGCACGGGGAAAATTAAGGACACAGACTACTTTATTCACGGTGAATATACTCGATCGAGTACTTTCTCCTATCTTCTACTTTTACTGCATCTTTAAATTTTTCCATGCTAAGATCTATTTTGCAATAACCAAACAGTTTCATACTTTCAAAAGGACATGCATTCTTACATTTCAACTGCCAACCCATTACCCTTCCTGGGAAAAACATGGCCCCCTCTGAGAAGACGTTCTTCCCCCAGGGGTGGGGAGAGGGAGGGAACCCATTAGTTAAACCAGCTCCGTATAAGCTGTCTACCAACATTCCAGCCCGGATGACAAGGCAGCCAGTTACGATGGGGGAGTAACAGCGTGAGCTCTTTCCTGGGAGAGCCCGTGACAAAGTATCGACATCCTTTCCCAGGCGGGAGACTACAGATTCTGTAATGACACCTATGGAAGAGTTTTAGAGGAGGGTCCATCAAAATGATTCCTGGAGTAACCACCTGCAGAGGAGAAGGAGGAAATGTTATTGAGACAATGGGGAGGTTTGGGTGAGGGTGAGCCCCGCTCTGATCCCCACCAGCACGTTTCCCTCCCCATGTGGCCGACACCTTTGTTCCAATGAGCGTCATGGACAGGAAAGCAAGTAATGGACCCAAGGCTATATAGTCAGGGAAGCAGAACAGAAGGGGGCCTCTCTTACCATGTATTTTCCTAAAGGAGCCCGCCCCGACCAGCCCTGAAACTCTAAAGGGCTATGTGGTTTGAGCTTCCAAATAAGTAAAGCCGAAAACCCACAAGACACAGGCGTCCCTTCCAGAGAGTCACAAGGCGACACCCATCAGGCACACCTAAAAACTGGGGCCCCGCACTCGAACTCGGCGCACCTTTCGGAGCAATAAACCCGCCTTCGTTTGCGATCAAAAGCAGTTTGGCTCACAATTCCAGTCTCAGTTAGACAAAGGATGTTTTCTTTAGCCAAATAAGGGGTTTCAACTGCTCCCCTTGAACAGTGGGAAAAGGCGTCATTTACAAAGAAGTTCATTTCATTTGCAAATGATGCTAAGGTGTATTGATGAGGTCCTCCCAAGAGCCTGATGTGTGTGTGGGGGGGGAGGTGTATTATTGTATTATTGTCTCTTTTGTACAAAGTTCTGAGGCTTGGAGAAGCCACTTTGTAACCGGATGGAGCTCAGGAAGTCCGGATACTGCACAGCCTTGCACTGAGTTCTTTTATTATTAAAGCCAGAGGTCTTCTTTCAATCAAGATTTCTCATTGTGGCCAACCAGTCCATTTGGAAGCTTCTGTTGTAAACGGGATTCAAAATGGGCTATAAAAGGTCTGTCGTAGACTCAGAAGGAAACTCTGGGTCAAGCATCTAAAAGTGGGCGAATTCCTGAAGGAGGTGTTCAAAGTTTGGAGGGAAAGCACGATGGCTCTGATCTCACTCTGTGGCTGTGAGTTACTGTAGTCGAATTCCAGACGTCACGGTGGCCAGGTCAGCATACTCCTGCCAAGAAGAAACAAACCAACTGAACGAAATTTGCAAAGAAATTGGGATGAGGAATTTTTACAAGGTTCAAAAATCTCTCCAGAGTTGTTTGGTTTCATTCGCAAAGACTCCCTTATGAGTAATAGGAACATCGGGTCTCTCTCTCTCTCTTTTTAAAGATTTTATTTATTTATTTATTTATTTGGCAGACAGAGATCACAAGCAGGCAGAGAGACAGGCAGAGAGAGAGGA